>NC_061512.1:150874858-150886656 GCF_022539505.1 Lolium rigidum | reverse complement strand
GGGCATGTACAATGGTAGGGAAAGCATGCCTTCCCTTACCTCGCCACATCAGCTAGAGAAGATATTAGATATAAGTCATACAATGCATTATCTCTTACAGCCATCTCTAACAATTAATATGAATAATTCAATTTTGGTAACAAATTTGTTGCTAAGGGAAGACATATATGATACAATGGAGAAAATAGTCTTCCCTTATTTTCTAAGAGATGATCCCTTAGCTAAGGGAAGACAACCTTCTCTCTTTTCATTCTCTCTCCTCCAACTAAGCAAAAATCTGACGTGGCAACTCTAAGGGAAGGCTGACATCACCCCATTGTACATGCCCTAACCCTCCTCATCTCCCACTCCGTGCGCCTCGCATCCAAATCTTCTCCCTCTCCACATCGAGGGTTCTCCAACCTATACTCGCATGCTGCCGTCTTGATCTGTCAAAGACGTTGTGTCGCCCTTCTCTCCAAGCAGCTCAGCGCCACAAAGCTCTTAGTCCTCATCCCATAGAGACACAGCGCGGATCTCCAGAGACGACGCACTGCGATGCGGATCTCAGCGAGGAAGGCGGCAGCGCGGCAGCGAGGCGGCGGCAACATTCATGGAGTCCCAATAACTCATGGGTGATTCAGATCTCCATCAGATCTTTTGCAGTGAAATACGGTGAGTCCATGTCTTTTATGTTCCTCGTCGTCCATCTGCGCTTGCGTTCCTTTGTTATACATCTCTGATTTCCTCCGATGTTGTCCCTGTTGGACATGAGGTCGTCGGAATACAGGAGAGCAGGTCGACCGCGCCCCCAAACGCACGGAAGGATTCATCTAGGTGTATCGGGAACTCAGGATCTATGTGCCCTCATTTACGACATGGATGTCAAGATTAGTCCGCTCCGCGCGCACCTAAGTAGCTAGGTGGGCATGTCTGTTCACCGCAAGTTGCTTATGTATTTCTGTTAGAATATTGGAATTTCATTGACCAAGACGTGGGGATATTACATATTCTTTGGCAAGCGGAGGCCATATTAAATTTTTTTTTTTTTTGAACAGGGATAGGCCCAAGAGGGCCTAGAAGCTTCATTTATCAGCAGTGGAGATACACTTTACATCAGGGTACAACAAGATAAAGTAAATTACAACAAACCCCACACTTTTTGCATTTTGGACCCTAGATGAAGACTGAAAAACGCAATCGGGTCCTGCTTCTTCTCCACCTCGCCAGAGCTTCTCACCATAGTCAACCGAAACATCACCGGGGACGGAACCACTTGGGATGAGCCGGCGGAAGCAAACTATGGTGAAGCGAGAAGAGCCTCCTTGTTGGCAAATCAGCCCGGAGGTTGAACAAGCGCCATCGTTCGCCGGCCGGAAAGAACCGATGCCGACGAGCATGGTGGGAGCGGTCGCCCTACGACCATCTGCAGCGACAACGAAGCTCGGTGCCGGCGCGGATGAACTCCCGGATGCAGCTTCAATACTCCCGTATGCAAATCCGCCACGAAGCAATCTTGAAATTGCAGATTGTCCAACTCGAGCTCACCACGAGCAGAGAAAGAAATCTCCAGATCAAGAGCACCTGCAACGAATCTGCGAGATAAAGGCCTTTTATTTGCGGAGACTCCGGGCCCCCTTTCCGTCGACTTCGGCTCCGCCCACCGGAGCACCACGACGAGTAGGAGAACCATCAGAGGGCACCAGATCCCGGCCGCAAGATCCAGCAGCCACCGCCTACCGGCATAACGCCAACGACTGGCAACTCGCCAAAGCAACCTAGATCTACAGCTATTATGTACAGCCCTATCTCCGGCGCCTTCCCTAGTCCATCTCCGGCCGGCAGCGCCGGTGGGGAGGACGTCAGGTTGGCCCGGTGGTCAACAGCAGACTCTCAAGGAAAAAAGGAGTTTCGGGGGAGGAGGAAGAGAAAGGGAACCGGTAAGTACACGGCGGTTCAAAAGCTGGCGACGTGGATTCTGTCTGTGCTCGTCTCCTTCGAGGCCATATTAATTACTGGTTGGAGATCTGGAATACCATATTTCACCAACACCACGTGCAGCTGCCATTCCACCAAGTTCGTAGGCCATTTTGTTGTCATTTCGCCATATCTTTTGAATACTTCAAATTTCGAGTTGCTAGTCGAACTTGGAATACTTGAAGTTCATATATATAGGCTCACTAAATCTACTACCACTTGCTTTGTCTTATTCCTGCACAAACGACAAACTCTAGTCTGCTCATGGCAGCTAAGCGTGTAGGCTTCCTCACATCTGCACATCTTTGAATCAATTTACTAGCAGCTATAATTACCACTCTACAATGGTCTCTTAATGTATATTGTACTGTTTGAATATTTTTTCTAAAATAAAACAATACTTGAAGATGTTTGTACTTATTGACAGAAAGCTAGTTTGTGTAAGTATTTACTAGTATATGCATCGTTAGTGTTCTCTCGGTATTTAAGTTGGTTGTATCATTTCTAGGTTGTTGCATCACTGGTTGAAACAATCCCAACTAAACTCAGAAATTCCCCATGACTGTTAGGAAACAAGTTGAAGTTTCTGACTTCTCTAGTTTAGATAAGACGACAACAGTTGAAAAGGTATATACATGCAATCTTTCTATAGATGTTGGTTGTTCCCATAGCTGCTTCTGGACATGCTCCTACATGAACATGCATACCTTTTCTATTCGGAAGCGAACAAAAATTTCACTCTTTAATAGTTGTCTATTAGTAATTTCTTAGTTAATAACTTGCTACAAGTTTGTTTGATTTTCTCTGCAATCAGCTACAGTTTGGACACTTATGCTGAACATCATTGTGTTTTCCCCATTTCCATTTTTCTGCGATGTCAGTAGTAAATAAAGTTTACTAGCATCAGCATGTTGGCAGTCTTCAAAATCAAATGCTCCTATTTTAAGGTGTTACTTTTTTGCATCTTAATCAATAACACAAACTTGCAGTTTTTATTTTTGAAAATTGTGTATGTATTTTTTATCTATTGTCATGCTCATGAACTTGTTATTGCCATGAGTTCCTAGAAAAAGATTGTTCATCCTTCTAATTTATTATAAATCTACTTTTTCCGTATGTTTTGAAAGTTAAATTTTGTATTTGTGCTTCTCTAACAAGAGATATTATAATGACGTGAAGGATTGATGGTTTGGTGGCAAGTTTCAAGAGGTGGCAAGGTTCATAGTTACAATACCAGAATCGAATGAGTTGTGTGGACTCGACAATTCTGTGTGGCAAATGAAGCCATTATTCGCTAGAAAATGTAGAAGATATTGTTGTATATGTTGAAGGCTAGATGTCAAGGAAAATGTTTACTATGATTATATACTGTTTATGTAAATTTTCGTTTAGATTTGGCTCTGTTGTCAATAATGTCCTTTGTTTCCTTTACTTACATCAATGTGCCATTTTGAACCAATAATATTGGTGTTTATTTATTGTAATGCATATGTATCTTGTACTCTTGTATATTTGTAATAAATATCTTAATATATTTAATTTTCGGATGTGTCGTGCTTTAGTTTTTCTCATATTTTAAATGGTTAAATGCCTTGTAAAAATATATTTAATTGAGCATGTGCAATTATTTACTTAAATTAATGTATATTCCATAAATTGGGCACCTAATTGTGTGTTTAATAACAAAAAATATACTATAATGTGTTACTAGGTTAGTTGACAACTATCTAAGAAAGGTGGGGAGTGGTGTTTTAGAACATGGGAGCATATGCTCCCTGTATTTTGAAATGCATCTTACACATATTTTAAATTTCAAAAAAAATTGAAACAAAAAATTCGTACGTACATCTTCACGTGCTACACGCTCACAAAGTCGTTTCATAAAAATGAACTTATCATGTGACGTGTGTAAAAAAGACAAAATCCAGTGTTGAAAACAATGCTTTTCACAGGATAAATTTTCTTTTTTTTACATAGGCCACAAAAAATATTTTTTTTTTCGTGAAACTTGACGCATACACATATATTATTGAGATGTACATGTAAAAAATTTTGTCAAAATTTTTCCACACTTCAAAATATGTTTTGTTAGTAGAGAGAGCATACACACCCAGGAGCCGAATTGAATTTCCGAGAAAGGTGTTACTAGTTATGTTACTATCGGTACAAAAAATATGTTACCAACAATATTCTAGGTCTATTAAAATATGTTACTACCGGTGTTACTATATTTACAAAAATGTGTTACCAACGCATCTAGTAACACATAATACACATGTTACTGCAACATAAATTGTAACACTATTTTTAGCGAATGGTAACAATTATTATGTGTGACTAGGGACACTACTTAGTAACTTGGCCTAATGGAACACATTCCAAAATCTGTTACTACATGGCCTAGTAACAATGCTTTCAACCTGTAGTAACACAAGACAGTGTTACCAAAGCTCTGTCCTGTTGTAGTGTATGTTGCCTGGAAATTTTTGATGAAGGCGTCAACCAGATCCTCCCATGACTTGACGGAGCCCTTCGGCAGACCTCTCAACCAAGCTCTTGCCGAATCCTTTAGGTACAGCTGCAAGCATTGCATTGTCGCTATCTGGTTTCCTCTATGTAGGATCACGGTTTGTAGATAATCGTCTAACTAGGACCTCGGCTCTTGCTTCCCGTCGTATTTTGCAGCATCAGTGGGAGTAGGTTTGAAATTTTTGGGCGGCATTGTCTCTCGGATTTTGTAGCTTAAACAATCGGTTCCTCTCAATTCGCCATCGTATTCCTGACTCTCTTTAGAATCATCGCTATCGTATTCTCCCCTCGCCGCTCGCCGTCGTATTCCTGACTCTCTTTAGAATCATCGCTATCGTATTCTCCCCTCGCCGCTCGCCGTCGTCGCGCTTTGTCGATCCTGCTTTGGGTAATATCATCCCGAGCATCTCTCGAACGGTGCTTGGAGCTACTAGCCTGGTGCGTAGATTTCTCCTTCTGCGGGACAAGTTTGTCTCCGAGGATCGCGAGGCTTTCCAGAGCACCTCGATGAGCTTGCGCCATGGGACCTTCGGGTGCTGGTTGTTGATTGATCAAGTAAGCCGCGAGGTTAGCGGTTGCTCCTTCAACTGTCTTTGGTCTCTACTTTCCCGCAGTGTCCGTAGTCATAAAAGATTTGGACAAGTTTGATCTTATTTCTCTTGCATCATCCTCCGAAAGTCGATATAACCTTGAATGATGCCTTCCTGCACCTTGACTGCTTCGATACGCGCTTGCATGCGAACCCCTACGACGCTCACTAGATTGTTCTCGCCGCGTAGTCGCCGATTGAGATTGGCCTGCTCATTCGATAATCATTCTCGATTCCTCTCCAAGATAGTACGATATGCATTAAGAGTCCCAACCGAAGTTCCGGCAGGGAGCGGTGTATTGTCGGTTATGGCGGCCCGAGCTGCTTCCCACTCTTCCTCCGCGATAGTGTAATCACTATCATCATTACTGGCACTGTTTTCCGAATTACGCCGTCTACCGGCGCGTGGAGTGCCATCCCCTTCTTTTCTTCCTCCGTTCGCCGCGTTCCCTGCGTTGAGGGTAGCGTAGACCTGGTGATGCGCCATCCCCCAAGTTTCTATCCTGGCAACGCTGTCGATGCTTTCCTCTCCCGACGAATATCTGACACTGCAGACGAACGGTGTATCGCTTGATGCCAATCCATGCCTGGTGTCGCAGTTTAAGCAGTAGTACGAAGTTACATCGGATGACGCAGAGTCATCGGATCCGACCGACATAGATGATATCGATCGAGGGGTTGACTATGAAGAAGAACTCGTCGAGGCCGTCAAACCAGCCGATAGATCGACTGAAGACGACGTGCCTGATCCTGCGATCGATAAAGATGGCTTCCTTGCTGATCTAGAGACGAACGGCTCAGGCAGCCGAAGAATCCCTTTCGCGTTGATGTTGTAGTGAACACTTCCAAACGTCATGCCCAAGCCTCCTTGCAGATCCGAAAAGGTTGGGCGTGACGAGTCGCTATGTGGAGTAAACTCAAAGGACCCGAATCGAATCGAGTTCCCCGAGCTTGGTGACGGAGAAGCCGATGGGAACATCGGTGGTGTCGACGAAGCTGCCGATGACATGATCGAAGCTGCCCATGCTAGGTCTTGTGCCAACAGGGTTCCCACAGATGGCGCCAATTGTCGAGGGTACTCCTCGACAATGCCCTCCATTTGGGGCTTAGGGTAGATGGAATCCTGTAGGCTGACACGAGACATCGGTTATCAAACAAGCGGGGAGAGCGATTTACCCAGGTTCGGGGCCCTCGATGAGGCAAAACCCTTACGTCCTGCCTGTCTGATCTTGATTATGAAAATATCGGGTTACAATGGGGTGTCGAAGGTTTCGGCTATGATCTCGTCGAGAGACTAAGTTCTATGATAACCTAGATCTAGACTTGCAGTGGCTATGATTACTATGATTGCGTGTGTCCCTCGGCAGATCCTCTCCTTGCCCTTATATAGCGAGCCAGGTCTCGAGAGATCTGTCCTGGTACGACTAGATTACAAAGAGTCCTATGTCTAAACTTTCCTTGTTTCTTCGTCTTCTTGCCTTGCTCGTCAAGAATCCTCTTTTGAAACTGACATAGCGGCCCACCTTGGCTAATGAATATCTGATGCGTGTAGTTGACACGTCCGTTGGGAACCCCAAGAGGAAGGTGTGATGCGCACAGCGGCAAGTTTCCCTCAGTTAGAAACCAAGGTTTAATCGAACCAGTAGGAGTCAAGAAGCACGTTGAAGGTTGATGGCGGCGGGATGTAGTGCGGCGCAACACCGAAATTCCGGCGCCAACGTGGAACCCGCACAACACAACCAAAGTACTTTGCCCCAACGAAACGAGTGAGGTTGTCAATCTCACCGGCTTGCTGTAACAAAGGATTAACCGTATTGTGTGGAAGATGATTGTTTGCGGAGAAAACAATGAAACAAGTATTGTAGCAAATTTGTATTTCAGTATTAAAATAATGGACCGGGGTCCACAGCTCACTAGAGGTGTCTCTCCCATAAGATAAAAGCATGTTGGGTGAACAAATTACAGTCGGGCAATTGACAAATAGAGAGGGCATAACAATGCACATACATGACATGATAAGTATAGTGAGATTTAATTGGGCATTACGACAAAGTACATAGACCGCCATCCAACCGCATCTATGCCTAAAAAGTCCACCTTCGAAGTTATCATCCGAACCCCCTCCGGTATTAAGTTGCAAAGCAACGAGACAATTGCATTAAGTATGGTGCGTAATGTAATCAACAACTACATCCTCGGACATAGCGCCAATGTTTTATCCCTAGTGGCAACAACACAACACAACCTTAGAACTTTCGTCACTTCGTCCTGAGTGTCAATGCAGGCATGAACCCACTATCGAGCATAAGTACTCCCTCTTGGAGTTAAAAGCAAAAACTTGGCCAGAGCCTCTACTAGTAACGGAGAGCATGCAAGATCATAAACAACACATATGTAATAACTTGATAATTAACATGACATGGTATTCTCTATCCATCGGATCCCGACAAACACAACATATAGAATTACAGATAGATGATCTTGATCATGTTAGGCAGCTCACAAGATCCAACAATGAAGCACAATGAGGAGAAGACAACCATCTAGCTACTGCTATGGACCCATAGTCCAGGGTTGAACTACTCACTCATCACTCCGGAGGCGACCATGGCGGTGTAGAGTCCTCCCGGGAGATGAATCCCCTCTCCGGCAGGGTGCCGGAGGAGATCTCCGGGATCCCCCGAGATGGGATCGGCGCGCGGCGTCTCGCAAGGTTTTCCGTATCGTGGTTTTTCTTATCGGGGGTTTCGCGACGGAGGCTTTAAGTAGGCGGAAGGGCGAGTCGGGGGCCGGACGAGGGGGCCACACCATAGGGCGGCGCGGGCCCCCCGGGCCGCGCCGCCACGTGGTGTCGCCACCTCGTGGCCCCACTTCGTGTGTTCTTCGGTCTTCCGGAAGCTCCGTGGAAAAATAGGCCCCCGGGTCTTCGTTTCGTCCAATTCCGAGAATATTTCGTTACTAGGATTTCTGAAACCAAAAACAGCGAGAAAACGGAACCGGCACTTCGGCATCTTGTTAATAGGTTAGTTCCATAAAATGCACGAATATGACATAAAGTGTGCATAAAACATGTAGGTATCATCAATAATATGGCATAGAACATAAGAAATTATCGATACGTCGGAGACGTATCAAGCATCCCTAAGCTTAGTTTCTGCTCGTCCTGAGCAGGTAAAACGATAACAAAGATAATTTCGAAGTGATATGCCATCATAATCTTGATCATACTATTTGTAAACATATGTAGTGGATGCAGAGATCAAAACAATGGTAATGACATGAGTAAACAGGTGAATCATATAGCAAAGACTTTTCATGAATAGTACTTCAAGACAAGTATTAATAAGTCTTGCATAAGAGTTAACTCATAAAGCAATAAATCAAAGTAAAGGCATTGAAGCAACACAAAGGAAGATTAAGTTTCAGCGGTTGCTTTCAACTTGTAACATGTATATCTCATGGATAATTGTCAACATAGAGTAATATAACAAGTACAATATGCAAATATGTAGGAATCAATGCACAGTTCACACAAGTGTTTGCTTCTTGAGGTGGAGAGAAATAGGTGAACCGACTCAACATAAAAGTAAAGAGAATGGTCCTTCAAAGAGGAAAGCATCGATTGCTATATTTGTGCTAGAGCTTTTATTTTGAAAACATGAAACAATTTTGTCAACGGTAGTAATAAAGCATATGAGTTATGTAAATTATATCTTACAAGTTGCAAGTCTCATGCATAGTATACTAATAGTGCCCGCACCTTGTCCTAATTAACTTGGACTACCGGATCTTTGCAATGCACATGTTTTGACCAAGTGTCACAATGGGGTACCTCCATGTCGCACCGTACAAAGGTCTAAGGAGAAAGCTCGCATTTTGGATTTCTCGCTTTTGATTATTCTCAACTTAGACATCCATACCGGGACAACATGGACAACAGATAATGGACTCCTCTTTAATGCATAAGCATGTGGCAACAATTATTATTCTCATATGAGATTGAGGATATATGTCCAAACTGAAACTTCCACCATGAATCATGGCTTTAGTTAGCGGCCCAAAGTTCTTCTCTAACAATATGCATGCTCCAACCATGAAGGTGGTAGATCTCTCTTACTTCAAACAAGACGGACATGCATAGCAACTCACATGATATCCAACAAAGAATAGTTGATGGCGTCCCCAGAAACATAGTTATCGCTCAACAAGCAACTTCATAAGAGATAAAGTGCATAAGTACATATTCAATACCACAATAGTTTTTAAGCTATTTGTCCCATGAGCTATATATTGCAAAGGTGAATGATGGAATTTTAAAGGTAGCACTCAAGCAATTTACTTTGGAATGGCGGATAAATACCATGTAGTAGGTAGGTATGGTGGACACAAATGGCATAGTGGTTGGCTCAAGGATTTTGGATGTATGAGAAGTATTCCTCTCGATACAAGGTTTAGGCTAGCAAGGTTATTTGAAACAAACACAAGGATGAACGGTACAGCAAAACTCACATAAAAGACATATGGTAAACATTATAAGACTCCATACCGTCTTCCTTGTTGTTCAAAACTCAATACTAGATGTTATCTAGACTCTAGAGAAACCAAATATGCAAACCAAATTAGCAAGCTCTAAGTATTTCTTCATTAATGGGTGCAAAGTATATGATGCAAGAGCTTAAACATGAGCACAACAATTGCCAAGTATCAAATTATCCAAGACATTTTTAGAGTTACTACATGTAGCATTTTCCAATTCCAACCATATAACAATTTAACGAAGATGAAACTTCGCCATGAATACTATGAGTAGAGCCTAAGGACATATTTGTCCATATGCAACAGCGGAGCGTGTCTATCTCCCATAAAGTGAATGCTAGGATCCATTTTATTCAAACAAAACAAAAAACAAAAACAAACCGACGCTCCAAGCAAAGTACATAAGATGTGGCCGAATAAAAATATAGTTTCGGGGAGGAACCTGATAATGTTGTCGATGAAGAAGGGGATGCCTTGGGCATCCCCAAGCTTAGACGCTTGAGTCTTCTTAATGTATGCAGGGGTGAACCACCGGGCATCCCCAATCTTAGAGCTTTCACTCTCCTTGATCATATTGCATCATACTCCTCTCTTGATCCTTGAAAACTTCCTCCACACCAAACTCGAAACAACTCATTAGAGGGTTAGTGCATAATAAAAATTCACATGTTCAGAGGTGACACAATCATTCTTAACACTTCTGGAAATTGCATAAAGCTACTGGACATTAGTGGATCAAAGAAATTCATCCAACATAGCAAAAGAGGCAATGCGAAATAAAAGACAGAATCTGTCAAAACAGAACAGTCCGTAAAGATGGATTTTATTAGGCCACCAGACTTGCTCAAACGAAAATGCTCAAATTGAATGAAAGTTGCGTACATATCTGAGGATCATGCTCGTAAATTGGCGTAATTTTCTGAGCTACCTACAGGGAGATAGACCCAGATTCGTGACAGCAAAGAAATCTGGAACTGCGCAGTAATCCAAATCTAGTACTTACTTTTCTATCAAAGATTTTACTTGGCACAACAAAACATAAAACTAAGATAAGGAGAGGTTGCTACAGTAGTAAACAACTTCCAAGACACAAATATAAAACAAAAATACTGGAGTAAAAACATGGGTTGTCTCCCATAAGCGCTTTTCTTTAACGCCTTTCAGCTAGGCGCCGAAAGTGTAACTCAAGTAACATCAAGAGACGAAGCATCAACATCATAATTTGTTCTAATGATAGAATCATAAGGTAACTTCATTCTCTTTGTAGGGAAGTGTTCCATACCTTTCTTGAGAGGAAATTGATATTTAATATTACCTTCCTTCATATCAATAGTAGCACCAACGGTTCGAAGAAAAGGTCTTCCCAATATAATGGGGCAAGATGCATTGCATTCAATATCCAAGACAACAAAATCAACGGGGAAAAGGTTATTGTTAACCATAATATGAATATTATCAACTTTCCCCAAAGGTTTCTTTTTAGCATTATCAGCGAGATTAACATCCAAATAACAATTTTTCAATGGTGGCAAGTCAAGCATATCATAGACTTTTTTAGGCATAACAGAAATACTTGCACCAAGATCACATAAGGCATTACAATCAAAATCTTTGACTCTCATTTTAATGATGGGCTCCCAACCATCCTCTAGCTTTCTAGGAATAGAAGTTTCAAGTTTTAGTTTCTCTTCTCTAGCTTTTATGAGAGCATTTGTAATATGTTTTGTGAAAGCCAAATTTATAGCGCTAGCATTGGGACTCTTAGCAAGTTTTTGCAAGAACTTTATAACTTCAGAGATGTGGCAATCATCAAAATCTAAATCATTACAATCTAAAGAAATGGGATTATCATCCCTAAGGTTGGAAAAAATTTCAGCGAGCTTTATCACGAACGGTTTCAGTAGCTTTAGCAGCTTCGAGTAGTTTTGCGCGCTTTGCACTAGGAGTAGAAGCATTGCTAACACCAATTATTTTACCATTGATAGTAGGAGGTGCAGCAACATGTGAATCATTAGCATTTCTTGTGGTGGTAATAGTCCAAACTTTAGCTACATTTTCCTTTTTAGCTAGTTTTTCATTTTCTTCTCTATCCCACCTAGCTCGCAGTTCAGCCATTAATCTTATATTCTCATTAATTCTAACTTGGATGGCATTTGCTGTAGTAACAATTTTATTTTCAATATCCCTA
>NC_061512.1:150817995-150874758 GCF_022539505.1 Lolium rigidum | reverse complement strand
ACCCCACACTTTTTGCATTTTGGACCCTAGATGAAGACTGAAAAACGCAATCGGGTCCTGCTTCTTCTCCACCTCGCCAGAGCTTCTCACCATAGTCAACCGAAACATCACCGGGGACGGAACCACTTGGGATGAGCCGGCGGAAGCAAACTATGGTGAAGCAGAAGAGCCTCCTTGTTGGCAAATCAGCCTGGAGGTTGAACAGCGCCATCGTTCGCCGGCCGGAAAGAACCGATGCCGACGAGCATGGTGGGAGCGGTCGCCCTACGACCATCTGCAGCGACAGCAAGCTCGGTGCTGGCGCGGATGAACTCCCGGATGCAGCTTCAATACTCCCCAGATGCAAATCCGCCACGAAGCAATCTTGAAATTGCAGATTGTCCAACTCAAGCTCACCACGAGCATTGAAAGAAATCTCCAGATCAAGAGCACCTGCAACGAATCTGCGAGATAAGGGCCTTTTATTTGCGGAGACTCCAGGCCCCCTTTCCGTCGACTTCGGCTCCGCCCACCGGAGCACCACGACGAGTAGGAGAACCATCAGAGGGCACCAGATCCCGGCTGCAAGATCCAGCAGCCACCGCCTACCGGCATAACGCCAACGACTGGCAACTCGCCAAAGCAACCTAGATCTACAGCTATTATGTACAGCCCTATCTCCGGCGCCTTCCCTAGTCCATCTCCGGCCGGCAGCGCCGGTGGGGAGGACGTCAGGTTGGCCCGGTGGCCAACAGCAGACTCTCAAGGAAAAAAGGAGTTTCGGGGGAGGAGGAAGAGAAAGGGAACCGGTAAGTACACGGCGGTTCAAAGGCTGGCGACGTGGATTCTGTCTGTGCTCGTCTCCTTCGAGGCCATATTAATTACTGGTTGGAGATCTGGAATACCATATTTCACCAACACCACGTGCAGCTGCCATTCCACCAAGTTCGTAGGCCATTTTGTTGTCATTTCGCCATATCTTTTGAATACTTCAAATTTCGAGTTGCTAGTCGAACTTGGAATACTTGAAGTTCATATATATAGGCTCACTAAATCTACTACCACTTGCTTTGTCTTATTCCTGCACAAACGACAAACTCTAGTCTGCTCATGGCAGCTAAGCGTGTAGGCTTCCTCACATCTGCACATCTTTGAATCAATTTACTAGCAGCTATAATTACCACTCTACAATGGTCTCTTAATGTATATTGTACTGTTTGAATATTTTTTCTAAAATAAAACAATACTTGAAGATGTTTGTACTTATTGACGGAAAGCTAGTTTGTGTAAGTATTTACTAGTATATGCATCGTTAGTGTTCTCTCGGTATTTAAGTTGGTCGTATCATTTCTAGGTTGTTGCATCACTGGTTGAAACAATCCCAACTAAACTCAGAAATTCCCCATGACTGTTAGGAAACAAGTTGAAGTTTCTGACTTCTCTAGTTTAGTTAAGACGACAACAGTTGAAAAGGTATATACATGCAATCTTTCTATAGATGTTGGTTGTTCCCATAGCTGCTTCTGGACATGCTCCTACATGAACATGCATACCTTTTCTATTCGGAAGCGAACAAAAATTTCACTCTTTAATAGTTGTCTATTAGTAATTTCTTAGTTAATAACTTGCTACAAGTTTGTTTGATTTTCTCTGCAATCAGCTACAGTTTGGACACTTATGCTGAACATCATTGTGTTTTCCCCATTTCCATTTTTCTGCGATGTCAGTAGTAAATAAAGTTTACTAGCATCAGCATGTTGGCAGTCTTCAAAATCAAATGCTCCTATTTTAAGGTGTTACTTTTTTGCATCTTAATCAATAACACAAACTTGCAGTTTTTATTTTTGAAAATTGTGTATGTATTTTTTATCTATTGTCATGCTCATGAACTTGTTATTGCCATGAGTTCCTAGAAAAGATTGTTCATCCTTCTAATTTATTATAAATCTACTTTTTCCGTATGTTTTGAAAGTTAAATTTTGTATTTGTGCTTCTCTAACAAGAGATATTATAATGACGTGAAGGATTGATGGTTTGGTGGCAAGTTTCAAGAGGTGGCAAGGTTCATAGTTACAATACCAGAATCGAATGAGTTGTGTGGACTCGACAATTCCGTGTGGCAAATGAAGCCATTATTCGCTAGAAAATGTAGAAGATATTGTTGTATATGTTGAAGGCTAGATGTCAAGGAAAATGTTTACTATGATTATATACTGTTTATGTAAATTTTCGTTTAGATTTGGCTCTGTTGTCAATAATGTCCTTTGTTTCCTTTACTTACATCAATGTGCCATTTTGAACCAATAATATTGGTGTTTATTTATTGTAATGCATATGTATCTTGTACTCTTGTATATTTGTAATAAATATCTTAATATATTTAATTTTCGGATGTGTCGTGCTTTAGTTTTTCTCATATTTTAAATGGTTAAATGCCTTGTAAAAATATATTTAATTGAGCATGTGCAATTATTTACTTAAATTAATGTATATTCCATAAATTGGGCACCTAATTGTGTGTTTAATAACAAAAAAATATACTATAATGTGTTACTAGGTTAGTTGACAACTATCTAAGAAAGGTGGGGAGTGGTGTTTTAGAACATGGGAGCATATGCTCCCTGTATTTTGAAATGCATCTTACACATATTTTAAATTTCAAAAAAAATTGAAACAAAAAATTCGTACGTACATCTTCACGTGCTACACGCTCACAAAGTCGTTTCATAAAAATGAACTTATCATGTGACGTGTGTAAAAAAGACAAAATCCAGTGTTGAAAACAATGCTTTTCACAGGATAAATTTTCTTTTTTTTTACATAGGCCACAAAAAATATTATTTTTTCGTGAAACTTGACGCATACACATATATTATTGAGATGTACATGTAAAAAATTTTGTCAAAATTTTTCCACACTTCAAAATATGTTTTGTTAGTAGAGGGAGCATACGCACCCAGGAGCCGAATTGAATTTCCGAGAAAGGTGTTACTAGTTATGTTACTATCGGTACAAAAATATGTTACCAACAATATTCTAGGTCTATTAAAATATGTTACTACCGGTGTTACTATATTTACAAAAATGTGTTACCAACGCATCTAGTAACACATAATACACATGTTACTGCAACATAAATTGTAACACTATTTTTAGCGAATGGTAACAATTATTATGTGTGACTAGGGACACTACTTAGTAACTTGGCCTAATGGAACACATTCCAAAATCTGTTACTACATGGCCTAGTAACAATGCTTTCAACCTGTAGTAACACAAGACAGTGTTACCAAAGCTCTGTCCTGTTGTAGTGTATGTTGCCTGGAAATTTTTGATGAAGGCATCAACCAGATCCTCCCATGACTTGACGGAGCCCTTCGGCAGACCTCTCAACCAAGCTCTTGCTGAATCCTTTAGGTACAGCTGCAAGCATTGCATTGTCGCTATCTGGTTTCCTCTATGTAGGATCACGGTTTGTAGATAATCGTCTAACCAGGACCTCGGCTCTTGCTTCCCGTCGTATTTTGCAGCATCAGTGGGAGTAGGTTTGAAATTTTTGGGCGGCATTGTCTCTCGGATTTTGTAGCTTAAACAATCGGTTCCTCTCAATTCGCCATCGTATTCCTGACTCTCTTTAGAATCATCGCTATCGTATTCTCCCTCGCCGCTCGCCGTCGTATTCCTGACTCTCTTTAGAATCATCGCTATCGTATTCTCCCCTCGCCGCTCGCCGTCGTCGCGCTTTGTCGATCCTGCTTTGGGTAATATCATCCCGAGCATCTCTCGAACGGTGCTTGGAGCTACTAGCCTCGGTGCGTAGATTTCTCCTTACGCGGGACAAGTTTGTCTCCGAGGATCGCGAGGCTTTCCAGAGCACCTCGATGAGCTTGCGCCATGGGACCTTCGGGTGCTGGTTGTTGATTGATCAAGTAAGCCGCGAGGTTAGCGGTTGCTCCTTCAACTGTCTTTGGTCTCTACTTGCCCGCAGTGTCCGTAGTCATAAAAGATTTGGACAAGTTTGATCTTATTTCTCTTGCATCATCCTCCGAAAGTCGATATAACCTTGAACGATGCCTTCCTGCACCTTGACTGCTTCGATACGCGCTTGCATGCGAACCCCTACGACGCTCACTAGATTGTTCTGCTGCCAGTAGTCGCCGATTGAGATTGGCCTGCTCATTCGATAATCATTCTCGATTCCTCTCCAAGATAGTACGATATGCATTAAGAGTCCCAACCGAAGTTCCGGCAGGGAGCGGTGTATTGTCGGTTATGGCGGCCCGAGCTGCTTCCCACTCTTCCTCCGCGATAGTGTAATCACTATCATCATTACTGGCACTGTTTTCCGAATTACGCCGTCTACCGGCGCGTGGAGTGCCATCCCCTTCTTTTCTTCCTCCGTTCGCCGCGTTCCCTGCGTTGAGGGTAGCGTAGACCTGGTGATGCGCCATCCCCCAAGTTTCTATCCTGGCAACGTTGTCGATGCTTTCCTCTCCCGACGAATATCTGACACTGCAGACGAACGGTGTATCGCTTGATGCCAATCCATGCCTGGTGTCGCAGTTTAAGCAGTAGTACGAAGTTACATCGGATGATGCGCAGTCATCGGATCCGACCGACATAGATGATATCGATCGAGGGGTTGACTATGAAGAAGAACTCGTCGAGGCCTTCAAACCAGCCGATAGATCGACTGAAGACGACGTGCCTGATCCTGCGATCGATAAAGATGGCTTCCTTGCTGATCTGGAGACGAACGGCTTAGGCAGCCGAAGAATCCCTTTTGCGTTGATGTTGTAGTGAACACTTCCAAACGTCATGCCCAAGCCTCCTTGCAGATCCGAAAAGGTTGGGCGTGACGAGTCGCTATGTGGAGTAAACTCAAAGGACCCGAATCGAATCGAGTTCCCCGAGCTTGGTGATGGAGAAGCCGATGGGAACGTCGGTGGTGTCGACGAAGCTGCCGATGACATGATCGAAGCTGCGCATGCTAGGTCTTGTGCCAACAGGGTTCCCACAGATGGCGCCAATTGTCGAGGGTACTCCTCGACAATGCCCTCCATTTGGGGCTTAGGGTAGATGGAATCCTGTAGGCTGACACGAGACATCGGTTATCAAACAAGCGGGGAGAGCGATTTACCCAGGTTCGGGGCCCTCGATGAGGCAAAACCCTTACGTCCTGCCTGTCTGATCTTGATTATGAAAATATCGGGTTACAATGGGGTGTCGAAGGTTTCGGCTATGATCTCGTCGAGAGACTAAGTTCTATGATAACCTAGATCTAGACTTGCAGTGGCTATGATTACTATGATTGCATGTGTCCCTCGGCAGATCCTCTCCTGGCCCTTATATAGCGAGCCAGGTCTCGAGAGATCTGTCCTGGTACGACTAGATTACAATGAGTCCTATGTCTAAACTTTCCTTGTTTCTTCGTCTTCTTGCCTTGCTCGTCAAGACTCCTCTTTTGAAACTGACATAGCGGCCCACCTTGGCTAATGAATATCCTTCATGGGCCCCAGGTTGGGCTGCTAGAGGTAGCACAATACTAGTTACCCGAAGGGTAATGCCCACGTCAGCAGGACTGAGGCCCAGGTTGTTTACGAGGTCCTCTTGAGGAAAACTTCACAGCCTACATTTCTTCAGAATGTAGGGGTCACACATCACTCCTCTCGATCCAGAATGAGCAAGCTTGCTGCAGAACTAGAGAAGGAGAAGTTGGCAAGTGCAGAGCTATCCATTGTTGCATAGATCAAGAGGGATCAAATTAATCAGCTGACAACCAAGGCAATGAAAGATTAGAAACGCAGGATGCGATGTCGGCAAAGATTGAAAGGTTTCTCAGGCTTAAGTAAAGGTAGACTGCATAACCATGATAACGTGGTTCACACAGGTCGTGGTATGCTCAACGCTGGAAATGTTTTTTGATGCTGCTGGAGCTGTTCTGGTCATGTTGAAGAGATATCTTGGTGCTACTGTGCATGCTGAACTCTGATATGATGTTATTGCATAACTGTAATTATCTTAGTATGTAAATTATATTACTGAATGTAATAATGTAGCGTTTTCAGTTTTAGCATGCTCTTGTGGGCATATTGGTTATACGAAAATTAAGAAATTGAATTTTAATGTGCTGCATAAGAGGCAATTTTAGACGGGCCGATCCATCAACTAACGGTCCCCAATGCCCATCAACTAACGGGCTCAAGGCCCACCAAATCTAGGGCCTAAAGGCTCACAAATTAACGGGCCAGAAGGTCCATGAAATAACGGCCCAAGGCCCATAAGCTAACGGGTTCAAGACCGACCGACTAACGGGACGTAAGGCCCACCAACTAACAGGCCTCCAAGGGCCATCAACCAATGGGCCTCAAGACCCATAAAAATGGGCCTCAAGTCCCATCGCCTAACGGACCGCAAGGCCCATCGAGTAAAGGGATTCAAGGCCCATAAACTTATGGGCCCAAAGCCCATCGGCTAACGAGCCTCAAGGCCCATAGCCTAACGGACCTCGAGGCCCACCGACTAACTGGCCCATCGCCTAATGGGCCTCAAAGCCCACCGACTAACTGGCCCATTGCCTAACGGGCCTCAAGGCCCATTCCCTAACAGGCCTCAAGGCCCATGTCCTATCGGGCCCACCTGCTGTATGTTGCCACGTGTCATGAATCTAGTGGCACATTTGTCGTAACGATGTTAGTTTATTTCAGAGCAGATGCTGCCACATGTCCTCTACGGGGCAAGCCACCGCATCGCTGAGAATATGCTAGGCGACAAAACAATATCACACGACCGTAATAATGACCCAATCGTTGGCCTGACACATCGATCGGGTACAGGGGAACCGCTCGATGTAATATCCCAGGTATTGGGGTTACAAAAATAGAGGAAACAGATATGTGCATTGCATTCATGCATAGAAAATCTGGGGAATTTTCGCGCTTTAAAGTAAAACAGTTCACGATGACTCGAAGTTTCACTTGACCTTGGTGGAATTGAAGTAGCTCATCAAGTCAAGCGCTATAAACCTCAATGTGACTTTGTTAAAACCTTGTTTTGGGTAGAGAGGATTTGATCTAAGGGGGTTAGATCAAATGGAATTGATAATCAACACAACAACACTTTACTCAATGATCAATTGCTTGATCATACAAAAAAGCACAACATGGTAATCCTTGCCATAACATATGAACATCCATCTAATTGGAAATCAAGTAACAATAATTGGAGAAACTATTCTTGACTTATCTTTTCCATGTTATTATACATCAAACCTAGAGAGGTGAGAGTTCTATATTAATAATTAAAGAAGCAATAACAAACCTTGAGCTAAAACCTTGGATATACATCCAAGTATTCAAATTATCATCTTCAAGAGGAACCCTAGAGTATTATTCAAGTCCTTCCCCAAATGAGAGAGAGACCAATCATACTAATTCTAGCTTTACCTATTTAAGAATCAAAGTTAAACTTTGAACTAAAGTATTAGGTAAACCATTTCACCTTGAAGTGGTGAGATCACCAAATACCAAGTGGAATAAGACTATATCCATGACTTAGTGAAATAAGGAGTGGAATAAACCAACTAAGATAGACAATTGAATCTTTGGCTCAGTAACCTAAATAAATATTAGGAGTACACCATAAACCCTAGAATAACTATTCTTAAATGAGAAAGCTCAAACCATGGTGTTATACTCAAGATAATTGAGACAACCATAATCATGTCCACTCAAGAAACTATAAGGGAGATATTATGTTTAGTTAATCTAGACAATGCTTGATCATGGAAGTGAGAACCCATTTAATGAGAAATTCTTAGGAAGCCAAACCTTGATCATTATTAATTAAGTGATGATCATAAACCCTAAGAACTTGAGGTATGGAGAATAAACCCTAAATAGGAAAAGCAGATATCATTAGCCACATGAAATTATAAGGAGATCAATAATAAACAACCCTAGGCTTATATCTTATCTTTTACTTGTGAACCATTTGGTGATCATAAGTAGAATCCTACCATCTCTATATTACATAAATTAAAGAACCTAAGAAAACCTTAGAGTAGAACTCCATACTCAATATGGTGAGAAACCATCCATCCATATGACCAAAGTTAACTATAAAAAAAAGAATTATAATACCTTTAGTGACTTCAACAATAGATTAAGGATAATAATAAAAGTCTATTGGTATAAGATAACACCAATTCTTCAGACCTTAGCAACTAAAAGAGCACATGAAATATTAAGCAAGTAACCACTTTATCATTGCATTGGGGAGAGTAAACCTAACCAATGCAATATGGTGGCATTTTATCTCCATAACCAGAATTGCATCCTTATTAATATCTCATGCTGCAATTCATGAACATAAGAAGCACCTAGTGCTAAATCCTATAGTTAAAAACCACAAGTGGTGATCAACCACTTATCACTATAACTAAGATCAAACCATGATGAGAGAAATATCTACTCTAGGAAATTCAAAGTGTTATTAAATATAATTCTAGAGCTAACCTTGAAATAGGGTTATAAGAAGATTCACAAGATCTTAAGAACTAAGTGTTCACATACAATCATATGAAAGTGACTAAATCAAGACCCTAGAAATATATATAGGTACATAAAGCCATGCCATTAAATCACTTTTTAATAGACACCCATAAATAAACATTACTTTGGAAATGTTTCTTGCAAGATAAAACCAAATAAAAATCTATGAGAAAACAATCATTTGGAAAATAATTTGAGTGTTCTCAAAGACAATATTCAAATTCATGCATATTGGGCTATTAAATTTAAATATCAATAGTAACTAATAACCCTATGCTTTAGTATTCCTATTAAATTTTCTAATATACAGTAACAAACTATTAAGTGTCTGGAAAGAATCTCACTTGAATTCAAACAATAAAGTTACATAATATTTGAATTCAAAACAGTACTTAAATTAACTATATGGAAAACAGAAAAAGGAAAACAGAAATAAAAGAAACGGAGAAGCCTTACCTGTCCAAATGCAGCAGCCCACCAGCACAGCTGAAGAAGCCCAGCAGCAGCCTAAAGAGCAACCAGCACCACGGCCCATCACTTGGCCCAACCCAAATAACGCTTCACGTTATTTCACGCGAAGGGGAGGATCATCGTCCACCTCCCGTTGCTGGAAGCAGCTCGGTGGCGTCTCCTCCGCCACCGGCCACGCCAAGATGCGCGCCGCCGCCCAAGTTGGCTATAAAGATCTCCGCGCCGCCGCCTGGAACCCTAGCACCTCAATTCCCCTTTCTCTCTGCTTCATCTCTGCAAGCACGAAACCCTAACCGAACCCGGCCTCCGATCATCACCGCCGTTCGGAGCATTCCCAGGCCTTGCCGTGGTCACCGTCGTCATCCCCGTGCTCAACACACCCACCGTGCAATAGGAATTGAGCTAGAGCCTCCCGGAGCACCACCGTGGACTTCGTCTTCCCCGGCGACGGGGGCGGTCGATTCCGGCGCTCCTGACCACCCCTTGCCTCGCCGTTGCTTCCATTATGCTCACGGTGAGTTACTAATTCCTCAGCACATCTTAAATCTCTTCCTAGACCTCTGGTTCGCTCTAGCGCCGTGTACCTGTAACCACTCCCGCGGCACATCGCCGCCGGCCAAGCTCCGGCGGCAATAGGATAGCGGCGCCGCCACCATTTGGTTCACCACATCTCGCTGAATCATTAGATGGTAGCCGCGCGTCCGGGGGAGCGCTATACCGACGTCGCCGTGGTCGTCTGCTCGCCGGCGATGTGCTGCTTCGTCAGCCACTGATTTTGACTTTGGTCAATGCCTGCGTGGCAGATGACCTGGTCACTGGCCCACCAGCCAGTGACTGTTAGGGGTAGAATCCCGGTAGCTTTAGTAGTTTTTGTTTTATTTCAATTTCATTAATTCCAGTAACTTTGAAATAATTTAGAAAATCCAAATCAAGTCAGAAAAGTATAAATGAGATATCAAAATTCTTAGAAAACCAAAGTCTATCCAATAAAAATATAATATGAAATTTTTATTTTTAATAAAAATTCAATTATTTAATACTTGTTAATTAAGCCTTTAATTTTAATTGCAAAATTAATTAAAACCCAATAATTAGGAAAACTTCAGAAAATAAATAAAAACCAGTAACTAATTAAGGAAAACATTAAAATTAATTTTCCTTTTCTATTAATTTATTAAATCCTTATTAAGAGGATTTAAAGCCTAATTAATAATTACCTTAATTATTAATCCATTAAAAATAATAAAATGCCAAATCCAATAATGTTTTAATTTTAAAGTTATTAATAACTTCAACTTTATTAATGAAGTTATTAATCCAAGAATTATAGAGTAATTAGGAAATCCTAGTTCCATTAGAAACAAAGTGATAACTTCATCATTTCATGTGTAATCCTAAAACCCTAATGCCATTTAGACCCTAGATCCATTACTGCTTATGAACCCTAAATTGTTCCCAAACTTAAACCCAAGCAACATGGGATCATGTTACTTCACCAGTACACATAGATTCATATCTAGCAACTAAATACTAGTTCAAATCCACATAAAATATGGGAACCCTATCACTACTAATCAACATCCCATGTGTTCATCTTCATCAGACCTAGATAATTAAGTCGGGCTAACCAAGTGTAAACCCTAGATCCTATTACCAAAGCCATCATCCTTATTCATTCCTATTTAGCATCACACCAATGTGATGAACCTCAGGAACAACTATGCCAAATCCCGAGCATTACCTAACCATATTCCACTAAACCATACTAGTGTTGGATACTTATCAACCAACCTATTTAGGAGCCAATTATTCCTTACTTAATAGAACCAACGAGTAAAACCTAGACCACCTCAACCCTAATTGATATACTTCTTATTATTTAAGAAGTATGTTCTTCAAAAGTTATTCTTTTGAAGAAAATAAGGAATCATCATCAACCCTGCTTATAAGGACCTATAAACCTTAGCCAGCTATCACTAGCAAGATAAAACAACCTTGACAACAACCATGTATAATAAATTGCTTAGGATGCCTAGGCTTATCTTAACCCTACAAGCCCTAGGTGTTGATGAATCCAACTTTGTTGGGATCCATCTAATACCTATTCCAGCAACTACATGCAGCCATAATCAACCATAGAAAACCACCCACTTAATTATCATAACTTGTTCTTTATTAAAGAACATGTTCTTCAAAAGTTATTCTTTTAAAGTATATGATAATTAATCATTAACCATACCATCTAGTACTAAAACTGACCACTATTCTTTACTTGATAACATTATGTCAATTATCATTCTTTGTGTGCTCAATTGATTACTATGCTTTATTATCTACTCGTTGATAATACCAAGTAATCACACCTGAACAAGAACCTTGTATGTGAATCACTCTAAAAGTGCAACACACCCTAAACCAATCCTTACAACTCACTGATCCTAAATCATCGGGATTAGGTCACGCTTAGAGCGATTGCATCTCATTCTTATGCATTATTGCATCTTTGCCAATCTTTTAAACATTGTCCTTACCGGACGATGATGCTATTTCAGAATTTGGAGTTACTACGTATCGAAGACCTTGCCTGCATAATCTTGCAGTCAAGAAAGGCAAGTTCATCACTTGCTCATGTCATTTGAAGTATTTTTATCAAATTACTTGCAAAGTATTATGGTTATCACTATTGCACAAAAATCAAAACCACTACTTTCATAACTATGAATATGACTATGTGGTGGGCAATGGAACCATGGATTGTGTTGATATGGTGGAGGTTCCATTGCACGGGTTTATATCCATCTAGGATTAAACAACAAATGTCGCCGAGTGATTCTTGTGCCGTAATACCCGTGTTAACCATAAGATCCGGAGTGGGACGGAGTAGTCAAAAGTGTTTCCACCTCTCGTTCATCAACGGATGCGCTTTACCGTAGACACTTGTATCCGTCGGCGGCAAGCGGTAGGCTGGGAAGCCTTAAGTCCCCACGGCACAGTCCGTAGACACTTGTCGTTCGAAGAACAAGCGGTAGGCTGGGGAAGCCTTAAGTCCCCACGGTATTGCGGTCTATGAGGGATTGTAAGGTGTCCGGAACGGTCTATCCATGATGATAGGGGAAGGCATATGAATGCCCGGAACGGTCTCATCATGGATATAGGGGAGGACAATCTTACAAAAGGGTGGGTGTTCGAGGTAGCGGAGGAACATGATTGGCTAGACCTTATACCGGGCCTCACACCATAGGAAGTGTGGACAAGCCTGCAGCTTGGTTGGCACCAAGGTTAAGATCTCTTATGGGTAAAGCAACACACCTCTGCAGAGTGTAAAGAACCGTGACCTGTCACTCCCTGTTCCGGGATATGGAACTGCGAACGCGGCCGGAAAGGAGCTCCATGAAGTTCTAGTAAACCGGTGAAGGCCGACGGACATAGTTCTTCTGAATAAAAGCAACCTTTGAAGAAATGATTATGAAAACCTGCATTGGTATTAGACTTTCCGGTCTAATGCTGTAGCTAGTGCATTAAACACCTCTTTCCTATAATGAACTTGTTGAGTACGCTCGTACTCATCCCACTCTTAAATCCCCTGCTTAGATATGGAGGCATCGAAGGAGGATCTACAATGCAACTCGAAGACCGAGGAGTCAACAACTACTTCAGGAGACAGGACCCGTCAGAGGAGTTGAATACCACATACATCAAGGAAAAAACCTAGTTTAGCCATAGAAGGGAACTAGTTTCCTAAACCTAGCTCCTACTTAGCTAGAATCTATTCTAAGCCTCTTTAGCTAGTTAAATACTCTACTAATAGAGTTCGTGATAAGTCTAGACTACGAGTTGTTCTTCTGGAGTTTATTTGCAGTTTTACCTCATTGTAAAGTAGGAGGCTGTGATGATCTTATGTGACAGAGTCAATGTATGTAATTCTATAGACATGCCTTGGACCCGCATATGTTTCTGTTGTACCATTCTGAGCGATATAATACTAGTGGAACGGTGTTTCATTGGTGTTATATCAGACTTGCATACTACACCATGCAGTGGTATGCCGGGTCACCACAGTTGGTATCAGAGCAAATGCTTTGACCTTAGGATTAAAACCCTTTAAAGGAGACCTATAGGATTGGTAGTGTCTATAGGAAGTTGTCTTAGTTAAACCAAATACTTCTTATGACTTGAGATGGATATTCACTTGAGAATAATCCTGACACACTTGAGTCAACCTTTCCTACCTATCTTTCCTAAGTGAAGTTAGTTAGTTAATCCAAAACATGTAGCACATCAATAAGTCCTTAAAACAATAGATGAGTAGATCACAGTTGGTATACAATACATGGTAGTCCAAAGAGAGGATACAACCATAAGGAAGATATCCTATTGGAAGATGTGTACCAACACATGTTATGATTAAGTAAGAGTTACTCAGACCTGTAATAGAAGTAATATCAAGTAATGAAGATAATTAAGATATCCTAATAGAAAATGTAGACTAAGTTAAATAATGAGTAAGTAAATTATACAAACTTGTGAAACAATTGATAGTAAGTGATAACTCTGAGTTATATGAGGTAGTATAGACCATGATGAGTCAATCATGGGAGGTAAGGAGGAGAGATAGGAATAAAATATGCCTACTTACATGGTAGAGATAGAAATCATATATGATTCACCTGAGAATCATTATGTGATGGACTAGAACCTCATAATTAATTAAGAGGAGTACAATAAGAAGCCAAGTGCAAAACAATAGTGTAAGAATTGTGCTTCAAAACAATGGGAAGTGTGCCAAGCACATCAAGACCATATGTTTATGGTAGAAACACTTTGAAGTATCGGAGCAATATTCCAATTGTTATGAGTTAAGAGTAGCAATGTTAGAACCCAGATATACCATGCGAAATAGTCCTCAACCAAAATGGAAGTTAAGTTAGTAATTCCAAAGAAAATTTAGGTTAACCTTAACCATCCCAGACCACTCTGTTTCAAGTTTATCTCATTGCAAATGTGCAATTAAGGTAAATGTTGAGACAAATAGTAGAATCCCATATAATCGTGCTAAGTATCACGATATAAACCTATCTTATGTGGTGTTATATACTACACATCAGAGCCTGATGTTTAGAGATGTCTTACTCAACTATTATATTCAGGCTTATGATGGTGTGTATTATATGCACAAAGCTGAATCTTCTTGGATTTTTATTGGAATTTCATTGTTTGACTAGATCCATACATGAAGTTTGACTTTGATATGCAAATGCATGTTGCAATATCAAGTTCTTACTTGATGCTATAGATCTAGAGGGTAATGGTATTCATGTGAGGAAGTGACGAATTCTGAAGATTCTGAAGACAAGATGAAGGTTCATCAGAAAAAGGAAGTCAAGTTGTGGGAAGTAACCACAATACTCCGAAGGAAGTACCAATCAATATTCATGCTTTACCTCAACAGAGGAGTACTTTAGTACGGGAGAAGCATGAAGGTGAGAAAATCTGGTGATTATGGTGAAGCTGAAGCAGATCCATAGTCAACATAGAAGAGGGAATGCATGGGAAATCACTTAGGATACTATATTCATAGTGTCAGCTAGTGGTTTTCTTGCAACAATAAACCCTCGAAGAAAGGAAGATGACCTATGAACCCATAGCAGATATAAGAAGACCATAGTTGATATCAGAATACCACAATTGGTATAGGATCAATACTGCGTGATAAAGTAGAAGATGTCTCGTCCAGTTGATCAGAACCTATAATAGAATTCATTTTTTAGATATCAAATAGCCACAGTTGGTATAATAACCACAGCTGGTATCAGTTGGTATTACAAATAGTCCACTATTTAATTAGTTGTAACACAAGTTTATGAACAAATAAAAAAATCTTGTCAGCCAAATAGCTAGATCTATAAACATTTAGTCAAAGGATTCACATTGGATGTCCACAATTGAGTGGATACACCACAAAGTTTCTTCGCAAAACCTTAGAGGAATATAAATTATAAACAAGACCTATACCAATATTCTAATCATAAGTCCAATAGTTGGAAGAAAAGGAGTTGAAGACATAAGAAAACTCTAAGGGGTAGAGTAAAGATTGAGTTGGATGTACAATAACTCAATACTTTGAGCATGAAAGCTGAAGAAGGTCTGAACGGAGAGGAAGTTCAATCTTATTTTCATAAGATTGTTGAATACTACTTCCAGAAGGAAGTCAGACCAGAAGCCGAGGTTCAAACCTCGAGAAAGTAAGAAGTGGACTATAACTTGAGAAAGTGAGTAATATTTACTCAGAAGTACTTAAGCTCAAGTAAGTCAGAGATAAAGAAGTTGGACGAAGGAAATATCAGAGACCAAATATAGCTCAAGGAGGTCAAAGACTGAATGGATTTGACCATACCAGAATCGGAGACTACATGAAAGATTCCTTTCATGGAACCTAAATAACCCAAAATAGTTATAAGTTTCAACCTTACACCAGGATTGGATGGACTAAATGAGTCTAACCCATTCTTAAAGGAATAAACCATCATGATCAATTCCATAGTTAGTACCTTATTAAGCATCATTACTGCCGTTTTGGTGGTAAGGGAAAACAAAGACCTATTTTATCAAATAGGAGAATGTTATCCAATTAGTCCTCAATTAAGACTGTCAGGACAAGAAGAAGTCCCAATCATTGATTCTTCAATGAGAAAGGAAACAAGACTATAGGGTTGAAATAAATCAAATAATTAAAGTTAGAAGCCATGGCTCAGAGACAGGTATCATAGAACTGGAGTAAGAGACTAATGTTCAGAGACAAATCCTAATGGATTCCAGGAAGAATCTGGACAAGGGATATATTCAATTATATCCAGTGAGATCACCAAGGAGTTTGAGAAAAGATGTAGTCTGCACAAGTCAGATCCACACTCCGAAACGTGAGAGATATCAAACTTCGAGGACGAAGTTTAGTTTAAGGGGTAGAGACTGTAATATCCCAGGTATTGGGGTTACAAAAATAGAGGAAACAGATATGTGCATTGCATTCATGCATAGAAAATCTGAGGAATTTTCGCGCTTTAAAGTAAAACAGTCACAGTAACTGAAGTTTCACTTGACCTTGGTGGAATTGAAGTAGCTCATCAAGTCAAGCGCTATAAACCTCAATGTGACTTTGTTAAAACCTTGTTTTGGGTAGAGAGGATTTGATCTAAGGGGGTTAGATCAAATGGAATTGATAATCAACACAACAACACTTTACTCAATGATCAATTGCTTGATCATACAAAAAATCACAACATGGTAATCCTTGCCATAACATATGAACATCCATCTAATTGGAAATCAAGTAACAATAATTGGAGAAACTATTCTTGACTTATCTTTTCCATGTTATTATACATCAAACCTAGAGAGGTGAGAGTTCTATATTAATAATTAAAGAAGCAATAACAAACCTTGAGCTAAAACCTTGGATATACATCCAAGTATTCAAATTATCATCTTCAAGAGGAACCCTAGAGTATTATTCAAGTCCTTCCCCAAATGAGAGAGAGACCAATCATACTAATTCTAGCTTTACCTATTTAAGAATCAAAGTTAAACTTTGAACTAAAGTATTAGGTAAACCATTTCACCTTGAAGTGGTGAGATCACCAAATACCAAGTGGAATAAGACTATATCCATGACTTAGTGAAATAAGGAGTGGAATAAACCAACTAAGATAGACAATTGAATCTTTGGCTCAAGTAACCTAAATAAATATTAGGAGTACACCATAAACCCTAGAATAACTATTCTTAAATGAGAAAGCTCAAACCATGGTGTTATACTCAAGATAATTGAGACAACCATAATCATGTCCACTCAAGAAACTATAAGGGAGATATTATGTTTAGTTAATCTAGACAATGCTTGATCATGGAAGTGAGAACCCATTTAATGAGAAATTCTTAGGAAGCCAAACCTTGATCATTATTAATTAAGTGATGATCATAAACCCTAAGAACTTGAGGTATGGAGAATAAACCCTAAATAGGAAAAGCAGATATCATTAGCCACATGAAATTATAAGGAGATCAATAATAAACAACCCTAGGCTTATATCTTATCTTTTACTTGTGAACCATTTGGTGATCATAAGTAGAATCCTACCATCTCTATATTACATAAATTAAAGAACCTAAGAAAACCTTAGAGTAGAACTCCATACTCAATATGGTGAGAAACCATCCATCCATATGACCAAAGTTAACTATAAAAAAAAGAATTATAATACCTTTAGTGACTTCAACAATAGATTAAGGATAATAATAAAAGTCTATTGGTATAAGATAACACCAATTCTTCAGACCTTAGCAACTAAAAGAGCACATGAAATATTAAGCAAGTAACCACTTTATCATTGCATTGGGGAGAGTAAACCTAACCAATGCAATATGGTGGCATTTTATCTCCATAACCAGAATTGCATCCTTATTAATATCTCATGCTGCAATTCATGAACATAAGAAGCACCTAGTGCTAAATCCTATAGTTAAAAACCACAAGTGGTGATCAACCACTTATCACTATAACTAAGATCAAACCATGATGAGAGAAATATCTACTCTAGGAAATTCAAAGTGTTATTAAATATAATTCTAGAGCTAACCTTGAAATAGGGTTATAAGAAGATTCACAAGATCTTAAGAACTAAGTGTTCACATACAATCATATGAAAGTGACTAAATCAAGACCCTAGAAATATATATAGGTACATAAAGCCATGCCATTAAATCACTTTTTAATAGACACCCATAAATAAACATTACTTTGGAAATGTTTCTTGCAAGATAAAACCAAATAAAAATCTATGAGAAAACAATCATTTGGAAAATAATTTGAGTGTTCTCAAAGACAATATTCAAATTCATGCATATTGGGCTATTAAATTTAAATATCAATAGTAACTAATAACCCTATGCTTTAGTATTCCTATTAAATTTTCTAATATACAGTAACAAACTATTAAGTGTCTGGAAAGAATCTCACTTGAATTCAAACAATAAAGTTACATAATATTTGAATTCAAAACAGTACTTAAATTAACTATATGGAAAACAGAAAAAGGAAAACAGAAATAAAAGAAACGGAGAAGCCTTACCTGTCCAAATGCAGCAGCCCACCAGCACAGCTGAAGAAGCCCAGCAGCAGCCTAAAGAGCAACCAGCACCACGGCCCATCACTTGGCCCAACCCAAATAACGCTTCACGTTATTTCACGCGAAGGGGAGGATCATCGTCCACCTCCCGTTGCTGGAAGCAGCTCGGTGGCGTCTCCTCCGCCACCGGCCACGCCAAGATGCGCGCCGCCGCCCAAGTTGGCTATAAAGATCTCCGCGCCGCCGCCTGGAACCCTAGCACCTCAATTCCCCTTTCTCTCTGCTTCATCTCTGCAAGCACGAAACCCTAACCGAACCCGGCCTCCGATCATCACCGCCGTTCGGAGCATTCCCAGGCCTTGCCGTGGTCACCGTCGTCATCCCCGTGCTCAACACACCCACCGTGCAATAGGAATTGAGCTAGAGCCTCCCGGAGCACCACCGTGGACTTCGTCTTCCCCGGCGACGGGGGCGGTCGATTCGGCGCTCCCGACCACCCCTTGCCTCGCCGTTGCTTCCATTATGCTCACGGTGAGTTACTAATTCCTCGAGCACATCTTAAATCTCTTCCTAGACCTCTCGGTTCGCTCTAGCGCCGTGTACCGTAACCACTCCCGCGGCACATCGCCGCCGGCCAAGCTCCGGCGGCAATAGGATAGCGGCGCCGCCACCATTTGGTTCACCACATCTCGCCGAATCATCGGATGGTAGCCGCGCGTCCGGGGAGCGCTATACCGACGTCGCCGTGGTCGTCTGCTCGCCGGCGATGTGCTGCTTCGTCAGCCACTGATTTTGACTTTGGTCAATGCCTGCGTGGCAGATGACCTGGTCACTGGCCCACCAGCCAGTGACTGTTAGGGGTAGAATCCCGGGTAGCTTTAGTAGTTTTTGTTTTATTTCAATTTCATTAATTCCAGTAACTTTGAAATAATTTAGAAAATCCAAATCAAGTCAGAAAAGTATAAATGAGATATCAAAATTCTTAGAAAACCAAAGTCTATCCAATAAAAATATAATATGAAATTTTTATTTTTAATAAAAATTCAATTATTTAATACTTGTTAATTAAGCCTTTAATTTTAATTGCAAAATTAATTAAAACCCAATAATTAGGAAAACTTCAGAAAATAAATAAAAACCAGTAACTAATTAAGGAAAACATTAAAATTAATTTTCCTTTTCTATTAATTTATTAAATCCTTATTAAGAGGATTTAAAGCCTAATTAATAATTACCTTAATTATTAATCCATTAAAAATAATAAAATGCCAAATCCAATAATGTTTTAATTTTAAAGTTATTAATAACTTCAACTTTATTAATGAAGTTATTAATCCAAGAATTATAGAGTAATTAGGAAATCCTAGTTCCATTAGAAACAAAGTGATAACTTCATCATTTCATGTGTAATCCTAAAACCCTAATGCCATTTAGACCCTAGATCCATTACTGCTTATGAACCCTAAATTGTTCCCAAACTTAAACCCAAGCAACATGGGATCATGTTACTTCACCAGTACACATAGATTCATATCTAGCAACTAAATACTAGTTCAAATCCACATAAAATATGGGAACCCTATCACTACTAATCAGCATCCCATGTGTTCATCTTCATCAGACCTAGATAATTAAGTCGGGCTAACCAAGTGTAAACCCTAGATCCTATTACCAAAGCCATCATCCTTATTCATTCCTATTTAGCATCACACCAATGTGATGAACCTCAGGAACAACTATGCCAAATCCTGAGCATTACCTAACCATATTCCACTAAACCATACTAGTGTTGGATACTTATCAACCAACCTATTTAGGAGCCAATTATTCCTTACTTAATAGAACCAACAGTAAAACCTAGACCACCTCAACCCTAATTGATATACTTCTTATTATTTAAGAAGTATGTTCTTCAAAAGTTATTCTTTTGAAGAAAATAAGGAATCATCATCAACCCTGCTTATAAGGACCTATAAACCTTAGCCAGCTATCACTAGCAAGATAAAACAACCTTGACAACAACCATGTATAATAAATTGCTTAGGATGCCTAGGCTTATCTTAACCCTACAAGCCCTAGGTGTTGATGAATCCAACTTTGTTGGGATCCATCTAATACCTATTCCAGCAACTACATGCAGCCATAATCAACCATAGAAAACCACCCACTTAATTATCATAACTGTTCTTTATTAAAGAACATGTTCTTCAAAAGTTATTCTTTTAAAGTATATGATAATTAATCATTAACCATACCATCTAGTACTAAAACTGACCACTATTCTTTACTTGATAACATTATGTCAATTATCATTCTTTGTGTGCTCAATTGATTACTATGCTTTATTATCTACCTGTTGATAATACCAAGTAATCACACCTGAACAAGAACCTTGTATGTGAATCACTCTAAAAGTGCAACACACCCTAAACCAATCCTTACAACTCACTGATCCTAAATCATCGGGATTAGGTCACGCTTAGAGCGATTGCATCTCATTCTTATGCATTATTGCATCTTTGCCAATCTTTTAAACATTGTCCTTACCGGACGATGATGCTATTTCAGAATTTGGAGTTACTACGTATCGAAGACCTTGCCTGCATAATCTTGCAGTCAAGAAAGGCAAGTTCATCACTTGCTCATGTCATTTGAAGTATTTTTATCAAATTACTTGCAAAGTATTATGGTTATCACTATTGCACAAAAATCAAAACCACTACTTTCATAACTATGAATATGACTATGTGGTGGGCAATGGAACCATGGATTGTGTTGATATGGTGGAGGTTCCATTGCACGGGTTTATATCCATCTAGGATTAAACAACAAATGTCGCCGAGTGATTCTTGTGCCGTAATACCCGTGTTAACCATAAGATCCGGAGTGGGACGGAGTAGTCAAAAGTGTTTCCACCTCTCGTTCATCAACGGATGCGCTTTACCGTAGACACTTGTATCCGTCGGCGGCAAGCGGTAGGCTGGGGAAGCCTTAAGTCCCCACGGCACAGTCCGTAGACACTTGTCGTTCGAAGAACAAGCGGTAGGCTGGGAAGCCTTAAGTCCCCACGGTATTGCGGTCTATGAGGGATTGTAAGGTGTCCGGAACGGTCTATCCATGATGATAGGGGAAGGCATATGAATGCCCGGAACGGTCTCATCATGGATATAGGGGAGGACAATCTTACAAAAGGGTGGGTGTTCGAGGTAGCGGAGGAACATGATTGGCTAGACCTTATACCGGGCCTCACACCATAGGAAGTGTGGACAAGCCTGCAGCTTGGTTGGCACCAAGGTTAAGATCTCTTATGGGTAAAGCAACACACCTCTGCAGAGTGTAAAGAACCGTGACCTGTCACTCCCTGTTCCGGGATATGGAACTGCGAACGCGGCCGGAAAGGAGCTCCATGAAGTTCTAGTAAACCGGTGAAGGCTGACGGACATAGTTCTTCTGAATAAAAGCAACCTTTGAAGAAGTGATTATGAAAACCTGCATTGGTATTAGACTTTCTGGTCTAATGCTGTAGCTAGTGCATTAAACACCTCTTTCCTATAATGAACTTGTTGAGTACGCTCGTACTCATCCCACTCTTAAATCCCCTGCTTAGATATGGAGGCATCGAAGGAGGATCTACAATGCAACTCAGAGATCGAGGAGTCAACAACTACTTCAGGAGACAAGACCTGTCAGAGGAGTTGAATACCACATACATCAAGGAAAAAACCTAGTTTAGCCATAGAAGGGAACTAGTTTCCTAAACCTAGCTCCTACTTAGCTAGAATCTATTCTAAGCCTCTTTAGCTAGTTAAATACTCTACTAATAGAGTTCGTGATAAGTCTAGACTACGAGTTGTTCTTCTGGAGTTTATTTGCGGTTTTACCTCATTGTAAAGTAGGAGGTCTGTGATGATCTTATGTGACAGAGTCAATGTATGTAATTCTATAGACATGCCTTGGACCCGCATATGTTTCTGTTGTACCATTCTGAGCGATATAATACTAGTGGAACGGTGTTTCATTGGTGTTATATCAGACTTGCATACTACACCATGCAGTGGTATGCCGGGTCACCACACTCGACAAGATGTAAGTCCGTCACAACGGTCCGGGCCGGCTGGGCTTTGGGCTTGGACCTACCCGTTATCGATCTGTGACGCACTTTCCTAACCGTCAGTCTAGCCATCTGTGTCACGAGATCCGCCACGGTCCTGCAAACCGTCAGGATGAGGCCTCTGTGATGGATTTTGCACATTCGCTGACGAACTAAAATCGTTATAGAAGCCCCATATGTTACTAGTGTTGGCTCTCGAGGCACCTGTTCATGCACCGCTGGTAGGTGGCTACGGCGTTCCTGAGGCTGAAGGTCATGGCGGTGCAGAAGTAGGCGCCGAGTGGCGTGATGAATGCAGTTTTTTCTGGTCTTCAACCGCCATGTTACACGCCATCACCCATTATTCAGCTTCGAATATATTCTGGGCTCTTCTATGTGTCTTGCTTCAACAAGAATAAGTTGGAATTGGGCCAAGTAATTTCCTGTGCGTGTCTTGTTTCAACCTGAATAAATTGACCTTGGGCCTTTAGTCAGCCAATCTGGCCCAAGGACACCACGACGCGTAGCTGATAGGTGGGACACATAGTGAATCCAATAGGTCTCACGGCTACATGTGGGCTCGACGGGGTTGGGACCAGGGACACACCAAGCTCTGACATACGGGCCCCACAAGTTCTGACATATTGCGTCCACACTCTGGAATGTTGGGCCCACTAAGCTCGGGCATGCTGGGACCTGCCAGGCTCTGACATGCGGACCCCACAGATCCCAGCAGGCTCTGACCTGCGGGGCCATGCGTCCAGAATTGACGGCAGACAGACACTTGTGCTGGCATGTGCATGATGCGCGTAGATGACACGTCCGTTGGGAACCCCAAGAGGAAGGTGTGATGCGCACAACAATAAGTTTTCCCTCAGTAAGAAACCAAGGTTTAATCGAACCAGTAGGAGTCAAGAAGCACGTTGAAGGTTGATGGCGGCGGGATGTAGTGCGGCGCAACGCCAGGGATTCCGGTGCCAACGTGGAACCTGCACAACACAACCAAAGTACTTTGCCCCAACGAAACGAGTGAGGTTGTCAATCTCACCGGCTTGCTGTAACAAAGGATTAGATGTATAGTGTGGATGATGATTGTTTGCAAAAAACAGTAGAACAAGTATTGCAGTAGATTGTATTCAATGTAAAAGAATGGACCGGGGTCCACAGTTCACTAGAGGTGTCTCTCCCATAAGATAAATAGCATGTTGGGTGAACAAATTACAGTCGGGCAATTGACAAATAGAGAGGGCATGACCATGCACATACATGATATGATGAGTATAGTGAGATTTAATTGGGCATTACGACAAAGTACATAGACCGCTATCCAAGCATGCATCTATGCCTAAAAAGTCCACCTTCGAGGTTATCATCCGAACCCCTTCCAGTATTAAGTTGCAAACAACGGACAATTGCATTAAGTATGGTGCGTAATGTAATCAATAACTACATCCTCGGACATAGCATCAATGTTTTATCCCTAGTGGAAACAGCACATCCACAACCTTAGAACTTTCTGTCACTGTCCCAGATTCAATGGAGGCATGAACCCACTATCGAGCATAAATACTCTCTCTTGGAGTTAAGAGTAAAAACTTGGCCAGAGCCTCTACTAATAACGGAGATCATGCAAGATCATAAACAACACATAGGTAATAGATTGATAATCAACATAACATAGTATTCTCTATCCATCGGATCCCGACAAACACAACATATAGCATTACAGATAGATGATCTTGATCATGTTAGGCAGCTCACAAGATCCGACAATGAAGCACATGAGGAGAAGACGACCATCTAGCTACTGCTATGGACCCATAGTCCAGGGGTGAACTACTCACTCATCACTCCGGAGGCGACCATGGCGGTGAAGAGTCCTCCGGGAGATGATTCCCCTCTCCGGCAGGGTGCCGGAGGCGATATCCTGAATCCCCCGAGATGGGATTGGCGGCGATCTCTGAAAGGTTTTCCGTATCGTGGCTCTCGGTACTGGGGGTTTCGCGACGAAGACTATATGTAGGCGGAAGGGCAGCCTCGGAGGGTTCACGGGGGCCCCACACGCTAGGGCCGCGCGGGCCCCCCTGGGCCGCACCGCCCTAGTGTGGCGGCGCCCCGTGGCTCCACTTCGTCTTCTCTTCGGTCTTCTGGAAGCTTCGTGGCAAAATAGGCCCCTGGGCGTTGATTTCGTCCAATTCCGAGAATATTTCCTTACTAGGATTTCTGAAACCAAAAATAGCGAAAACAACGAATCGGCTCTTCGGCATCTCGTTAATAGGTTAGTGCCGGAAAATACATAAATACGACATAAAGTATGCATAAAACATGTAGATATCATCAATAATGTGGCATGGAACATAAGAAATTATCGATACGTCGGAGACGTATCAGCATCCCCAAGCTTAGTTCTGCTCGTCCCGAGCAGGTAAACGATAACAAAGATAATTTCTGGAGTGACATGCCATCATAACCTTGATCATACTATTGTAAGCATATGTAATGAATGCAGCGATCAAAACAATGGTAATGACATGAGTAAACAAATGAATCATAAAGCAAAGACTTTTCATGAATAGTACTTTCAAGACAAGCATCAATAAGTCTTGCATAAGAGTTAACTCATAAAGCAATAAATCAAAGTAAAGGTATTGAAGCAACACAAATGAAGATTAAGTTTCAGCGGTTGCTTTCAACTTGTAACATGTATATCTCATGGATATTGTCAATGTAAAGTAATATAACAAGTGCAATATGCAAGTATGTAGGAATCAATGCACAGTTCACACAAGTGTTTGCTTCTTGAGGTGGAGAGAGATAGGTGAACCGACTCAACATAAAAGTAAAAGAAAGGCCCTTCGCAGAGGAAGCATTGATTGCTATATTTGTGCTAGAGCTTTGGTTTTGAAAACAAGAAACAATTTTGTCAACGGTAGTAATAAAGCATATGTATCATGTAAGTTACATCTTACAAGTTGCAAGTCTCATGCATAGTATACTAATAGTGCCCGCACCTTGTCCTAATTAGCTTGGATTACCGGGATTATCATCGCAATACACATGTTTTAACCAAGTGTCACAAAGGGGTACCTCTATGCCGCTCGTACAAAGGTCTAAGGAGAAAGCTCGCATTGGATTTCTCGCTTTTGATTATTCTCAACTTAGACATCCATACCGGGACAACATAGACAACAGATAATGGACTCCTCTTTAATGCATAAGCATGTAGCAACAATTAATGTTCTCATATGAGATTGAGGACATATGTCCAAAACTGAAACTTCCACCATGATTCATGGCTTTAGTTAGCGGCCCAATGTTTTTCTCTAACAATATGCATGCTCTACCCATTAAATGAGTGGTAAATCTCCCTTACTTCAGACAAGACGGACATGCATAGCAACTCACATGATATTCCACAAAGAGTAGTTGATGGCGTCCCCAGGAACATGGTTATCGCACAACAAGCAACTTAATAAGAGATAAAGTGCATAAGTACATATTCAATACCACAATAGTTTTTAGGCTATTTGTCCCATGAGCTATATATTGCAAAGGTAAAGAATGGAAATTTTAAAGGTAGCACTCAAGCAATTTACTTTGGAATGGCGGAGAAATACCATGTAGTAGGTAGGTATGGTGGACACAAATGGCATAGTGGTTGGCTCAAGGATTCCGGATGCATGAGAAGTATTCCCTCTCGATACAAGGTTTAGGCTAGCAAGGTTATTTGAAACAAACACAAGGATGAACCGGTGCAGCAAAACTCACATAAAAGACATATTGTAAAATTTATAAGACTCTACACCGTCTTCCTAGTTGTTCAAACTCAATACTAGAAATTATCTAGACTTTAGAGAGACCAAATATGCAAACCAAATTTTAGCAAGCTCTATGTATTTCTTCATTAATAGGTGCAAAGTATATGATGCAAGAGCTTAAACATGAGCACAACAATTGCCAAGTATCAAATTATTCAAGACATTTTAGAATTACTACATGTAGCATTTCCCGATTCCAACCATATAACAAATTAACAAAGAAGATTCAACCTTCGCCATGAATACTATGAGTAAAGCCTAAGGACATATTTGTCCATTTGCAACAGCGGAGCGTGTCTCTCTCCCAGACAATGAATGCTAGGATCCATTTTATTCAAACAAAACAAAAAACAAAAACAAACCGACGCTCCAAGCAAACCACATAAGATGTGATGGAATAAAAATATAGTTTCAGGGGAGGAACCTGATAATGTTGTCGATGAAGAAGGGGATGCCTTGGGCATCCCCAAGCTTAGACGCTTGAGTCTTCTTAAAATATGCAGGGGTGAACCACCGGGGCATCCCCAAGCTTAGAGATTTCACTCTCCTTGATCATATTGTATCATCCTCCTCTCTTGATCCTTGAAAACTTCCTCCACACCAAACTCGAAACAACTCATTAGAGGGTTAGTGCATAATAAATTCACATGTTCAGAGGTGACATAATCATTCTTAACACTTCTGGACATTGCACAAAGCTACTGGACATTAATGGAACAAAGAAATTCATCCATCATAGCAAAAAAGAGGCAATGCGAAATAAAAGGCAGAATCTGTCAAAACAGAACAGTCCGTAAAGACGAATTTTATTGAGGCACCAGACTTGCTCAAATAAAAATGCCCAAATTGAATGAAAGTTGCGTACATATCTAAGGATCACGCACGTAAATTGGCATATTTTTCTGAGCTACAAACAGAGAGGCAGGTCGAAATGCGTGACAGCAAAGAAATCTGTTTCTGCGCAGTAATCCAAATCTAGTATGAACCTTACTATCAAAGACTTTACTTGGAACAACAATGCACAAAACTAAGATAAGAAAAGGTTGCTACAGTAGTAAACAACTTTCAAGACTCAAAATTAAAAAAAATAAAAGTACTGTAGTAAAAACATGGGTTGTCTCCCATAAGCGCTTTTCTTTAACGCCTTTCAGCTAGGCGCAGAAAGTGTGTATCAAGTATTATCAAGAGATGGAGCATTGACATTATTACCAGGGGTGTTGGGAGTTTTCTCAACCATGCATAGTATGTTGGATACATAAGTTTCAGCGGCTTCCTTTTCATTAGTCTTGGGCTTGCTACTCCCATCAAACAAATTTTCAGGAACAAGCCAAGCATAATTATCATCTAGAGCTTCATGCATCGCTAGGAGCTGACATGGTATTGGTGCTTTAATCTCCCCGCCATTATTAACACTATTAGTGTACTTAATTCTATCCATATCCATTTTTTCAAGTGTTCTTTTAAAATCGGTGATTGTACCAAGCCTCTCATGCTTACTAAAAACTTTTCTAGCTTCTTTAGCTATATCCGCAAATTCTCGCACTAAGACTTTTAGAACAAAATCTCTCTTCTCTCCCCGCTCCATATCGGAAAGTGTAAGAAACATGTGTTGTATCATGGGGTTGAGACTAATAAATCTAGCTTCCATCATGCGTACCAAACAAACAGAGGCATCTTCATAAGTAGGGACAGCTTTTGCAAGGGGTATATCTTTAAGATCTTCATGCATACTAACATGGGTGAAAAATTCTACTATATTATCTCTTCCAATTATAGACCCTTGTCCCACAGGTATATCTTTTACAGTAAAATTAAAAGGAAACATATTGAAATAAGTAAAGCAAATGCAAGTAACTATTTTTTTTTTGTGTTTTTGATATAGAATGCAAGACAGTAAATAAAGTAAAGCTAGCAACTAAATTTTTTGTGTTTTGATATAATGCAGCAAACAAAGTAGTAAATAAAATAAAGCAAGACAAAAACAAAGTAAAGAGATTGGATTGTGGAGACTCACCTTGCAGCGTGTCTTGATCTCCCCGGCAACGGTGCCAGAAAACAGTCTTGATGCGCGTAGATGACACGTCCGTTGGGAACCCCAAGAGGAAGGTGTGATGCGCACAGCAGTAAGTTTTCCCTCAGTAAGAAACCAAGGTTTAATCGAACCAGTAGGAATCAATAAGCACGTTGAAGGTTGATGGCGGCGGGATGTAGTGCGGCGCAACACCAGGGATTCCGGCGCCAACGTGGAACCTGCACAACACAATCAAAGTACTTTGCCCCAACGAAACAGTGAGGTTGTCAATCTCACCGGCTTGCTGTAACAAAGGATTAGATGTATAGTGTGAATGATGATTGTTTGCAGAAAACATTAGAACAAGTATTGCAGTAGATTGTATTCAATGTAAAATAATGGACCGGGGTCCACAGTTCACTAGAGGTGTCTCTCCCATAAGATAAATAGCATGTTGGGTGAACAAATTACAGTCGGGCAATTGACAAATAGAGAGGGCACCATGCACATACATGATATGATGAGTATAGTGAGATTTAATTGGGCATTACGACAAAGTACATAGACCTCTATCCAGCATGCATCTATGCCTAAAAAGTCCACTGATGTCTACGGGAGCTTCTATTCTTGTAGACAGTGTTGGGCCTCCAAGAGCAGAGGTTTGTAGAATAGCAGCAAGTTTCCCTTAAGTGGATCACCCAAGGTTTATCGATCTCAGGGAGGAAGAGGTCAAAGATATCCCTCTCAAGCAACTCTGCAACCACAAAGCAAGAAGTCTCTTGTGTCCCCAACACACCTAATACACTTGTCATATGTAAAGGTGCACTAGTTCGGCGAAGAGATAGTGAGATGCAAGTAATATGGATGAGTATGAGTGGTAATAGAAATCTGAATAAAATATGGCAGCGAGTAAACATGCAACAAAACAGCAAAAAAACGGAGATTCGATGCTTGGAAGCAAGGCCTAGGGATCCCGCTTTCACTAGTGGACACTCTCAACAATGATCACATAATAGGACTACTCTACACCCTCTTGTTGGATGATGAACACCACTAACTGTGTAGGATTACACGAACCCTCAATGCCGGAGTTAACAAGCTCCACAATATTCAATGTTCATATTTAAATAACCTTAGAGTGTAAGATAGATCAACAAAATCACACCAAGAACTAACATAGCATGCACACTGTCACCATCACACTATGAAGGAGGCATAGATCACATCAATTCTTATCATAGCAATAGTTAACTTCATAATCTACAAGAGATTACAATCATAACCCACGCCAAGTACTACACGATGCACACACTTGTCACCATTACACCGTGCGGGAGGAATAGACTACTTTAATAACATCACTAGAGTAGCACATAGATGATATTCAACTAGATCACATAAAGAGAGAGATGAACCACATAGCTACAGCGGAGCCCTCAGCCCCGGGGTGAATTACTCCCTCCTCATCATGGAGACAGCGATGGCGGTGAAGATGGCGGTGGAGACGGCGGTGGAGATGACTCCGGGGGCAATTCCCCATCCCGGCAGGGTGCCGGAACAGAGACTTCTGTCCCCCGAATTGGAGTTTCGCGATGGCGGCGGCTCTGGATGGTTTTCTCTGGTTTCGTCGAACGTGGTCGAGGTTTTAGGTCAGGGACGACTAAATAGGCGAAGAGGCGGAGTCGGAGGGGCCACGGGGTGCCCACACAATAGGGGGGCGCGCCCCCCCTTGGGCCGCGCCGCCCTGTGGGGTGGGGCCCCCTGGCTCCCCTCTCGCCTTTCTCCGGTGCTCTGGAAGCTTCCGGGAATTATAAGATCTTCGGTGTTGATTTCGTCCGATTCCGAAAATATTTCTTTACTAGGATTTCTGAAACCAAAAACAGCAGAAAACAGCAACTGGCCTTTCGGCATCTCGTCAATAGGTTAGTTCCAGAAAAATGCATAAACACAACATAAAGTATGCATAAAACATGTAAATATCATCAATAATGTGGCATGGAACATAAGAAATTATCGATACGTCGGAGACGTATCAGCATCCCCAAGCTTAGTTCCTGCTCGTCCCGAGCAGGTAAACGATAACAAAGATAATTTCTAGAGTGACATGCCATCATAACCTTGATCATACTATTGTAAGCATATGTAATGAATGAAGTGATCAAAACAATGGTAATGACATGAGTAAACAAATGAATCATATAGCAAAGACTTTTCATGAATAGTACTTCAAGACAAGCATCAATAAGTCTTGCATAAGAGTTAACTCATAAAGCAATAAATTCAAAGTAGAGGTATTGAAGCAACACAAAGGAAGATTAAGTTTCAGCGGTTGCTTTCAACTTATAACATGTATATCTCATGGATATTGTCAATGTAAAGTAATATAACAAGTGCAATATGCAAGTATGTAGGAATCAATGCAAAGTTCACACAAGTGTTTCCTTCCAAGATAGAGAGAAATGGGTAAACTGACTTAACAATAAAGTAAAAAGATAGGCCCTTCGCAGAGGGAAGCATTGATTACTATATTTGTGCTAGAGCTTTTCATTTTTAAAACAAGAAACAATTTTGTCAACGGTAGTAATAAAGCATATGAGTTATGTATAAGACATCTTATAAGTTGCAAGCCTCATGCATAGTGTACTAATAGTGCTCGCACCTTGTCCTAATTAGCTTGGGTTAACACTGATTATCATTGCATAGCATATGTTTCAACCAAGTGTCACAAAGGGGTACCTCTATGCCGCCTGTACAAAGGTCTAAGGAGAAAGATCGCATTGGATTTCTCTCTTTTGATTATTCTCAACTTAGACATCCATACCGGGACAACATAGACAACAAATAATGGACTCCTCTTTAATGCATAAGCATGTAGCAACAGTTATTATTCTCATAAGAGATTGAGGATTAGCTGTCCAAACTGAAACTTCCACCATGAATCATGACTTTAGTTGGCGGCCCAATGTTCTTCTCTAACAGTATGCATACTCAAACCATTTGATTGTGAAAACCGCCCTTACTTCAGACAAGACGAACATGCATAGCAACTCACATGATATTCAACAAAGAGTAGTTGATGGCGTCCCCAGGAACATGGTTATCGCACAACAAGCAACTTACTAAGAAATAAGACACATAAGTACATATTCTTCACCACAATAGTTTTTAAGCTATTTTGTCCCATGAGCTATATATTGCAAAGGCAAAGAATGGAAATTTTAAAGGTAGCACTCAAGTAATTTACTTTGGAATGGCGGGGAAATACCATGTAGTAGGTAGGTATGGTGGACACAAATGGCCTAGTGGTTGGCTCAAGGATTTTGGATGCATGAGAAGTATTCCCTCTCGATACAAGGTTTAGGCTAGCAAGGTTTATTTGAAACAAACACAAGGATGAACCGGTGCAGCAAAACTCACATAAAAGACATATTGTAAACATTATAAGACTCTACACCGTCTTCCTTGTTGTTCAAACTCTTTACTAGAAATTATCTAGACCTTAGAGAGACCAATTATGCAAACCAAATTTTAGCAAGCTCTATGTATTTCTTCATTAATAGGTGCAAAGTATATGATGCAAGAGCTTAAACATGAGCACAACAATTGCCAAGTATCAAATTATTCAAGACATTCTACCAATTACTACATGTAGCATTTTCCGTTTCCAACCATATAACAATTAACGAAGCAGTTTCAACCTTCGCCATGAAAAATAAAAGCTAAGAACACATGTGTTCATATGAACCAGCAGAGCGTGTCTCTCTCCCACACAAGAATTTATTCAAACAAAAACAAAAGCACACAGACGCTCCAAGTAAAGTACATAAGATGTGGCCGAATAAAAATATAGTTTCAAGAGAAGGAACCTGATAATTTATCGATGAAGAAGGGGATGCCTTGGGCATCCCCAAGCTTAGACACTTGAGTCTTCTTGAAATATGCAGGGGTGAACCACCGGGGCATCCCCAAGCTTAGACTTTTCACTCTTCTTGATCATAGTATATCATCCTCCTCTCTTGACCCTTGAAAACTTCCTCCACACCAAATTCGAAACAAACTCATTAGAGGGTTAGTGCAGAATCAAAATTCACATGTTCAGAGGTGACACAATCATTCTTAACACTTCTGGACATTTCCCAAAGCTACTGGAAGTCAATGGAACAAAGAAATCCATCCAACATAGCAAAAGAAGCAATGCGAAATAAAAGGCAGAATCTGTCAAAACAGAACAGTCCGTAAAGACGAATTTTATGGAGGCACCAGACTTGCTCAAATGAAAATGATCAAATTGAATGAAAGTTGCGTACATATCGGAGGATCACTCACGTAAATTGGCATAATTTTCTGAGTTACCTACATAGAATTAGGCCCAGATTCGTGACAGCAAGAAATCTGTTTCTGCGCAGTAATCCAAATCTAGTATGAACCTTACTATCAAAGAGTTTACTTGACACAACAATGCAACAAAACTAAGATAAGGAGAGGTTGCTACAGTAGTAACAACTTCCAAGACATAAATATAAAATAAAAGTACTGTAGCAAAACAAACACATGGGTTATCTCCCAAGAAGTTCTTTCTTTATAGTCATTAAGATGGGCTCAGCAGTTTTTATGATGCACTCGCAAGAAATAGTATTTGAAGCAAAAAGAGAGCATCAAGAAGCAAATTCGAAACACATTTAAGTCTACCCCACTTCCTATGCAAAGGAATCTTGTACACAAATGAATTCATGAAGAACAAAGTGACAAGCATAAGAGGATAAAACACGAGTAACTTCAAGATTCTCAACATAAAGAGGGGAAACTTAATATTATTAAGATGCATATAACCATGTTTCCCTCTCTCATAATAACTTTCAGTAGCATCATTAATGAAATCCACAATATACCCATCACTTAAAACATTCTTATCATGGCTCATATGTATAGAAGTATCATTAATTTTGGCATAAGAAGAGTTCTTCTCATTAATAGTAATTGGAGCAAGATTATTATCAAGAATTTGAACATGGTAAACAAGTTGCATATTAAGAGAATTGTTTTTGGTAATCCAATCATGACTATGACAAGTTTCATAAGGATAGTTATAACCTATATCATAGCATTCTTTATAATAATCATCAAATGTCGGAGGCACAGTGTCATCATAAGAAATAGAATAGTTATCTTTCACAGTCGGTTTATTTGTGACCATACCATCATTGTTATTAGAAGGAGATGTATCAAACACATAATGATCAGTAGCAAAAGGACTTTCAAACACCTCTTCCCCAAGCTTAGATCTTTCTATATCATTACGGGAGGAAGCATGGATAGCACTGATACTATGGCAATTATTATCATCATCATTTTCAGAATTAGTTTCCCAGAGATTTGCAATATCAAAAGTAGTGTGCTCATTCAAATCATGATTACTAATGTATGTAAAGGTCATAGGAAGATCATTGTATTCAGATTCATTATCATAATAATCATTAGGAGCAACATACTTACGGTTACCTAGCGTTATCTCATTCACGCGGGGATATACCGTTACCTCTTTCTCTTTATTCTTCTTCTTCTTCTTCTTCTTCTTCTTCTTCGTTCCCTTCTTCTTCTTCTTCTTCTCCTCCTTCTCCTCGTTCCCTTCTTTAGGAGGAAGAGGCTTGAAGGGTGGCTTGTCCGCATAACCTGATTTACTTTCAGAAACAATAGAAGAAACTTGGGAGGATTCCTCCTTTTCATTAATTAGTTCAAAACACACAGCGGTCCTATCATATTTTGGCAAGGTGTCATCTTCTAAAATATTTTGTATGTAAGTATTTGTATGGCTATTATCAATGCAATAAGAAAAACACCCATGCAGGACATCATCAATATCAAGATCATTAATATCTAACAAAGAAATTTTCCTTGATAACTCTTCACACCACAAAAATAAAGTGAGTTCATCATGCTGATTAGGAGTAATTTCATCATCACAATACAAATTTGCAGCACTCATTGGGTTCAAATTATCATTGGTGGAGCATTGAAAATTAAAATGACCCACTTCATGGCAAACTTCACAAATAAAAGGATAGAGGGCACAAACTTTTTTACCAAGATCATCTAGAGCCCTAGCCCACTTTCTAGTTTTTTCATTAATATGATGGATACAATATTCATCTTTGATTTGATTAATTCCACAAGGTCTATGCATTCCACAAAAATTAACATGCTTATAGGAGATAGCATTCTTAGGAGTTTGAGCATGCTTATTGCAATCATTAACAACAATTTCATCCTTCATGCAAGCCTCTTTAAAAGGTTCATGATACTTATCAAAATTCTTTTTAGGCAATTCAAAATGAGAAGCAAAGGCTTTATAAAGATTTTCAGCAACTTGAGAGTCAAGACCATAAGTAGCACTCATATCTCGAAATTTATCGGTATCCATAAAGGCTTCAATGCATTCATAATCATAATTTATACCTGACTCTTCACCTTTGTTGTTCTCCCATCCTTCAGCATTCTCCTCAATCCGATCAAGAAGATCCCACCTAGCTTCAACCTCCTTGCTTGTGAAAGATCCCTCTGAACATGCATCCAGATAGTCCTTGTGTTGTCCTGAAAGCCTCGCATAAAGATTGTTAACAATAACATTACGGGGGAGCTCATGAATGGGACATTTGAGCATTAGTGACTTCAATCTCCCCCACGCTTGAGAAATACTCTCTCCATCACGAGGATAAAAGTTATAAATGTAATTCCTATCAATATGCACTTCATGAGGAGGATAAAATTTAGAATAAAAGAGAGGTACAATTTCCTCCCAACCAAGAGAATGACTATTCTTCAACAATTTATACCAATGCGCCGCGTTACCGGACAACGAAAAAGAGAATAGCTTCTTCCTCACTTCATCCATAGAGATACCTGCACACTTGAATAACCCGCATAATTCATGCAAAAACAGTAAATGATCTCCAGGATGGACAGTTCCATCCCCTTCATAGCGGTTATCAATAACACGTTCAATAATTTTCATGGGTATCTTAAAAGCAGTACTTGCAGTTGGTGGACAAGCATCATTAGAGTTATCGCATATGGGAGATAAAGCATTATCAGAACAAATTTTCTCCCCTAAAGATGGGAAACTAAAAAGATCACAAAAACTAGCTTCCCCAAGCTTAGACTTATCCATAGCATTAGCAGTGATTGTGTTCATACTAATAACATTGCTACTAGCATGCAATTGAGGCTCCATAGGTTCTTTAATTTTCGCATCACACAATTCATGTCTTAACTTAGGAAATAAATTAAAAAGCTCATAGTTGCCATTATGCCTTACTAGTGTAAAACAAGAAACAAAAAGATGCAATTGCAGGATCTAAAGGAAATAGCTTCGAACACTCACACAATGGCGCCAGAAAAGTACTCTTACCTGGGACCGGAGTATGAGAGCCTTTTACCTTTCCTCCCCGGCAACGGCGCCAGAAAATAGCTTGATGTCTACGGGAGCTTCTATTCTTGTAGACAGTGTTGGGCCTCCAAGAGCAGAGGTTTGTAGAACAGCAGCAAGTTTCCCTTAAGTGGATCACCCAAGGTTTATCGATCTCAGGGAGGAAGAGGTCAAAGATATCCCTCTCAAGCAACCCTGCAACCACAAAGCAAGAAGTCTCTTGTGTCCCCAACACACCTAATACACTTGTCAGATGTAAAGGTGCACTAGTTCAGCTAAGAGATAGTGAGATGCAAGTAATATGGATGAGTATGAGTGGTAATAGCAATCTGAATAAAATATGGCAGCGAGTAAACATGCAACAAAACAAGTAAACAAACGGAGATTCGATGCTTGGAAGCAAGGCCTAGGGATCCCGCTTTCACTAGTGGACACTCTCAACAATGATCACATAATAGGACTACTCTACACCCTCTTGTTGGATGATGAACACCACTAACTCGTGTAGGATTACACGAACCCTCAATGCCGAGTTAACAAGCTCCACAATATTCAATGTTCATATTTAAATAACCTTAGAGTGTAAGATAGATCAACACAATCACACCAAGAACTAACATAGCATGCACACTCGTCACCATCACACTATGAAGGAGGCATAGATCACATCAATTCTTATCATAGCAATAGTTAACATCATAATCTACAAGAGATTACAATCATAACCCACGCCAAGTACTACACGATGCACACACCGTCACCATTACACCGTGCAGGAGGAATAGACTACTTTAATAACATCACTAGAGTAGCACATAGATTATATTCAACTAGATCACATAAAGAGAGAGATGAACCACATAGCTACAGCGGAGCCCTCAGCCCCGGGGTGAATTACTCCCTCCTCATCATGGAGACAGCGATGGCGGTGAAGATGGCGGTGGAGACGGCGGTGGAGATGACTCCGGGGCAATTCCCCGTCCCGGCAGGGTGCCGGAACAGAGACTTCTGTCCCCCGAATTGGAGTTTCGCGATGGCGGCGGCTCTGGATGGTTTTCTCTGGTTTCGTCGAACGTGGTCGAGGTTTTAGGTCAGGGACGACTAAATAGGCGAAGAGGCGGAGTCGGAGGGGCCACGGGGTGCCCACACAATAGGGGGGCGTGCCCCCCCTTGGGCCGCGCCGCCCTGTGGGGTGGGGCCCCCCTGGCTCCCCTCTCGCCTTTCTCCGGTGCTCTGGAAGCTTCCGGGAATTATAAGATCTTCGGTGTTGATTTCGTCCGATTCCGAAAATATTTCTTTACTAGGATTTCTGAAACCAAAAACAGCAGAAAACAGCAACTGGCCTTTCGGCATCTCGTCAATAGGTTAGTTCCAGAAAAATGCATAAACACAACATAAAGTATGCATAAAACATGTAGATATCATCAATAATGTGGCATGGAACATAAGAAATTATCGATACGTCGGAGACATATCATCCACCTTCAGGTTATCATCCGAACCCCTTCCAGTATTAAGTTGCAAACAACAGACAATTGCATTAAGTATGGTGCGTAATGTAATCAATAACTACATCCTCGGACATAGCATCAATGTTTTATCCCTAGTGGCAACAGCACATCCACAACCTTAGAACTTTCCGTCACTCGTCCCGCATTTAATGGAGGCATGAACCCACTATCGAGCATAAATACTCCCTCTTGGAGTTAAGAGTAAAAACTTGGCCAGAGCCTCTACTAATAACGGAGAGCATGCAAGATCATAAACAACACATAGGTAATAGATTGATAATCAACATAACATAGTATTCTCTATCCATCGGATCCCGACAAACACAACATATAGCATTACGGATAGATGATCTTGATCATGTTAGGCAGCTCACAAGATCCGACAATGAAGCACATGAGGATAATACGACCATCTAGCTACTGCTATGGACCCATAGTCCAGGGGTGAACTACTCACTCATCACTCCGGAGGCGACCATGGCGGTGAAGAGTCCTCCGGGAGATGATTCCCCTCTCCGGCAGGGTGCCGGAGGCGATCTCCTGAATCCCCCGAGATGGGATTGGTGGCGGCGGCGTCTCTGGAAGGTTTTTCGTATCGTGGCTCTCGGTACTGGGGGTTTCGCGACGAAGACTATATGTAGGCGGAAGGGCAGCCTCGGAGGGGTCACGGGGACCCCACACGCTAGGGCCGCGCGGGCCCCCCCTGGGCCGCGCCGCACTAGTGTGGCGGCGCCCCGTGGCCCCACTTCGTCTTCTCTTCGGTCTTCTGAAAGCTTCGTGGCAAAATAGGCCCCTGGGCGTTGATTTCGTCCAATTCCGAGAATATTTCCTTACTAGGATTTCTGAAACCAAAAACAGCAGAAAACAGCAACTGGCTCTTCGGCATCTCGTTAATAGGTTAGTGCCGGAAAATGCATAAATACGACATAAAGTATGCATAAAACATGTAGATATCATCAATAATGTGGCATGAAACATAAGAAATTATCGATACGTCGGAGACGTATCAGTGCACAATAAAAATTGGCATGCCAACTGACATGTGGAACCCATGTTGGTGGTACTGACAGTTCTGGGCCACTTCACATGCTGAGAGGCTATCGGAACGGGTGGCCCCACGCAGGTGGGTCATGTCTATACCTGACATGCGGGCACGAGTGCTGCAAGCCAGGTATATGTGTGCAGACAGTGCTTGTCTCCCCTTACAGATAAGGGTCCTAGTGCTGCAGGTCTTGGACTGTTGTGCGGGCAGACATAAAATTTTGGTGAACAGGAGCGTGCAGAGTGTGGGTCAGGTGTGTCCACCGGCTAGAAGCCCATCTGTTGTGACGCCCCCCTGCTGACTCCGCAATGCGGGTCGCCCACCACCAACGACGCTTATTTCTGCATAATCGTTGACGTTTAGACCTCGCCCGTCACTAATTTTTCGGGACGAGCGGCCCAAATCGCCTTCTGTGACGCGAAAATGCTCTATCGTCATAGAAAAAGACAATCGCTAACGGATTTCTCAATCATGAGTATCATACCGTCATTGAAGACCCATATGTTACTAGTGGTGTCTGGTAACTGTGGACCCTAGATTTATTTTTGTCATGCCTCAGAATAACATGGTTGAATAAAATCCCCTATAATTATATGGAAAGCATAACCCATTTTTCTGGAAAAAATTAAGAAGGGTTACCAAATAAAATGCCAAAGAAATAAGGTTTAAACCATTTGTCAAAGAGAAGTAGGTTTAAACGGCTGCTCCACTTAATGCATGTCAGCATGTTTCCCACTCATAGTGCAAACGTGTTGTGGCGGCATTCATATGGATGGCGCCAAACGTGTATGCGCATATCTGAACGTGTGCATGCTTTATATTCCTTGTTTCTAAAATATAGCTTTCCTGTTAATTAAGAAGCCACAAACATGGCACATGCAAAGGGGATCAGCTAACATAAATTAATAATAAAATTAATCATTAGTGCATTCAAAAATCTAGTTTCTTAGGGAATTTCTTGTTCTCGGATTAGTTCTCAGTCATCCAGATATCCATCTGATCTGTTGTGAAGTGATTTTTCCATGACCTAGGCGTTGTATGAATTTTTTTTGTATGGGCAAAGGCCAGCCCATACGGGAGGCATTGAGCTGTATCTATTTTGTCTTGTCTTGTCTTCCTCTTCATCTAGCAGTTGTTGCAAACGAGGGACTTTTGCCCTTTTAGCATTTACTATTTAGTTGTTTTCTCACATGTGCGTGGAATCTGTATGGGGTTGTGCGCTTTATGTGCGGGGATTTTCTTTTTCCTAAAATGTACGCACATATGCCCCATTTGATCGATCAATTATGTTTTTAATTTGTGCAGGACCTATATATTAATGTGTGTTCATGGATAGATTTCGCCACGCCGGAGATCTCTTAATAGTGGTGTGCTACTATAACAGCACATCACTAATACTTGGTCCACTATAAGCACCTTTCTACTAGTGTCTTCTTTAGTAGTGTCAGTATCATAGCCATTATGATTTTTGTATTGTATATTTTTTCCAAATTTTCAGCAAGGTGAATGGTAGAGCTCTTTCCTAGGCCAATTCTACTCATATTGCTAATTTATTTATACCTTGACTTGTTTATCACAAATCATATATACCCATTAACACCTTGTGCATTTTTGCTCACATCTTAAAGGGAACAAGACATATAAATTGTTTGCTAACATCATCTAAATGCGGCGAAAGCTCCCCCTCATGTGTATTTAATAGCCTATGTCAATTTAGGGGAATGGTTCCAGCATGTCCGGTACATTGAATAATCTAGACATTAAAGAACATAACCTAAGAAAATTGATTTATTTCCTGAGAACATGCGAGGTGAGAAATATGACATGCCATATACATTCTTGTTGGAACAAAGAAATGAAAAAAAAATCTACTGTCATCTCACTATTGGGTTTTCCAACTTGGTGATCTCAATCCTTGGGATCATACTATCGGGGTAGGATCCCTATGCCCATAACTTCTGAAAAATAGTCGATCATATACTAGTGAAAGGACACACGTCTTTATGACATTATCAATTATAGATCATTACAGAAATCACCAGACATATCATATATAGTCTAACAAACAAGCCACATATTAGTGGTCATTCTCAACGAAAATATAAATGAGTTATCGATTTGTGTGCAAATATCATTATCACGTGATTCCTCTAGTGCATATTTCCAATAACATATGTTCATACAAATCCTAGTCTACTTATTAATCATAATCAAAGCGGGAAAGGAACTGTGGTGGTTGATATTTGTTTACATGGTTGATATGTTTATTTGGTATAAGGAGGAAAGAAATTTGTTCGCCATATATGCAATTTTTAAGGGGAGACTTGTCACTTGCCTGGTTGTGCATAATTGATTTCCCACTCATAGTGCAAGCGTGTTTTGGCGGCATGCAAATGGACAACACTAAACATGTATCGATGTATGCACATATCTGAACATGCGCATAATTTAATGTTACTTTTTCTTGTGAGAATATAGTTTTTCCTCTTACATTACAAGCCACCGACAAAGCACGTGCAAAGCTAGTTACATAATATAAATTAATTATAACTGCATTTACACATATAGTTTCTTTTGTTTGTATTTATATTCTTATGAACTTCTTAGTTCTCACTAGTCAGTCATCCTCGTATCTTTATGTTTTGTTGTGTGGAGATTTGTTCTTGAAATACATGCTCTATGCTGTTTTGTTTGTGTCAGCAAAAGACATCCCATACAAGAGGGATTGAGCTGCATTTATTTTGTCCTGTCTCTATCTTTATCTGGCGGTTGTTATAAATGAGGATCTGGGCCGTGTTTAAAAAAGGTACGCACGTATATCTCGTTTGATTGATCGATTTTGTTTTTATTTTCTGAGGAACTTAAACATCATTGTATTTTTTTGGATAGAGTTTCAGTCTTCATCATAGAAATTGTTCAAGACAAATTTTTATTTTATAATTTTGATTAACGAAAAGTCTTAGTTACAACCCAATTTGCCACTATAGAAATATTGTTGCAAATCGATTTGTCTGTTGACTTTTTTGGTTGCAACCATACTTACAACTTAAAATCATCTCTGTTGCGACTCGACTTGCAACTAGAAAAAAAACTTGGCTCCGTATCGACTTGCAATTAGCAAAAGATGTCGGTTGCGACTCGACTTGTAGATAAAAATATCTCAGCTGCAACCTGACTTGCAAGTGAAAAAAAATCCCGGTTGCAACCTGACTTGCAACATATCTGAGTTGCAACTCGACTTGCAAGTGTCAAAGACACAGCTTCAACCCGACTTGCAATTGAAAAAAACTCAGTTGTAACCCAATTTGCAACTGGAAAATATCTCAGTTGCAACTCAACTTTCAAGTGTCAAAAAACTCAGCTGCAACCTAACTTGCAACTGAAAAAAAGTTAGTAGCAACCAATTTTTTTACTGAAGAAAGTTAGTTGCAATCCGACTTGCAAATAAAAGACGTCAGTTGCAAGCTCTCCTTCAACTGAAAAATGTCAATTTAACTCATGTGTGAGTGGAAAAGTTATAAGTTAACAGTTTGTCTCCACTATCTAGTTTTTTCAAAATAAATTATCTCTTACTTTGCTAGTGTCTTTTGTTGGCCTTAGTTAGCAATTAAAATACACCCTTACAAAGCAAATAAAAGGAAAACAGTTGAGGCCAATAAACGGAAATGTCTTACCAAGCAAAACAGAAAACGAATATGGCTGAAGCGAGACACATCGGCTCAGACATGCATGCCTCCCGCGTCAAAGCCCACGAGATATTCCTGGATCGTTATTACCGCATGGCTGGTCGTCAACCAATCCCTCGATTGGAATTAGGGATTAATCGCGCTCCAAGTTGACATGCCAACATGGGTGACGTCAGTCGAGTCAGAACTAACTAAGTTCTTGCTCGACTGAGCCTTACGCGCACCCATATTCTTAATGAAAAAATTGTGTGGATGAAAGAATTTACTAAACTTGATGCATAGGCTGGAATTGTACACCCCGTTTGAACAAAAGTAGATAGGCGTCTTATGAAGTATTGATCACAATTGAAATTTCATCATGCAGAATTTGTGAATAAGGGCATGGATTCTGCTTCTCAGTAAAAAAGTTGCGCGTGAACAATAGTATTTGTAAGAACGAGAGGCAAGATTTTTCTTAGATGTAAATTAATTTTGAGGAATAGTAGTATGTTTATTACAGGAAAAAAAGTACGGATAAAGAGTGATAAAAGGGAATCTAATCTTTGCCCAAAACAATAGGATGGAGAATTGTGAAATCAGAATTAATTACTACGGATTTGTCATGGAAATAAGATGAAAGATATGACATAGATATGCGTGTCAGAGAGGATTTAATGGGTGGCCTACAATTTACTCATTTGATGGGACCTGTATAATTTTTTTCTGGAGTAATAATCAGACAAGGATGAGTCCAGCATGCGTCGTCATATACAGTCACATGATAAAATTAGAGTATACTATTTTTTAAAAGTATACTATTAATTAGGTATGTCATCAAGGCATATATCTGGGAGGATATATACTACTACAACGGACATATATCATATTGATAAAGGGAATCCACCAGCTATATATGTGCATGCAAGCATTTATATTGATGCACACATAAAATTTACTGCATATATCTGATTCCAATTAGCTGTCGCGCACATCCAAATAACGCTGCCAGATCTAGACAATATTTTGTCGCAATATTTTGGCCATTAAGATGGAGTAGCGAATACAGCCAATCGTTTTCCCTTCCATAAGATGGTATTACACGTCGATATCACTTACTTCCATTTGTATGTATGTGATGTGCGTTCCCTATTAAATCCATCCGTCCCGGCCTTAAACCCCCGGCCACCCTTCAACCAAGCTTTCACATACCTCCAAATCTCTGGTTTCTCCAATCTCCACCTCGACATCCAAATGGAGTCCACCACGCCTGCCGCCGCGGAAACCACGCCGGTCATCCGCGACCAGGGCAACAAGGCAGCGAAGCGGAGCTCTACGTCTTGTTTTGCACCGTCATCGGCTTCCAACAAGAACAAGAAGCTGAAGGAGTCAGCCGCGCCTGCCGCCGCCGCGGACACCGCGCTGCAGCCGCTGGCGGCCATCCGCGAAGAGGGCAACACGGCAGCGAAGAAGAGATCAAGGTCGTCTCCTGCGGCGTCATCGGCTTCCAACAAGAACAAGAAGCTGAAGGAGACGATCCAGGGGTTCTACTGTGAGCCCTGCCAGCGCAACTTCCTGACCGCGCCGGCGCTGAAGCAGCACCAGACGAAGACGCACACGAACCGCCACGTCGGCCAGGAACCGAAGGAGCCCCGTCGTCTAGCTCCCGCTGTGCCGCAGGTGAGCGCCTCGTCGCTCATCCCCTTGCTGGGAAGACCTAACCACTTCTACTTGGAGGGGAAGACATTCGAATTGACCGGCTCTGGCCTCGTCCCTGTGTTCTTTGGCCCTGCTCCTGCTCAACCATCAACTGGAGGTGGAGGTCAGGTTGGTAGCGGAGATCATCTTGGAAGCCTGCGTGAAGTGAATCAGGGAGGTATTGCTCACGGGATCCACAACTTCCCCTTGCTCCACCTAACAAGCATCATGCCTATTTCCCCCGGAACGGGCAGTGGCACCAGCAGCCTTCCGGGGCCTTCGTGTGCCGCCCTAGCACCTGTGGCGGATGGCAACGGCAGAACTGGAGATGGAGATGATCTTGGAAGCCTGCCTGAAGTTGATCGGGAGGGGATAGTAGATGGGATTGACCTCACCCTGAGGCTCTAGCTTGGATCATGCATTGGAATATTTTTGTTTATCACCTTCAAATCTAAATTGTTTTGGTTAGTTGGAATTTGTCTGTTTTTTTTATGGTGAACTCTAAGATTCATTGCAAACACCAATTGTAAGGAGTTACTGGGTCGGTCAAATCATTTACTTTTTATCTATTGGAGTCGTAAGACGATGCAAGTATTTTGAGTATTGCAGCAGCGTATGTACTTATTTGATGGACGATGCAATTGCAAAAAAGTTTGATTCGCTGTATATGATCTCTACACAAATTAATAAGAGTTCTCAGCTAAAAAAATTCAGATGTTTCTTCATGACATTTTGGATGTCTGATCTTTATTCAATGTTGAAGCTCCAGGTTTTGAACGATTTAATTTTGGGACTAGCTCTATATGCCTTCAGGAAATACAGAACATGCTTCCCTATTCTTTTATGTACAACTGTATATATGGACTGGTGCTAATCATGTACTACTTAGATTAAGATATTTTCGAACTTTAGATTCTATAGCTTGAATTCTGCTGTTCTGGGGATCATGTGATAAGCTAATAGCGGCTCGGAATTTCATTTTTTATTATGGTTTCCCATAGGTATCTAATTAGGTTCTCAATATAACTTCATTTTTTCTCATATGCTACTTAATTATGTTGCAAATTTCCTGAATGAGAGCAGTACGAATCTTGCCAGCATCATCTCCTTCCCCATTCATGGATATGGGTGCAGCAACTCTCATGCTACCACCAGATCAAGCGGATCAAGAGTTAGGTGCCCATTGAAATGCTTCAGTTTGCTCGAGCCCAGCAGTCCTAACAGGAGATGAGGACGGTGGCGGCCTTAGCTATAGCACGCCATTACACATTAACCTATGATTGGCCAATCCTTGACTCACCAAGCAGACGGCCGTTGGCGACTACGTATCGACCGATGATGCTTCCCGGCTGCATCCTATCATGTGTTTCCAGGAGTACAGAGATCCAGACGTTGCTACAAAGGTATGGCTACGTTCAGACCTGCATGTAAGTAGCTGGACAAAATCAGTTGGATTCTTGGTGTAAATTATTTTCCCTTCACTTCTTTGTGCAAATTCTAATTGATTACTGAATTTTCTAATGATGCCTGGGTCACCTACCTACACTTAAGTAACTGGGCCAGATTAGTTTAATTCTTAGTGCATTTTTTCTGAACACTTCTTAAGTTCTTATTGCAATTTCTTATATACTACCATTCCCTGATGATCCCTGGGTTAGTACCTTCTTATAGATTTGACAGCATGGGCTCATAAGACTTTACTTGAAACTGGCGAGAGACGATAATATTAAGACGAATACTGATTACATGGATGGAAACTTAAAGATCAAAAACTGCATTCTGATCATATAAGGAGCAGACCAAGTGTCAATACTAAAAACAGATCTCTGTTTTCTCAAGCTAGAAATGAGAAACAAACCCCATGGTTCTCCCAATTTAGGGTACATATAATCATGAATTCAGATATCTCAGGCACTTCTATGTTATTTGGAATTAGGTTACATGAGCATACCAAGTTAGATGATATCATATCCCATCAGAGATAATCTAACACCTATGCATCCAATTTGTCCTAATAAATAATTGAGCTTGATTTTTTTTCTCATGCAAACCTGTTAATTATCTCAATTGTGCAGAAAACCACAATGTTGTGAGGCGGCTAATATTTTTTTCTCAGATGGCCTGACTGGATCTCTCTGACTTCTTTCTCACAGCCGTGTAACACAGTACTTTCTGCTCACATTTAAGTAGTATATACAAGTAGACTACAGCTACGCTACCGCAGTATTCCTTCCACATGTTCATTGAAATATTTAATTTCATATGTCACATGAAATTTGGCACTCTATAGTTTGCATCTACAAGGTCGCAAATTTCAAAATTTTAGATGGTCGGTGCATGCCACCTTTCATCCTGCTATGTGTTTGAGTGTATATGACTCATTTCATTTTTTTAGTTGTTACGCCTAAATATATCTGGGAAGACATCTTTAACTACTTGTAGCCTGTTCTCGGTAGTAACTTCGGATAAACCATGAAAAAATGCAATGTTGAATATGTTACTTCTCTGGGGAATGAGGATTTCTAAGACAATGGTGAATACGTTTTCTGTCAAGTCCATTTCGAAAAAAAAAGTTTTCTATCAAGCAGAGATATGGAAACATAAGACCGTGTGTTCTGGGATCCTGATGTATATCAAGCAGGGAGACAGCTGCATATCAGGTCAGCAAAAAATTGAGTACTTTATTCATTCTGTGGTAGATTTGCTGAGATCGTCATCAAAGTTCATCCAATCTTGAATATGGTGGAACCTCAAGTTTAGTACCAAAAGAAAAAAATGTATGATGGATCTGCTCTCAGAAGGTTTATTTTAATGGTGCCCGAATGTTGCCGAAGGTTAGTGCAAAAGGAAATTCATATGATGCATTTGCCCTCGGAATATTTATTAAAATTGTGTGCTGAATGTTTTCGTAAATGTAGTTCTCGCCCTGCTGTTCCTTTAGGAGGATACTTAAGTGACAACTCTAATTTTTTTTTTTTGCTTCACATGGATCTTGGTTGCCAAAACATGTTAAAGTGTTCTTTGATAATAATGTGGTTTTAGAAAGGAAAATCAAAAAGAAATGACACGGTTTGGGTGGTGTACTTCCTTTGATTTAAAATATAAGTCGTTTTAGAAGGCTACTTCCTTCTAAAACATCTTATATTTTAGTACGGAGGTATTATTTGTCTTTAGAAGTAGTTGTACTACTGCACCTTGATGCACCAGTGCAGGTCGATTTCAATGAATATTTGAACCATTGGGGCATCATTTTTCACTATTTAAGGATACCACTATAGTATATGCTAGATCTTAACTTCTTAAGACACTCCTGTATGGAGTTCTTTACTGCTAGGTGCTTAACGTTTATAACTTTCTACTCTTTCATTTAGTTGGTACAACATCATCTGATAACATATTGTTACAAGGCCGTTGAGACAAAAATTAAAGATTCCAGTCTCAGAAAGAAAAATAAAGGTTTTAGGGTATGACTAGATCCACTAATAAATATTGTCACTTCACATCGCATACATTATCTATTGTGCTTGGTTTCTATGGAAAGTGAAAATTATCTTGCACCACATGTGTACATTTATATTTTATATGATGCTAAGAAAATCTGAAGCTGCCTAATTGTGACACAACTGAGAAAACATAAATATAATATACTAGTATGATAACCAGTTAAGAGCATAATTTTTTTAAAGAAAAAACCAATTGAAGAAATATATATATTTCAGACTTACTAATCATTTTTTATAAATTATTATATGTTACAAAATGTACTTTTGAAAGGGTTGTAATTGCAACTTATCTTTCATTGCAACTAGCAGGGTGCCTACCTTCTTTATTATTAAAATATTTTCAATATAGTTCGAATATGCTGTCTTGTTATGTGAAATGAGTTAAAAACATGAAGTAGATAACTACAAACTGACATAAATTAAACTGAATTTATATTTATAAATTGAATTGAAATGACGACGTAATATTTTTAGAGGGGCTTCAGTATTATAAAGTAGTCCAAGGTATTCATATAATTATGATTACGTCGTGATAATGGTAATGAAACTATATGGCAGGAGGATAAATTGGAAATTTAGATTTTTCATAAAATAGATAAAGGTTTAATTTCTATCAAAGATATAACAACCATATTAAGCTGACTATGGCTGCTGAGTCCTATAAATTTTTAGGGTGTATTTTGTGTAGTAAGTATGGATTACTTTTCCAGTGATGAAACAGACCCATGGTTCATCCTTTAGATTACAAAATGAACTCCCATGAGTTGTCAAAGAGAAACTCATATGAGATGTCTTGGATCAAATTGGGAGGAACATCGTCCACAATATGGACCTTGTCCCATCATTGGATTCTAATTGACTAAGAGAGCTGATACAAATATCCCAACAGAAAAAATAAAATGAAGTCAACCATATGTGGTACAAACGTGTGGTTGCAGACGCCGTGGTGCACAACTCACACAAAGCTGAGAGGTTGCAACAAAAAATAGGATGGTTGCTGCTAGTGATATTGCAACACGTCTCCGTGAAGTTTTTTTCTTTCTTCTTCAACAAAATAGGGAGAAGTTCATCGAGAAGACACATGCAAAGGCTTGAGGTTGAGGCACATTGCGCAATTTTTGATCCACCAGAATATATATTATGCAAATCAGATGACTATGAAAAGTGGAGGCTACAATGGAGATTAAATTTGTAATTATAATAGATTTATGCACAATATAATGTAGAGAATGGACCGATCCTAATGCATACCTAACTTTCTGTAAGAAAGAACCAAAGAAACATAATATATGAATTTTGGTTCCAGCTTGGTGAACACCTTATACAAAATAATTGGAATAAAAATACATGAATAGAGAATGATTGCGCTCATAGTAATAAATTATTATAATTAACTACAATTAAATTTAACGGTACACATCATCTAGACAAATGCAAAACAACCATGTAATTAGTAGTTGAGGGAAGGATAATTGGTTGGACTACATCAGTAACAATGGTTCTGCAGCAATCAAGAAACACTACAACAAAAACACATGTTATTTCTTATTTCTTGTTTGTCAAGATGATTATCCGCTAGATAGTTACATAGGAGGCACAAATAACTGCAGAGAATGGCCAACTAAGAAAAATGCAATCTAATTATCACTCGGTATATGCCAACGATACTGTGGTGGGCATGGGGCGATGAAGCCCCATGGTTTCTCAACGAGGTGTAGTGTAACACCTCTAGTCGGTTGTCGATTGCTGCAGCTTATCCTGTGTTTTTCTTCTTTTATCTTTGATATGCTTTGTAATAGGGTTCCCTCGTCACTTTATATCTGTTCGGCCGTGTAGCTTAGGAGAAATCTTGCATTTCCATTTGTCTCTACTAGTATTGTAAAATTAAGATATCTTAAACTTTGAAGCGAAAATGCAAATGTAACCTACTCATATGAGATCCAAATTTGGACAGTATTCCCTATACCATCTTCACCGATTAGGTTTTTTGCTTAAACATATCATATGGTGAACTAAGTGTTAATTGTACTTTTCATTGGTCAATTTTCAAATCAACTAGGAACAACATGTTAGCAAAGCTCAATATGACTCCGTATTTTCATGTTGCTTGTGAGGCAAACATTAGATAAAAGGGAAAGACCAATCAAGAAATAACCATAGAAAATTAATTAACTGATTCTTACATTTCCACTTTTACCGGTAAGAGAGACAACAAAAACTGCATCTCCAATGAAAGTGTTGCAGATGACTGAAACTGAATACTGCATCTGCATACCTCAGCAATTTATTTACTAAAAGTACAGTTTATATATGGATCTTCATCTATCATGTAGGGATATGGATTTGTAGTTACTTTTTGCGTATAAGAAATAAATAGTATTATAAGCTATGAAGGTAGCATGACCACATCTCTTAATTATTATACTTGCAAAAAATTCCAACTCTCTTGGTTTCTATTCCTGCTTTAATTTATGATTGTTAGGTTATATATGGCAAATACGTGAGGGAAAAATAAAATACCATAGGAAAGATAGACTTAATTCATTTACGTAAATGGTATACGATGGATATTATCTGCCAAAATATTAAGTACAATGAGTATTTTATCGCAGATTGGTTAATCTAAACCTGAGCGACTGGGTTGGATTCCCGTTTATCTCACTTAACTGAAAGATAGAGAACGATGTGCATACAACAGCGAAAATTAACGCAAACATGGTAGCGATTTCCCCTAAGCCGTCAATTACTTAGGTTTAGTCATCCACCATAAAATATAAGACATCGAGTAAATAGCTTTAGACCCATCCACCATTAGGACAACCATAACCGTATTTACACTTGTATTTTATATGCTAGCTAAATTTGGAGATGGTGATTTCTTTGGTGATTTCTTCTTTTCAGCAATGTATCAAGTCTCGGTCATTTCTGCTCGTTGATTCCTTTCTAATAGAAGGAGAGAAAAAATATAAAATGTTACTAAATCTATATATCTCTTCAGAGGGAAGTAGTACAAATGTCTCCACGCCAACTATTATTAAGAAGATCTTATAGCATATCTACAAAATCATTTCACTATGCAAACAATGACATGAGTGAGTTATCTGAATGATACATGAAGAAATAGCACCTTCTATCTTCAGAGTGATAATTAGTTGGAGGCATTGAACACCTTGAAGAAATAAGCTTAATAGTTAGGGCACAGAGCACTGTTTAAAATTTCATCATGATCCTTGAGAAAAGCAGCTGAAAACCGAAACTGAGTAAATATGGTTAATAGAATTCATAGCTAAAACTTACTATTTTCTTGCAGCGATAACTAAGAAAACAATCCATGCTAGATAATTGATCTATTATATTATAAAATTATCTATTAATCCTCTTGGTCCTCCTCTAGCTTGGTTTATTGCTCACCAAAGTAGCAGTTACAGTCTTCTGTTCATGTTGATTATCTATTATTATTATATTATTAAAACAACAAACAACCAATGGTGTAGATTAGCTAGGAATACGCAAATCAATAACAACGGCTAAGATTATCAAAATCCTATTACGAATCCTATTACTAACGTCCGTCGGGTGACAATTTTGAGATGCGCGGTTATCAAAATCTTTTGTTAGACGATACATACACAACAATCCTATTACGAATCTAATCTGCCTCAAGTCTCTCCTATGGCCGTCCTCGCAGCCGCCGCCGCCAAGAACAAAGCTGTTCTCTTGCGTACAGCTCCGAACGTCGTCGCCCGCGGCTGCTCAAGGTGAACCCTTGACATGTTTTCTCGCTGCAGCTGTGCTCGCCTCCGGAAGAACCTGTGCGTCCTCGCAACTCTGATCTCAGCTGGTCGCCTCCGGAATAGCCTGCGAGTCCTCGGAATTCCAATCTCAGCCACAACCCTCGACGTGAAATCTCGAGCTCTGGGATAGCTCGAGCAGGTGATACCTCCATATTGCTTAGCAGTCATCCACCAAATCTTAAGCCTCTAATCTTTTTTTTGTTTGCCTCACAGTTTTACTTCATGCCGTTATCCACTAAAGAAACGATCCTGGAAAAAACCAAGATCCGATGTATACTAGCTTACAATGAAGTTCAATCAGCAATAATCTACTGGAAAAAGGGACCCGATCTAATTAAAGTCACACCGAATTTTTTTTCCTCAGCCTCCAGTTTTACATGCCACTACCATCTAGCATCTTTTGCAAGGCTAATCGCTGGCGGGACAGACAACATCATCACCTGGTGCTGAACATCGGCAATCGAGATCAGCCATGTGTTTTTGATGTTTTGGCCTTTAAATCACTCTGGTATAACTCTTTATCTCTCATATGTTTCAGTTTATAGGTCACTCAAATTATCATCTTTTTGGTTCTACCTTTCAGGAATGGTAAAGCATGGGAGGATATTGTAGATTTTTTTAATTATAAAAAATCATGGTCATGTACAAAAGAGAAAGTCACGTTGCCAACACTAAAATAAGACAAATGGAGAAAAACTGTCATAAATGAAAAAAAAAGGAATAGGTAGAAAACTAAACCGCAAGCTTTGGAAGAAGTTCGGTACTCCCTCCGTCTCATGTCTCATAGTATACGATGATATACAACCAATATACTCCTATATTGGTTCTGGTAGCATCTTATATATTATAGCTCGGTCATACGGTAAATATGATTTGGCATTTACATGATTTTATTTTCTGTTGTTTCCTCTTTCACATTTTATTTTCTTTTAGCTGAAGACCCATCTACTTGCTGGAATTGGTCATTTTTGGAGTGCATTCTGGATGTCCGAGCTTAGAAGATACTATATGCTTATCCAGGTCTTCAAGAATAGCGGGTTTTATATTGCGCATGATGTATTATTGATGTTTGATGGTTTTTTGCAGCCTTGGTCAAACCTTGCAGGGAATGTTTGGCGCTGATTTCACGCAACGACAGGTAATTAGATTATTGAAACTTCATGGGGGTAGAAATTTGTAGAATGGGTAGTTACGCAAATCGCAGCTTTTATTTGTACTTTCTCTTCTACGTTACTGAACAGAAAAATTTGCCTACCTAAGGTGCGTCTTAGCTTCCAAATACAAGATGTGTTTTCAGTTTTAATGACTTCCGTCACATAGTACTTCTCTAAATATCTTTAGGAGCTCATAAGTAAAGAGTATAAATTAAGACCATGGTGCGCAATGTTGATTAGAATTATTAAAATTTCTATAGCTTTGAGGGGTAAAAGACTGACAGAATTATATGGCTGGGTGTTTGGAACCTTGATTGGTATGTCTGATTCCAATATGTATTATTTTCATGTCCCTCTCTGTTGCAACAGCTTTCATGATATGGTATTGCTACAAGACTACGATTTCAGTCTTATAGATTAACTAACAGGAGACACCGCTTCTTTATTTCATGTTTATGATAGAGAAAATAATCATTTCGTCCGTCCGATCTACCCGTCGGCAATCTTAAACTAGGTTTCAACCATCTAGAACAATTTCCCTGTTTCTTAGGGAAATTATACTCTTTCTTTATTCCCCTTTTCACACAATAAATGTGATTTGTATGCAAATATTTTCTCGAAACAAAAATTAGTTACAACAAGGTTCTCAATGAAGCCAATTTAAGGGATAATGATGCAAATATGAGATGAATTTTTCACTCACTTCATGGTAGACAATTCAAAAGTATTGCATTTTCTCAGTTTGGCCTCATGTTCCAATCAATCGAGAGTTACTTTTGCAGGGAAGAGGTTGCACTATTTTGCTTGATGGTACCTCTGTTTTTCAGCTGCAGCCCCGCAGGCTGTTGGTCCTCAATCCATTGTACAAAAAGTAATTTACATAATTCATGCACAGTGTAACTCTGCGGCATTTTTGGTATCGTTCGTGGCACTTAAATTCACTTTTGGACATGATATTTGCAGGTTAGTAGTTATTACTCAAAAGTCATGTTCTTTTGTATATAGTCTAAACTAACTTATACAATTGTTTGCACACATAGTATTGAAATATCATCTATAGTATAATAGCTAGCCGGTGAGATTAGGATGCGCACCTGATTATGTTTCCTTCACAGGTTCCCGATTGGACTGTCAGCGCACATTAAAGTTCAGCTGGCAACGAAGATGTTCATAACATATTTCGACATGCCAAGTTGCAGGAGAAGAGAGCCAAAACCTCGGCTCCTTAGGTAAGTGAGATTCACATGTCAATCAGATCCATTTATGCACCACATATCGAGTAATTATATATCTGTATCTCACATGTTTCTCATACATGAGACTTTTGTTCTTCGAATTTTCAACGGAGGAGAGAGTATCCCAATTTGTATTATATTGAAAAAAGGGAAAACCCAAGATGGTCTTACAACGGAGAGATAGAGATGTAGAAGAGGTTTTTCTTTTCAGCAGTGGTAGGAATGTGGTTGATCCAAGCGTAATAATGAAGAGTTATGGACTTACGTAACGAAAGCAGAACAACAAAGGATGCCATGTTAGGAAGTAAAATCAAGAAACAGACACAGTTTTAGTTCATGAAATGCCCAATAGTAATTTTTTTGTGGTTTTCATTATTACAACCTATTTTCTAAGATATATCATAGAAAAAATATAGTCAAGGTATCTGAGAATATTAGTTAACCAAACGCTGAAATATACAAAAGCCCGTTGGATAAATTGCATTAGAATAGTCTGTGAATGTGCCAAACATGACCTGTCTAAGTGAAAATAGTTGAATTCAGAATTGTGATTATCTATTACAGTTATATATTTATGGATCTGACAATTTAGAATGGGAGATAAACAAAGACAATTGGATTTAGCACACAATATTCAAAATTGAAGTCTTATGAGATAACCGACATTATGTAATTGTGTAGTGACAAAAGGTAATTTGTAGCAATTAGGTTTTCATATAAATCTGTATAAAGTTGAAAATAACTGATTGTAAAACAATGAGGCATCTCAATTAGTACTATCTATAGCTGATAGCTATACTTTTGTTACATGAATGTTGAACTCACAGGATTAGCAAACTGCAAGAGGATTAAGTGTACGGATGTATCCTTGGATTGATCGCTGGATCGGGAGAATGCAGATGCAAATCCTACACCACAAATAGAGCCACTAACTCAAACATGCACCATCGACCGTGTCTGATGTATGCCTCATCGGTGAGAAACGACGTTTCTGCTGCTCAACCGCGCGTCCACCCCTTGGTAAAGCCTCGCCTCCAAGAGTAGGGACTTGCAAGCATTGAAGGTGAACAGGAAAGAAAATGAATTGGGTTCATCCGACTGACTGGTAGAGATGAGAAGGTAGAGATGAGAAACAGAACTTTCTCTTGCTTTTCAGAAGAGAAATGTACACATGAGTGTGGCTAAGACTGTTATTTAGTCTAATAGTCGTCGCTAAGAGACAAAGATATTGATATTTTACCTGGTATACGAGAAGCATGCAATGAGTAAACAAGTTGGGAATGAATGGGGTGCTTAAAACCCATATATATGAGTATTGTTTACGGAAAAATCACCATACCAGCATAAATAAGCTAGGTATAAATGTGTTAAAAAAATATGTCAAATGACTAAATATAGCTAAAGGAAAATAACATCCAATTCCTACATGGATCCAAAGTAATATTTTGGGTTGAACTGAACTCAGTCCTGAATTATGAGTTGTAAAGATAAAGACATCAACACAAAGACGAGGAATAAGATAGAAAATTGATTAAGGGCTCGGTGTGATATTTTGTTTGACGCAAAATATATTACGAAAATGAAACAAAACTCTATAAAAAAGTTTAACTCACATGATATATGTGAACTTGACAAACAAAATGTGAAATAAAACATCTAAGATCATAAAAACACCTAAAATGTGATCGTAATAAACAACTGAATCTGAATTCAAAAAATGTGATGATAAATTAATGTCTATATAAAATCTAGCGGCGCAAATGCGCGGGTAACTTTGCTAGTTACTAATCGAAATAAAGACAAGAAGCTACAAATAGTGTTTTTCAGGATTAACAATATGGCTCCAAATGTCTAAGCAATACGTCTCTGATTATATCTTTTGACATAAAAAATAGTACATGGAGTGCAAACATCAAAACCGAATTATAGATAGTGCTCCACTTGTCCTGGATCGACAATGGTCTACCAAAAACAGATATGCCATAAACGATTTAATTAGAATTACATATTACATAAATACTCCTTGCAATGATGTATTAGCTGTATTTTTTATTTTCGAATCATTAGGAGGTACTGTAGGAGCAGGCCAGCATGGACTTAAAGATGTCCCTGCGGACATCCTGAAAAGTGGATTTGCATCTGAGATATAGGAAGAATCTAGTATTAATTTATCAAGAATTAAAATAAAACAATTATGTGTATAAGACAAGTACGAAGATTATACAATCAAGAATCAAGGAACTCAACATATATATGTTCATCCGCTCACCCACTGTGTCCCTACATGCAGATATCCATGAGAAATTGTTTTACCTGCTGCGACGACCGAGCACATCCGATTCAACCTCCAAACTGCTACAATCAAATAAAACCTGAAGCCTTCCCCGATTGATGCATCGTGCTTCCAATTCCATGCACCCTTTTTTGCGGGTCAATTTCATGCATATATCTAACATCACGACCTTACAGAAATCTCATGTAGATGTGATTTTTATTTAGCATCTATATAAGATGAATACATGAACTTATTAGTTATAATTTCATAATATATTTTTCATCAATCTATAAAAAAGTTTTATACATATTCATATGCTGCCCTCGCATTCGTGAGGGCCACCTTGCTATTTATGTAAAAAGACTTGGCACTAACATGACATATGCAAGCACCGATATCCTCTTTTGTATTAGACCAGCTCAACGAATGGTATTTATATATTCAGTTGTACCCAATGATATCTTCTTCAACCAACCCTAGCCTCCCTGGTCGCCTCGGGCGATTCTTGAGTCCCCCTGCGCCACCACTCTAAATTCTCTCTCCACTGCCCCTCAACCCTGCCGCCGCCGGAGGAGATCGCCGGTGGATAATAGTGGTGGTGTGCCCCCAACAAAGCTTATCCATTGGTGTCCCTATCATGTTCTTACGCCACTTCCATGTGCACCCTCTTCCCTCAACGATGAATTAGGTTCTCGTGCATAAGGTTCATTGCGACAATTGGCTAACTAAGTGATCCCTCGCGAATTGCTCCAGATAGATCAAGGAGATAAAAAATGGCCCAGGAGACGTTCTTGCATTTATGAATCTTCATGTGCTGGATCGACTCTTTGGTAGCATGCGCGATGGGATCTTCGTATTTTTCGCCCCCCGCGGGAAGGGTGCAAGACATGAAGAATCATTTTCCTTTGGCTCGTGGCTATAGGGATCCACCTTTGTTCAGCCTTGGCATCTTCATTGTTGTGATTACCGAAGTGTTAATGCAGGGATCATGGCATTCGTGTTTGAAGAAGAACGGATAGGATCTGGAAGTTCCATCTTGCATGCTCGTGTCGAGTCGAGAAGATCCTAGAGAATACTCGCAGCAGATCGGAAGAAGTATGAATTCAGACAGACTTTGTTTTTGGTGTTGCTCTTTGAGCTTGGTGTCTCAGTTTGAGTGTTTAAATCCCTAGGTCTGGCATTAACTGTTCTACCTCAAAATGGTGGCTTGCTAGTTATTTCCTTGTTGAATGCATTGTCTTGAGAATGGACATTCTCGAGGGCAAAAACCCAAGATCTAAACATTCTGGTTGGACTGGGCATCAACGTTGTTTATGCATTTTTACCTTCATGGATGCGTTGTTTTAGAGAAACTTTTTTGGAGAAGAGGTGTCGTCACTAGTGTTTGTGCTATATATTGCTGCGGCGAGTTTCAGATTGCTTC
>NC_061512.1:150762967-150817895 GCF_022539505.1 Lolium rigidum | reverse complement strand
TCTTTTTATACCACAAAAATTATACCAATAGTATTATAATTTTTATGAATATAGCTTATAACCAAATTTGTAATCAATCTTTTTTCTCAAAATACGTAATTGTCGGGAGTACAGTTGGTGCTAGGGTCTCACTGGTTGTGTTGCTAAGATTAATTAAGCTTTGGGTAATTGGGACGTCGCTTTGTTTCTTGTGATACAATAATAACTCGATCTATTGCTGATTTCCAACGAAATCAGACGCATGAGAAATTAATGTCGACTGTCGAGTAGTAGACGCATGAGTATCCCTTTTCTTCCCCCGCCCTCTCGCTTCTCCCACCCAACCTCGCCGGCTGCCGCCGGAGCTCCGGCTCCCACCCCCGCGGACGCCCTACCCCGCGCTTCCAATCGCAACGTGGACCCTAGCTTCCGGCGTCGACGACGACGGGGCCCTGCCTCGAGCGGCGCGGCTCGCCTCCGGTTGGGCCTTGTCGTCGGTTGTCCGGCCGTGCAGTGTGCACCGCATTCGTCCACAGCATCAAGCTCGCTCCACCCTAGGGTTAATCCCCACGGCGTTCCGCGCGCGCCGCTCCGCCGACCTCGTTGCGGACGCCACAGAAGACGCGGCCTTCCGCGCGGCACCTCCACGCTCTTCTCCCCTAAGCCCCACCGCGGACGCCGCCGTTCAGCAGGACCTCATCCTCGTCCACACCAAGGTCTAAATTTGGCCGCCGTGCCCTGCTTCACCGGCGTCTTCGCGGCCGGGATCGCCGGAAGGCAGGGATGCCATGTATCCGGCCGCGAGCACCTCATCCGAAGGCCAGGAGGAGGGGCGCGTCCACGACCTGGAGGAGCTCGCCTCGCCGCAGTGCAGCAGGACCTCGTCGACATCAAGGTTCAGTTTTCCCCTTTGCTCGCTAAACTGAAAACCCCTGAAAACTAATAAATACACGCTAATTAAGCTAGTACTACATATCATATGTTTCCCCTTCTATCAGTATTTGGCCACAATATCTTCAAGTAGCTGATTTGTAACCACTGTCCACCGCAGTAGCAGCTGCAAATCATGAGCAAAGGAGCAACAGTATCGCTGTTGTTGACGCTTCATGTCTTTCTTGCTTTCTTTTCTGCTTTGTAGCAGAGCACATCGTGTGCTCCTACCCAAGTGTGTATATGCATGTGAATTCTGTCATGCAGATGAACACAAGAGCTGCACGTGCACATGGTTAGGGGAAATTCTTCAAGGGAAGTGAACGGTTGGGAATGAGGCGAATGAGCAGAAACAAAAACATTTGTAGTAGACATTGTGTAATCTCCGTAGAGTAGTTTATAGTTCTTGGAGCAGTTAGCATATTAATCAGGTTTATGTATAAGCATTGCACGTGTGAGCATTCATGGTGCTATACTGCTATAGCACCAAATCACTGGTCAAAACTAACTATAGCTCTCCATTTTTTAAACATGATCACCGAAGTAATACATGTATGTTATTACCATCAGGTAACAGGAAGAGCTTTCGTAAACCCTTAGTCCGACGAGTCCTGCAGCTGCTCATGTCGACGCAGTGGCCTTCCTACTGCTCGCGCCCCTGTGGGTGGAATGGCCAGGGATTCCGATGCAATGGTGGCGTCTTACGGCGCGTGATGTCTCCTCCTCGGTTACATAACCCTATGGTGAGTTCTGGTTACAATCTCCTATATGTGCTCTATCTGCTATGGCGTCGTGTGTGTTTGCGGTGATAAATGATGGCTAGTAGATTTCTAGGTTTTCTTTAAATAGTGAGAAGATGTTGATCTCTTCTCTTGTGGTTACAATCTCCTCTATGTGCTCCATCTTCTGTGGCTATCGAGCCACATGTGTGTTTGTGGTGATAATTGATGACTAGTAGATTCCTATGTTTTTTTTAATAGTGAGAACTCTTGTCTTGTCCAAGAGTCAATGTGTTGGCATGTTAATGAAGGAAAATCATTCATGCTAGTATCCACAGCTATTTTTTTTTGTTCCATTTAGTATCTTCAGAGAGAAATGGATTTTGGGCTTGGAAGATATAGTATATATTTAGTCATGCTTGGTATCTACTCATCATCCACTCAACTGAACCAATGATGTTGAAACCAAAGATGTTGCATAATAAGTTAAATTTTTATGCCCTCGAATCTTCTATTTACGGGTGCTCATTACTTTTACGTTGTGTTTTCAAGCACATAGCGTTCACATGTTAGAGTCTGGTAATTTTTGTGTATATTCCTTCCGAGCTGCAGTAAGGCGGCACTGTGATTTTTGAAAAGCAAAAATAATAATTCACCCTTATTCTAAGCTACTACAGTTTGGCACTTGCCTCCTTATTAAGAAACTGGGATAGCAAAGTTTTATGTTGCATCTGCAACAGTTGCTTCAAAATTCTTGACTGAATATATGTATGCGATCTGTAATTCATCAACTTTTCTTGTTGTTAAAGGCCTTAACTCATGGACGTTATGGGTTGGTGTTATGTAGTAATCTTGATAGAATTTTGTTTAGATCCTCTATTTTCTTGTTGTGGTTTGATTCTGATGATAGCAATTCTTACAACAGAACTCTTACTACATTAGATCTGCTTCTTTGCCTTCCTTTCATCAACAAAATCATTTCATCTTTATTTGCTCTGCTCTAGATTATGGAGTATAGGAGGTCTCACTGTTTTTTTGTGTGTATGAGGCAAAAACCCTAGGTAGCTTGGGATGGTGGTACAGTCCCGAGGCGGCGGTGACGTCGAGGATGTGATATAGTGGGATTCAGGAACGGCGACTACCTCCATCCGCTCGGAGGACGCCAGGGAAAAGAATGGCTACTACGGCCTGTTGTAAGGTGCGTTCTGTTGCCTTAATTTGCACTAGAATTTTTTTAGTAGTCTCTCTTCCATTGGTAGTGAACTTCCTTTTCGACCTTTTGGTTCTCTTCCAATTTTGCACTACCCATAAGATCTGGTTCTTTTGAAATGATTATGCTTAGTATTGCATTCATCGTTGCACTCCCAAGCTGACAACAAAAAGCAGCTGGCTGCTGCTGCATTCTTGTTTCAATTGCTGGTTTGGTGCATTTATTTTTGCAGAGCACCAAATGGATAAGAGATTTGTTTTGATCCATTTCATTTTCCGTTTGATATATTTATTTTGTCTGCTTTGTTATTCCTTTTCCACTAAGTTAATCATCTGTTCTATATGCCTTTTGAACTGCAGCTATAACTTTAATTGTTTTCACCTAGTTTAAATAGGTACTTCGATATGATGACCTATGTTCATTTTTTTGCTTTTGTTGGTATCACGGAGTGGTTTCAATGTGGAAAGGTGGCATGTGTTGGGTTTTCGCCAATTTTTTTAGGACTGATGTTTGCTTAGTTGCAAGATATGACATCCATGCCGAATTGGAATTGTTTTGAGTAGGCACATATATGTTTGTCGAAGGGTTCATTTTAGAAATTGGTGAGTTACAGGCTTTTATCTAGACAAAAGGAACTCAAGTTTAGTGGACTAGGTTGGATTTCTGGGTCAAATCCGTCCTGCAGTGACATGTTGATACTTCCTTTGAGGTGTAGACTTACACATGTTTGGATATTTTAAATTATTTTTTAGTCACCTATTGATTTACCTTGATATCACGGTCATCTTATTCATAGGATTAGATGGAAATTTTCTATTCAACCCTAATCTTTTGTAATTCTGTAACTAGTATGGCCCATTTCCCTAAACTTCTAATGTTTTCAGTATTTGTAGCAACCAATGTCCCGCGTCGTCGCCTCTACTTTCTCCATCCTAGCGGGCAGCGATGACTGTGTCCTGCAGCCGCTTGTACCCTTTGCTCGGGGCTGTAGCGCTGGAGCCGCACGTCACACCGCCTCTCCTTCTCTCCACCCAGGCAGCAACCGTATCAGGCGCCGGTAAATCTCCATGAACAGCTCGACAAGGATACACATAATTTGTATTGGATTGGCTCGTGAGGTCTTCCAATCTGGAGCAGCAAAAACAAAACAGGTAACTGACCAACGTTGGTCCTCATCACTGGTCACAGCCTGATTCCCTTCGAGGCATGAGCTAGAGCGGCAGGCGACCATGGAGGAGGGGCGCCGAGGAGCTTGATCATGTCGCCCTCGAAGAGGCTCCTTTGTGGCATCACTGCCATTGTTTCTGTGTCTTGATTACGCACAGATCGGGGCATATCAGCAGGGTTTGTTTGCACGATCAGATGGAGTGTGATCGGATCTTGTGGGGGTGTACCGTGTACATACTCTACTCAAACACGTTAGCGTGATCAGGCCAGCAATCCAGTCCTGTCGACGATACGGGCTTCAATGTGTAAATCTTGCGGGACTCCTTTTCGTGGCAGCCTAGAGACCATACCGCTTAAGCCGTAAGAGTTTCTTTGGACGAAACGTTTTCTCCATAGAAATTAGGAAGCAACCGCGTAGGAACTCTAGCTCTACCCGGATACGGGCGCAGCTTGTTGGATCGAGGAAGCAAAACGCATCCGCACGATGTACAAAAGCGTAAAGAACGGCGGACGAAAGCGCAATGTGGCGGACCAAACCAAGGAAACGTTATTTTTTTTCTGTCTGTGCTTTACGTGCCCAGTCTGCTCGGGTGATATCGTAATGCAGAAATCGAACGCGAGATTGGCTAATCGCCGGCGAGGGTTGATAATACCTTGAGGCTCGAGTTAGGCGGTATATATATGTGCGCCTTGATTAGATAGATTGGACGACCTGGAGTAGTATTATGGAAGGAAACGTAGCGAGCCAAGCTTCCAGAACGAAACGTAGCGAGTCAGGCTTCCGGTCACGGTACAAACGGAACATAGCGAGAGCGATCTATGAACAAAGCGACGACATATGAAACGCACGACGGACGACAGAAACGCACGGACCAAACCACGGAAACATTAGCTCCTTTATTATTAGGTATAGATATAATTCATTTTTAGTCCCACCAAACTGTCTTCTATGTAATTGGCTCAAGAGTTTACATTCTTGTACTCATTGAACTCTTTCTACTTGCAGACTAAATTTAGATTTGAACAAATTGGAACCAATGGATGAATTAAATGAAGAGGTTGTAGTATGCAAGATGCGCTCCTCTTACTAGAACTAACTGAGGACAGGTTGTTGCAGATTGCCGCGGCCGCCACATGCTGGTTACGTTATCGTCCCGGACCCATCTGTTTGCTGTTTGCTGCTGGCGTGGCGTTTTTTTTTGTGTGGAGAAAACCCTAGCGTCACTTACATGCTCGTTCATGGCTGGGTGTTATGGTAGAGCCCAAGGTGGCGGTGATGGCGCCGTACATGATGGGCGGCTCCTTCATGAGGGCGCGTGGCAGGGCCGGCAACTTCATCCACTCGTCTGATGATGGGAACAAAGACAACTAGGTGCCTCCTGCTGCCTTTTTACTGATAATTCTGTGTTGTTTTGGCTGCCATCATTGTTGATTGTGAATCTAGCATGTTGCTGCAGAGAAGGTTGAGCTATTGGGTTTTTGCCTATTTGGTATCCTCAAGTTCATTGATCTTTTTTGGTAAAAAAATGGGACTTCTATGCTATAATAGTAACCGAGGAGTGGCAATAATCCAGATACTAATTCTAGTGGTAATGTTGTATATAATCTTTGCTGAGGGCCCATTGCTCGATTGGCAGCAAATTAATGTTGTAGTGCCGTGAATAAATACACACTACTACCACATTTGATCTGCTGATTGCCTTCTGAAAGTCATTTCATATTTATTTGCCATGCTCTGCTCTGCTCTACTCTAGACTATAGTATGTAGGTAGGTCCATCCTAGTGCTACGTGATGAAGAGCTAATCGATATGACCACAAGGTTGCTGGAGTGGAGTTTAGTAGTTTCCTACCAACTGTGCCAATGATTATTCTTTGCTTGATGCTAAGGAAATGGACATTTATTTAGTGCAAATGGCTTTACTTTACTTTCACTTTAGTGCAAATGGACCATGGAATTTTTCCATTTAATCATAAGGAAGAACAACCCAAAAAATCTTCTTTTTCTGGCTCTGCTTCAGTTTTTCTTAACTGAACATCTGATTGATGCATAAATATGTATGCAACACTAGATCAGGGACATCAAGCACAATATGAGGATTGCAGTAAATTAAGACGATATTCAAAGCTTACACAATTTTTCTTCCAAGTTTGGATAGTAGCTTCATACCCTGATATGCTAGCCAGTAGCCTCCTAACTCTTATAGTTAGAATTCTCCTGTAATTGGAGCATATCCCATGCTTAAACAATTTTTCACTTTGGGATACTTGTTAGCAACATGTACTTGTTTTCAGAATTGAAGCAGTATTTTGTTGTGTAGATCTAGCTTGTAGTGATGCCAATGCAATGAACCACTTATACTTATGCTTCAAGTGCCAGATATTAATTATTATTGGAATCTTTCCATGCTCACAACCAGCGATTTTTCTATATGGAAACTTGAGAACCTTAGGTTGTAAATTGTTAAATATGTGTCCAAAATTCTAAGTTAATTAATCACTACTAGTAGTTGATCTACAGTGTAATTTATGATGGTTTTTTATGCCATGTTGATCATGCTTTACTCAAATAGGGAGCGTTTATCATTTGATTATGTACATAGCAATATGAATCCGACTAGTAACCAGTTAATTATTGACTAGTCTTTGAGTTGGTACCCCTGGCAACTCGGCTTGACCTTATGACTTTTAGAGCATTGGTACTAGTATTTATATCTGTAATAATATTTATTTTTCAGTTTTCAGTCATTGTTCATACCTTATATATAATAGTAGTTCTTGGATAGGTTGACCCGGTATAAGAACTTCCAAGGAAGGATACAAGAGGATTCTTGTGGCCGATGTTGGAAGGGGAATTGATATTGACCGATGTTGACCGATATTGTCATAAACTATGACATGCCTGATTCTGCTGATGCATACTTACACAGGGTAATTGTAACGTTGCCCTACTATTTGTGGTTAGTGTTATTATCCCTGGCTAACATATTCACCTCCACAGGACGTTCTGGTACCACGGTGCTTTCGGTAACATTTGTTTCTTCTGACTCTGATGTTCTCAATCAGGTATGTATAACTGATATATTTAATTTTTTTACTATCTGGTATGATCAGCAGAGCGCAGACTAACAGCTATTTCTCAAATATTATTTGAAGGTGCAAGAAAGGTAAAAAGTTGACATAAATGACGTATATTGAACCCACTGGACGAATGTACATACTGTCTTGTTATCATAGATCCAAGTGGTGAACTGGATGTCTTGTTATCATAGATCCAACTGGTAAACAGTGAACTGAACGTATATTGAACCCACACTGATGCTTCTTGATTTTGTGCCAAGAACTAATTTTGTATTATGAACTACAATTGCTAGTGCCATCTTGAAGATTCAAGTGAGCTACTTGAAATGGAGACTAGGAGGGCTTGCTTCTTTGATACAGTACCTGGCATTTCTATTGGATGACCATTTAAGGTATGCTCCAGTTGTACTTAATCAACACTTGCGTGCGCTGAGTGGTTTTTTACGGCACCTAACTTGTTTGTAACTAAGGAACCTATTGGACATGTTATTTTAGTGCCTCTTTAATTATGTTAGATTTTGGATTTGATCCCGAGCTCTAGAAATAATTGCCTTCATTGAGCATGTCTGACCTATTAATTTTGTTGATTTCATAATGATCTTTCAAACCTGTGCCGGGCATGTCAGACGGCACCTCTCACTTTATTTTGCTTGATTCCAGCTGACCTTATTGTCTGTCTAAACTCATCTACCAGTAGATTAATTTGCTGCTTTGCTTTTTCTTTTCGTCAAGTAAATGGTTGATGCTTTGTGCATTGAACAACGATTAAGTGTCGCTTGACAAGTCTAGGTTTGTAGAACGACAAGTCTACGTGTCGCAACTCTGATGTCGACACGCTGGAGCGACACGACAAGTTGAACTTGTCGATTGACAAGTTGACTTGTCAGCGACAAACCTCGACTTGTCTAGGTCAACTGGTCGAGCGACAAGTTATATGCCTGGGATATAAAATGTCTTTGTGAAACCCAACGACCCAGAAACTGGTCGCATCTCCCTCCCCCAGCTGCCTCTCCCCTGGCACTTTGCAGATCTACACTAAAGGGAGAAACCGCTTACAGTACAAGAGATTGAACAAGCTATCCTATGTCTCATGCAACCGGTAAATGGAGAATAGGTTTAAGAAGCTGCGTGAGGAAGGATGCAAAGGAAAGAGGGCTAATGCTCTTATCCTAGAAGAATTTCAGTGGGATAATGAGTGGATCGATATCCTAGAAAAGTTAAATGGAGAATAGTATTTTTTTAGTAGTTCCTTGTCGAAAACACATCGACAAGCCTGGCTCTTGTCGAGACTTGTCACGACTTGTCTGCTTGTCGGTACCCCAGCGACAAGTTGCGACACGTCGACACATAATCGTTGGCATTGAAGGAACCCTTGCGAGGCCGACATTGGTAGGTACGGCAAGTAGACCAGCCTACATTGTCCAGCATTAGTATCTTGATTATGTACATGTCCTATAATTCATCTAGATATTAGTCAATATTTTCCATGTAGTAGATCATGCAATACTTATAATCTGTTTTTCTTGATGTTTTCTACGTGAAGAGTCCAAAGCTTCAATCCAGCCTTCTTGCCATATATATGACATGATCAATTATGTAAAATGAGTAGCAGCCTTCAGTTGCTTAAAAGCATGGCTGCAGATGACAGTATTGTTAATCATGATGTTCTCTACTATGTGCCCAGATTTTGTATAGCTAAAGGTGCATGCTATTTGTGTGGATACATGTCTTCTTTTATTATGGCTTTTTTAATCCTTCCAGGAACCTTGAGATATGAAGCTGATAAGACCAAGGGCTTAATTTGGTTGATCAGAAAAACCTCCCACCTCAAGTTTTTAATTTCTAGATCTCAAATTTTGAGATTGGATCATTCGTGGACTGCTCAATAGGTCATGATCGATTGTTAGCTGGCCAGATAGTAGCAAACTTCCTGATACCAGTTTTTTTTTTTGAAAATAATCTATTGTTGTTGCATAATTGTTGCTGTTAAAGCAAAGGCAAAGAAAAAAAACGCAAAGTAGATTGCATTTTATTAGAATCTGGTTAATATTTTGTCTTGGCTTCTATATTTTGCATGAACACTCCATTTTTTATTATCCACATGAAGACACCCTTTTCATAATTTAAGTAGAAGGCAATACTAAGCCATGCTTGTAGAGGTGAACATTGGCCAAGAAAACAGAAACCTGAATAGCATGGTTCAGTGCAAGGTGTTTGTGTAGACACTTGATCAGAGAACCTCGCTATGATAGAATTGCAAAGCTAAATTTTTGAAGATGGTTCTTTTTCCTGCCATATTAGATATTACCATGCCAGCAGTATTGTATGTCTACATCTGAAATGCAAAGAATCTAGGAGTTCTTATTCACGCTCCCATTTTGTAATTAAGGCGATGCACTGTGACATTTGAACTCTGGCAAGATGGATTATTTTCCTTTTGCGTTGTTTGAATGAGCAGTACTTTCCTTTTGACTCCTATCATTTTATTGGTACAATTATCAGCATTCTCGACATAGTCTTTGTGGACCATGATACAATTGGGATTGAATCGAACCCATTTGCATTTGATGGGTATCCTTTTCTGTTTACCAAAACTAGAGGATGACAATCCTTGGTATTTCTTTTATTTTTTAGTTTTCATGAACTGCAAGGTTAATTTGTTGGAGGTGTTAGGTGAGTTTCTGCAAGGTTTTTGTGCACAAGGAGATAGCTGTAGTGTACTTCTGTATGATTTGTATCAGCATTAGATTATGCTTATTTTCTTATCAAGTGAAGTTTGCCATTACAACTATATAAAAATTGGTTAGCCAATCTAGTGTTAACAAATATGCTAGCTTATTTTCTAAATACTGCTAGATTGCATTGCATGTAAACCGTTTTCCATGTGTAAGATTCAAGTATCGTTAGATAACAAGGTTTTATGCTTAACAGTAAGCTTTTGCCGTTCTTTTGTCTGCCTAGTACTAGTTTCTGTCAGTTGAATGGAGATGTTTGATTTGGGAGCCAAATCTGATATGTACTTTTGTCATTCGGTTTCAACTTTGCATGATGTGGTTCATTATAGGCATGTCTCCTATGGCTCCTTTTTTAGCTCTTACAGATTGCTAACAACACTAATAGCAGAATCTTAGTTTGCTAACAACACTAATAATAGAATTATGTGGGCTGAACTATTAATCTGTAGGGATATTTGGAACTGTGCCACATCTTCTTTGTTCTTGCTTGTGTACATTTCACAATCTGATATTATCATCATATGGGGTCGAATCGTAATACATTATGTTTACTTATGTTAGGAGAGCCGATGCCTCCCAGTAAGCAAAGGGCATGGTGATTACCCATGTCTCTGTTGGTGGTGTCGACAATGGAGTCGGCGGGACGACCCTACCACAACTCCGCTGCATCGTGTGGTCCCGCTGCCATGTGGCAGTGGTAGGTCACCGCAACCACGACGGTGGCGGTGTTCTGCTTTGTCGACGACCCTAATGGTATGTGCTCCTGGTGCTGCAAGCTCCTCCATGGTGCTGGTAGTACATATTCTTTTTAAATTGGTCAAATTGTGCTGTATGCTGATGTGTCTATTCTATATTACTCCTACTGTGATGTTATTTTTGGTACGAAATTGTTTTCTTCAAGTAACAGTAGTAACACATGTAGTAGCAGGGTAGGTGGGCAGTAGTACTTACTACTTATTGCTCATTTGCTACCCTCAGGTGCTCTTTGCATATTCGGTTCATTGCTTCAAGCATTGCCCAAAGTAAATCATATTATTCGGTAGCTGATAAGAATGCAAGCTTTGTTTGTAGCTCGTTATTTTCCAGTAGCTAGAAAACAATGTGTAGTAATTTTGTACAATCCATCTAGTTTTTTGCGTTCTGAGAATGAAAGCATGCAACTGTTGATGTGGTGCTGTCAATATTAGTCAATATCATCTATCTTCTGTTTGGCCACGATTATGCTCAATCATCTAGATATTAGTCAATATCTTCCATGGAGTAGATCATTCAATACTTATAATATGTTTATCCTGATGCTTTCTACATTAAGAGTCAAAAGCTGCAATTCAACCTTCTTGCTATATGTATGAGTATGACATGATCAATTATGTAAAATGATTAGCAGCCCAGTTGCTTAAAGGCATGGCGGCGGATGGCACTGTTGTTAATCATGATGTCCTCTACCATGTGCATCAGTGTGCCCAGAATTTCTATAGCTGAAGGTGCATGCTATTTGTGTGGATACATGTCCTCTTTTATTGATGTTTTTTTATCCTTCCAGGAACCTTGAGATATGAAGCTGATATATCCGATCCTGCAATAGTAATACTCAGTAGAATTTCTTGACTACATATAAGGGCTTGTATATGACCAAGGTAAGGCTAACGTTTTTTATTTCCAGATCTCAAAATTTGAGATCAGGTAATTCACGGACTGCTCATTTGGTAATGATCCATTGTTGTTTGGCCAGACAGTAGCAAACTTCCTGATACAAGTTTTTTGCACATATATGATCTATTGTTGCTGCATAATTGTTGATTGAAAACATTGGCACTAAAACTGGAGTTCCACGGCCTCCTGGTTTGTCTTATTGCATTGTTTTGTATGCTATGCAGCACCAGTGGTGTACCGTGCCATGCCGTGGATGTTCATAATAACCAGGCAGCATCATTTTCTAAAGATGGTGTCGTTGGAGCTCGCCTCCGGCCCGCCCTGCCCTGGCTGTTCGAGCACCGGTGGTTGCTGGCCACGGCTTATGTAGTAGTACTGTTCCAGTTCTTGTATTGCTCAGTAGTTGAATTGTGTTGTCTGAATCAGAAGTTGCAAGTGCGTAATTGTTTCTATCTTTCCCAACTCACATCTAGTGAGCAATTAGTTCAATCATATATACTCAAAGAGATGTGCTTTATGCATATATGTGATACAGATGTCAAAAAACCAGGCAAGGTCATATTGAAATTTCCGACTCTTTTGCTTCCCAGGAATATAAAGGCTTTTTTTAGGCGATTACCGCATGAAAGGTGATTCAGACGTGAGCATACATGGTCCAGGAGAACACGATTAGACAAATTCTTGTGTTTTTATTTAGTTTATTTGTTGTTGTATCGGACGAAAAGCAAGTGCAAACTCCGGTGACCAATTAAGCAAGAAATCATATGTATATATTTTGAGGTTGTTGTTCTTACAAGAAGCCAAGAAGAAACAGTTGAACTGTACAGATGGCATTTCCTTCTCTCTGATGGATTGAACCATATATATTCAGTTCTCTTTATCATTTTGTACGTAAACTAGTCATGTATCTGTTAAACAAGTCAAGTACCGTGCAAAATGTTTGTTCCACTTTATTTCTCATGTTATTTGAATAGAAGTATCCCACATCCGAGGGAAATTTTGAAATGTATCGACTGATAAAAATATCCCATTTTCAAAATTGATAAAGAAAATGGATAAAGTATGGAGAGATAAAAATCGGGGGAAAATGTATCATTGATGATATAATTTTTTGCAACTAGTATTTCATCTTCACTTTTACCAAACGACACAGTACGTATATGTACCGTGCAACTTTTTTGTCGAATGGTTTGAGATAATTCGAGTGCACTCTCATCGCCAAATGCAAGCATTAGTCTGGAGGGCCAAATATCTCTGTTTGCCCGCACGTATTCTGCTTCTATTGATTAGGAGGCGAGAGCTATTCCTGTCCGTATACAAACGAATGCACATATGTATTGGTGGAAAATAGGGAGGATTGGTCGCGTTGTTCATACCAATGTGTGCATGCATTAGTCGTCGGGCTTACCGTGGAGTAGTATCTAATTTTTTTTGGCACGTCCGAAGAGTAGTATCTAATTTATTACGTTTGATGTGCCTATAGTGTTTAATGATTTTGTTTTCATCTTTTTTGGCACGTCTGGAGAGTAGTACCTAATTTATTTTTTCTCGGGAACGTTTGATGTGCCTACAGTGTTTAATGATTATGTTTTTATCTCATTTTTATTTTATAATATATCGTACGGTTGATACAAGAGCAATCCGTGTAAGAGGTAATCTGACCAATCATTGTAGCATGCATTTGGTAGCCACGGATCCATCTCTCTCCCTCCTCAACTCCAATACGTTACATCTCATCTTCTACCTGTCTATTCCCTCGTCTCTATAAGTACAAGACGGTCGTCACAGTCCGCGTGCAGGAAGCGCGTGTGACTTAGACTTTGACTTTTACTTGTCGAGAAGAGAAGAGGAGAGGCCACTTCGAGATGTCCGGCTGCTTCAAGGAAGGTGGCTTTGGCGGACGGGAGATAGGCCGGCAAGGCAAGGTCGAAGCAAACCGGTAATTCATCATATCTTGTTCGATCTCTTCCTTTGTTTGTAGCGCTGGCGCGGGGTGCACTCGTCGTCTTGTTGTTTTGTTCTTGCCGTTCCATCGGATGAAGTTGTATCAGCGTTGGTAATCTTAGAGAGAGCGAAGTTGTTCTTGGAGAGATGCATTTTCATTCAGGATATCCAACGAGGGTTTGATGGCCAAGGTGTTCTTAGGACGATAATCACATATCAAGTCACGGTTTGTAGCTCCTTATTTTCCAGTAGCTAGAAAAGAAGAGTAGTAATTTTTCAGTAGCCGCGAACTCGATCTATACTACTACATATTTTTATCTATATCACTTTTGTATAATTATTCATCTGCTTTGTTGCATATTCCAAAATAAAAACACCGTTAACAAATTTGGAGTAAATTATAAACAGTATGCTAATAGCCGCGTGCAGCGCTGTGGTGTGCTGCCAATAAGTTCATAGCCACCATGCGCTGCCAGTAAGTTAATAACCGCGCGCGCCCTTGGGTGCACTGCTATTAAACTATGGCCACTCTTATAAGGTAGAACCCTCCCGGTTCCGGCCTCCAGACGCCGCAGGCCCCACGGTGGGCGCCAACTGTCGTTGCCTATTCGACGGTACCTCGGAGGAGGGATCCTCACGAGAGGGAGAATAAGTAGGGGCCATACGGCGGAGAGTCCTCGGGACGGTGGTACGCGATTTATCCAGCTTCGAAAAACCTGCTCGACGACAGGGCCTACTGTTGCTTGTCTGGAATTATATGGGCGCTTTCGCGTTATTACAATAAGTTGTGGTTGTGCCTCTAGGGCTCCCGGGATCCGGCTTATAAAGGCGCACGGATCTAGGGTTTACATGGAGAGTCCTAGCCGGAATACAAGTTGCCTAACTACGGTACAATGTCTTGCCGTGTACGTTAAGGATCCGCCTTCCATCTATATCGTACTAGATCCGGATACCTTATGGGCCTTCACGGAACCGGCTTCCTTCGTAGGTTGATTGGGATCCGGCTCCCTGCTTCTGGGCTGGACTTCATCCTTCATGTTCTACAACAACTGGGCTGTCCGATGGGCCACATGCCACATCACCATCTGTGGGCCATCCGGGCTTGCCGGATCTAGGCCATGTCATTGATATACCCATAAAGTATACCCACAACACATTTTTTTACTGAAGAAAGTTAGTTGCAATCCGACTTGCAAATAAAAGATGTTAGTCGCAAGCTCACTTTCAACTGAAAAATCTCAATTTTAACTCATGTGTGAGTGGAAAAGTTATACTATCTAGTTTTTTTTCAAAATAAATTATCTTTTACTTTGCTAGTGTCTTTTGTTGGCCTTAGTTAAAACTAAAGGAAAATACACCCTTACGAAGCGAATAAAAGGAAAATAGTTGAGGCTGATAAACGGAAACGGATATGGCTGAAGTTAGACACATCGGCTCAGACATGCCTCCCGCGTCAAAGCCCACGAGATATTCCCGGATCGTTATTACCGCATGGCTGGTGGTCAACCAATCCCTCGATTGGGATTAGGGATCCATCGCGCTCCAAGTTGACATGCCAACATGGGTGACGTCAATCGAGTGAGAACTGACTAAGTTCTCGGTCGACTGAGCCTTACACACACCCATATTCTTAATGAAAAAAATTGTGTGGGTGGAAAAATTTACTAAATTATATAATGATAGGTAGTACAAAAAGGAGACATGTCTTATTGGCTGTGTGCATCACTTGATGCATAGGCTGGAATTGTACACCCCGTTTGAACAAAAGTAGACAATTAAAATTTCATCATGCATAATTTGTGAATAAGCGCATGGATTCTGCTTCTCGGTAAAAAAGTTGCGCATGAACAGTAGTATTTGTAAGCACGAGAGGCAAGATTTTTCATGGATGTAAATTAATTTTGTGATAACAATTAGGAGGAATAGTAGTATGTTTATTAGGAAAAAGAAGTACGTATAAAGAGTGATAAAAGGAAATCTAATCTTTACCCAAAATATTAGGATGAAGAATTGTGAAATCGGAATTAATTACTACCGATTTGTGATGGAAACAAGATGAAAGATATGACATAGATATGCGTGGCAGAGAGGATTAACAGGTGGCCTACAATTTTCAGTTGATGGGTCCTGTATAATTTTTTTCTGGAGTAATAATTAGACGAAATCCCTCCCTCACGGTCGACCGCTCGAGCGGTCATCTTTCTAAGCTCGCTACCCGCCTGTTTTTGTCTTATTCGTCCCCGTCCCGCCCCGCCCCTGGAAAAAATTAATCGCCCCAGCTGACGTTCGAACCAGCGAACTCCTAGCACGGGCCTGAGCAATGACGCTAACCGTATGAGCTCCAAGTCTTTCATGTTAGAAACGGAGACATAATTAATTTGTACTATAGAATGACCATGTGATAAACGTTAAAATATGATTTTTTTCGCGAATTCCCTTTTATGCTATTTTTTACCTTTATTGTATCAGTTTTTTTGATTGCGTAATTTTATTCAAAATTCGACCTAGGTATGCAATTTTTTTATAATTCCCTTTTTACAATTCCCTTTGTACAATTCCCTTTTACAAATTCAGTTTCCTATATTCTTGTTACTTTTGTATAAAAAATTCATATTATTTGGACTATTTTTTTAATTCCCTTTTTCAGGCTAGTGGTTTTTAAGAGGGGATAATAACGGGTGGGGAAACTACTTGCAACTAAAATGAACTACCACTTGCAACTTAAATAAATACATTTTGCAACTCAAATAAATACACTTGCAACTCAAATAAATATCACTTTCAACTTAATTAGATTTTCGGGTCAGTAAATTTTCATATTTTACCATTGATAAATAACGGACAGAGGGGTTGATAACTATGTGAGGTAAAAATAGAGCCAAAATAGAGCCAAAATGGTGTTTTCTTTGTTTCTTATTCTTCTTTATTTGTTTTCTGGATGGTTGCAACGTTGATGTCTAGACTTGCTATATGATTAATGCAGATGTTGGGTATGATTCATATTATCTTGGTATTAATATATTCCTATTATCCAAAATGTGAAGAATCACGACGCCAAACAATGAAATATAATAATGTGCTGTGACTTCAGAGATTGATTTTAGGCTACTACTCTCTCGGGGGAAAGGAATTCAGGTCCTGTAGAAGATCCTCTTTTTTGCAGAGAAAGAAATTAAAACCACAAAGAATTTTTTTTTGTAAAGAACCACAAAGAAGATCCCAAGGGTTCACATATGTAAATATTGTAACACTATATTGCCTCACAATTTATAGCAGCCCACAATTATCTCTGTGTAACCCTACCCTTTAAATGACTCCATAATCGTTCAAGGAAAAGAAAATTCAGCGGAGAGCTCTTGTTACCTTGTGAACCGACATACCCCGTGGACTCAACATCGACACAACACAATCCGTATGGACATAATTCAGAGATCGCGCACCACCTAGCACTCTTCCCTTCCTCACTAGTGCATCCACCACTAGTAGGGAAATAGGTATAGGGGCAAGCTTATTGGCAGCGGACCAATTCCAGCGTACGCCACTGCTCTTTTTAGAAGCGGGTGGAAGAAAGGCATGCGATCGATACACACATAGTGGCAGCAAATGACCACCGTGCGCCACCCCCGCACCCGCCGTCTCCTCCAAATCGCGCGCTACCTCCTCCAAATCGCGCGCTACCTCCCGCAGACCGCACCAGCGCGCACCGCACCACATCACCACCGCGCCTCCGCTGTCGCCATGCCGCGCCGCTCCAACACCACCGGCGTGCGGGAGCGCCCTAGCGGCGCGTTCTATGCGGAGAACCGTTCCGGGCCGGAACGGATCAACCTCGGCACGTACGAGACGGCGCACGAGGCGACGCGCGCCTACGACGTGGCGGCTTGGCGCCTCGGCCGCCCGCACGCGGAGATGAATTTTCATGACGTCTGGATGCAAGAGCAGGCGGAGGATCTGGCGCCGCCTCCGCGCCTCTTCACCGACGAGGACAAGCTCCGCCACAAGATGCTACAGCGGCAGCTCTACCATGCCTTCGAGGACGAGCGCCTCATGGCCGAGTGGAAGAGGCGCCGCCCAGAGGACATCCAGGAGATGCGCGCCTTCTACGTCGAGCACAAGGCGGTGCAGAAGGCGAGCCGCGTCGCGAGGAGGAAGGATAAAGCAGAGCTCCACGCCTTCATCCTGGCGCAGGAGGCCGGCCCTCAGACGATCAGCGACAATGACGACATGTGGTAGGACGTGTTCTCCTCCACGCCGGTGTCCGACACCACTGTGTCTGCAGGATCGGACTGGAGCGACTAGAGGAGTAGATCATCTCCGGTCCAAATTAACTACATATATATCTGTTTCATATTTTATCGTACTAGTGTAATTGACGCCGAAGTCGATATATATATATATATATAATACTACTACATATATATATATATATAATACTACTACATATTTTTATCTATATCACTTTTGTATAATTATTCATCTGCTTATTTGGAGTAAATTATAAACGGTATGCTAATAGCCGCGTGCAACGTTGTGGTGTGCTGCCAATAAGTTCATAGCCACCGTGTGCCCTAGCGTGCGCTATCAGTAAGTTAATAGCCACGCGCGCCCTTGGGTGCGCTGCTATTAAACTATGGCCGCTCTTATAAGTTTGGCGCGCGCTTGTTACACTTATTCTCAATCTGCTCGCCTAGCTCGGCTGCGCTTGCCGCCTGCTCGCGTGCGCGCTCCCTGCTCGCATGGATCTTCCCCTTCTCACCGCACGCCGAGGGTGAGTCCTCCACCTACAATGTCTCTTCCTCCTGACTGCGCCTGCTAACCGCTCGATGAAATGTTCGGCCGAGAATATTTAGGTGTGCTTGGTCCATAAAATGCGTATAAAAATCATTGAATAGTAACTATACCGAATCAACATATGTTATGCTTTCTTAATGAAAACCACGGAACACTCATACCTCAGTCAGTTTGAGAAGTTACGGTTGCATGCCGGCCGGCTTGGTGGTCACGGCTCGTATTGGCATTGGTTGTGTTTCAATGGAATTGAGGGTACCCACCACTATAGAACGACGTTAAGGATAGACCTTTCACTAAGTGGACGAAGCTAGAGCTCTTTTACTAAGTGGAGAAGCAAGTTCATTCATGACACATAACCTTATTACAATATAGAATGAAAGCCAAACCTTGCCTTAGTGTCTTGGTTCCATAGCTCTTTCTTAGCTTTGCATTTTTTGTTTGTCTTTTGTATATAACTCTATCTTTTTTTGGTTATAATAATATCTTGCTGTGTTTCTGATACATATCGGCGAGAGGTACGAGACCACACCGATGCCGGAGAGAGCAACCGGAGCACCGCGATGGCCGGAGAGAGGGCAACTGCACCACCGATGGTAGTGGTGACAACTGGGCCATCGATGGTAGCCAATATATGCATGTGATTGTGGTTTTGTTGTAATATATGCATGCGAGTCTAGTTAGTGTGTGTTTAGTTAGATGCATATATGTATATATGCATCTCATGTATACGAATTTGACAAATTTGAATAGATTATTTTACATATACACGTGTTTAACTGTTAAAATTGATGAAATAAGTCACGTGCCACTGCACGCGACTAATAAACAAATATAAGCGGGCGCAGCAGGCACGCGGCAAGTAGTTAACAGCCGCGTGCGATGCGCACACGACTACTTGGTTATTAGCAGCGCGCGGTTGGTGCACGCGACAAGATAACGAGCTTACTAGTCGCGTGTCACCGTCCTCCGCGACTATTAGATCCTTACCATTGGCGAGGTACCAGTCGCGCGCCAGGACTCGCGACTAATAGTTGAATTTAACACGCGACATGTAGGTTTTTTCCTACTAGTGCACCGTGGACGGTGCATGTGAGATTAGACTGGACATGGTGTCCCATCCATGCAAGCTGGCAAGAAGCAACCCGCTGGCTCGTCCTTAGATCCACACCAGAGTCATGCCAAGCACGGATGACGCGTGGGGACTCCTTTAAAGTTTCTGTGTAGCACTGTAGTGAACCCTTATTCATATAAAAGGAGGAACATGGCTACGATAAATGAATATTAAAATTCTTAGGAGTTTGTTTAGAATCGAGTATTCGCGACGAAACTAGGTCAAACATATAAAAGAGGAAATAGGGAGGGATCCAGTCTGCCAAGCCTCCAGGAGACCAGAGATCACATTTGTGCACTTTGTGCAAATCCCATTATAATATGAGAAAACAGGATGCATGCTTGTTAGCTCATGTAACTGGCCTGAACCTGGGTAAAAAAAAAAACTCTTGTATGTTTGCTGCGCAGGTTGAAATTGTTTACAACATGTCGTCGCCCCTCGCCCAACAAAAATAGGGTCTAGTACCTTATTTCTAGGAGATGTTTTCTTTTTGCTTCTCAAGTCTTTTACTCGTGCATATACTCATCCGAGATGCTCATTTTTTTTTTCAGCCACTATATCATTTTTCGCCTCCATCGTACGTTCGAAAGGTAAATTTTTTTTACTGATTGTATATCTGATTGAGTCGCCTACCGCCCATCGTCCTCTCATGCCTCTAATTTGACAATGGCATCAACTCCGCACTGGAGGACTTCTCTATACCGGTTATCACAACCAACTCGCCAGCATCGAATCTCCAACGGCCGACTCGTCTTCACCAAACCATGCAAAAAATCCGGACGTGCCTATGAGGGAGTGCCATTGTGTGTTGTTGGATCCTCTTGCGTGCGTGGTGTCCACCACCGATCCGTCTTTTCAGCCATCGTTCAGGACTTCACCAACACCAGCGCCATCGATTCTGATATGTGCACCGTCGTCCACGTCCTCACATATATGGGCACATGTCAGCCCGATCAACCCATCTCACGCGCGTCTTTGCCAAGCATGTCGGTGAGCATGCTCCTATCACCAATCGAACATCGGGCTATCGCTGCATCGCCCCTTCAGGTCACAAACCTGCCTCCTTTTATTTTGCCCATGCTACCTGGTTACAACACACGTCACTGGTGGTCTGCGGTAGCTGCACTAACTTGCGCCGATCAGTTCTTCCTCTCCTTCGGGTTGTATCCTCGCTGCAAGCGGCCAACTTCCTAGTCCCAGAAAATCGATGTCCTAGGCTGTCACCTCACCGCCTCCGCTGCATGAGTCGCGACCGTCCATCGATGATAGATACCATGCCACCGGGTTCTTCCTTGCCTAATTCGAGTGTCATATCCGTGTTGAAGGAAACATACCCTAGATGCAACAACAAGTTGTATTATTCTATATTTCTAGATTCATGAACAAGTTTGTAGTTATGTTGTACAAGTGTATTGGTTTTTGATATTGTGATATCGTACGAAAACGTAATTACACATGTGGAGTTAAAAAAACGAAATATACATTTCCAGTGTCGCCTCTAAGACTAGTTCGTATATTATTGATCGTCGTGTTTTGCTGGCTATAGGAAAATGTGAAGTTTTACCATGTTGGATAACAACATTGTTAGGGAAACAATGATGTTTCATGGATCCTGAATGATATATCGTGAAACATATCGTCAATATTTTTATCGGTAGTTTCTCAATGACAAATATTACCGTTACTAAGATCATTAGACCATAAGAATTACGTGGACATGGATACGATATGAATGTCGCGATATCATGAAACTTTACCTCATGATTGAGTAACCGTAAAGGTGGTCTTCGTGTATACCGGATAGTGTGCCGTAGTTCAACATTATGTAGTTATGGGAATTGCTACTCCGACGATGGAGAGATGCACTCTAGGGTGCCCACTCATGTATCATGGTGTTCTTCATCGTCTTCCCTAGCATGTGACTAATGTTATGTCACAGGAACATCAATGATACAATATGAGTAAAGGAGTACATGTTGGATAATGAGGATAATACAATGGTTTCACCTCCAACTATGTAAGGTATCGAGACTTGTATTATAATTAATATAGAAGGCTGTCATGATAAAGATCTCAGTGTTACTTCTGGGGATCGATGCGGTTATCAAGCGCTCGAGACATCGATCATTCTCACGGAAGGTATTCCGGGCATGCCCACGTGTACCATAACCCGTAGAGTCACAAACTTAACAGTTTAACACCATTTATGAGCGTAAGTTGTACATGAATGTAAAAGAAGATGTCTGAGAGTGTCTCGGATGGTCTCTTCCGAGAAGCCCAGAATCTCGGAAGTCTCCTGAATGATCTTGGAAGTTTCTGGAATGGTTCAGTGCATATAGGGAAGGGGTCGTAAAGTACCGAGAGGTTATGGAATGTTGCGAATGGGTCTGGGATGCTATGGGCTATTTTAGAAAGTCTAGAAGGTTCCATAATTGGTACAACCACTTTGCCTTAAATGGCAAGGAGTTTCATCCTAAGGCAATTCGGATTTGACAAAGAAGTTAGTGGGTTTGCTTTGGTGAAAACCAACCGAACTCGTCGAAACTTTGGGGGCTGCACTTGGAGGACCTAGGGCTGGTTTGGATGCCCCAACCACTTCATAAAGAAGGGAGAGGGCTGCCCAAAGGACACCAAGTCGAAACCTTGGACTCCCCTCCTTGGCCGCCACCTCCCACGGCTGAAACCCTAGCCATCGGCGCCTGACGTGTGCACCTGTCTCTTCTTTGCGGAGCACTGGCCAACCCTAACACCATCTTGATCTAATATTGACACCGGTCATGTAAGAGATGTTGGATCTTCATCGCTTTTTTCTGTGTGCTTGATGACATGTTCGATGCTGTGACACTTCTCCCGTACGTATGAATACCGTATAGGAGTTGCACGTCCGACACTTGATCGTGGAAGCGGTTCGTGGGATAATACATCTCCTCGCAACTTGGCAAGTCTAGTTGTGGGGATCGACTTGTGAGAACATTAAACTCGTCATCGACAACTTTTCGCTAATTTTCTCTATGAGGGTATGATCTATTACATCTCTCCTCGCATATGATTTTTCTTATCCACAAGAATTTGTTTGTATTGCTTAGCATGTTCCCCAAACCGTGCTTCCACAGGTAACTTGCATGGTTACTGGTCATCATATGTCTACCACTACGACAATATAGGCAGCCAACATTACTACTCTAGGCCGCCGTTAATTTTGCCACCTTCTATGTCATCATTCACGAGGACCTAGTCGTCAGCATCATCGTCATGTCCCCGAATACTATGTCTACATTGACAAGCGTAGGCTGCACCGACACGTCTCTCTCTTCAGCGCTATGCTACGCGCAACCGCCTTGGAGGCCTCCTATGGTAGTCCCTAGGACACTGACGGAAAGTTCATGATTGTCTACCCCTACACGACCGGTCTTGGTAGCACTGGTACGTCTTCGTCCCCGAAGCATCCCCGGGTTCAGTTGACTGAGAACGACACCTCATGTTCATCGGTTTCGGAAACATTTTCTTTAGCATTGACTACTTCATCACAACAACCTCAACCACGTCACCGACTTGTTTGCGTACTCGGTTCTACCAAAACATAGTAGGCCCTCATCCCCCGGCGTACTCCTAGTTCTGGCAACACTATTGTTGCACCTTTTACTCGATGGCTCGAACCGCATCAACCTCGCTATCAACTCCCTCCATCGATACCTGACCATGAGTACTTATGAATTTTTTTAGGTATGATGAACTTATGAAAATTGATCTTCTGAGACATTATTACTAATGTTGAGGGAATAAGTGTAATCAGGAGGCAAACAGTATAGTAGCGATTGAAAAGAGTCCAATAATCTTTTTTGCTCACAAACATTTGTTGGAAAATAATGAAATTGAATTAATTTAATTAATATCTGTATATCGGATCAAATCTGCGACAGATACAAATAATATATTAAGGTGTCAGGTTATCATATACGTTGCAATTTATCTAGTTTAATTGCACCATTTATTGGGGAGTAGACGGATAAGGATGACCAGCAATATATGCATGCCTGTTTTGCTCACAATCGCATGCCAAAACTGGGGTAGATTCGGTTGTGGCATGTTTCCATATTCAATTCCCCACTATACTGCTCTTCCAAGTTCGAGCCATGAAGCAGATGGATACATATCTGGACACAAATAAGGAATCCAGCAAGGACGCGTACGTCAAATGCACTGATGCAGAAAAGATGGCAAGAAACGGTACAACAATGCATGCAAGGCCGCAGATACGAAGAGCAAAATGCTTTCACTCCTTAAAACATGAAGATCGTCGAGCGTTTATTTCCGTTCCTAGCTGGTACATGACAGCCCCTCGCCACAGCTATTAGAACCCCGGCTAGCCTATAGATCACAATATCAACAGCGTCTAGATCCACACCCAGCCTCGATCTCAATCTCCAAATGGAGTCGACCGGCTCAGGCAGCTGCTCCACCGCGCCCACTTACCACGGCTCACCGTCGCTGGCCATCCGTGACGAGGAGAAGAAGAAGGGCACGGTCAAGTGCAAGTTCTGCCCGCGCGTGTTCGCTTCCTTGCGGGGGCGGGGCGGGCATGTGAAGGTGCACAAGAACGAGAACCAGAAGCAGCCCATGCACCGTCGTCCTGCCCCGCCCCCGCCGGTGCGCGTCTGGTCGACATTGTCCAAGGACCCCCGACTGCGCAGCGCTTGCCGCAACCTCCACGCGGCGCGCTTCAACGCGTGGCCCAAGCGCTACTTCCGCGACGTGCCTTTGGCGTTCGCCGGGACAGGCGGCCATGCTCCCGCTCAACCGTCATCTGCGATCAAGAGATGCCGCCGGGCCAAAGATGGAGGCCATTCTCGAAGCCTGCATCTGCGTGAAGTGAATCGGGAGACTGCTGAAGTGAAGAACTACTCCCTCTCGCCCCTCTCCGGCGGCGCCATGCCTTTCTCCCTGTCTCAAACAGGCAGCGGCACCAGCGGCCTTACTCAGACTTCGTTTGCGGTACCAACGCTGGCGCCGGACGGCAACAGCCGGACTGGGGATGGAGATCATCTTGGAGGCCAGGAAGTCGTGCATGAAGTGAATCTGGAGGAGGCTGACGACGGGATTGACCTAACCCTGAGGCTCTAGTATCATCAGGCCTTGGATTAGATTTATCACCTCCAAGATCAAGTTTTTATTTAATATGTTATGTTGGATTTGTCATTTGGCTTCATCGTATTTTCCTGTAATTCATATATTGCCATGGAATAGGTCTACATGGTCAATGGTTTTTCAAAGTGTAATTCAACAAGATTTTGGATGTGCCTTTTCTCATGTATACATGAATTCACTTTTTACCTTACCCTCTAATTCATAGCCGTGTGTATTATCGTTTGGAATGATGTTTCACCTTTTCAATAGATACCCACATAAGTCCGAAGAAATCACAATATGGTTTTATTGGGTCAAATCAACATTTTCCCCATACATAAGAGCATCTCCAGCCACGTCCCCAAAGCGTTCCTCAAAGGGATTTGGAGCACGCTCGACAAAAAAATGTTCCCAACAGCATGCACTAGTAGAAAACCTCTCATCCATCTAAGCCTTTAGTACCGGTTCCCTTACGAACCGGTACTAAAGGGTGCATTAGTACCGGTTCGTGACACGAACCGGTACTAAAGGGTTCATGTCAGCTGAAAAACCTTTAGTACCGGTTCGTGTCACGAACCGGTACTAACCCGTGGATCGCCTTTTTTGACACTGTAAAATAGAAAAGAAAATGATAGAAAATTCAAAAAATAAAATGTTTTCAGATTCTTGTATGTTATGCAACCTACTATTAGGGAAAATTAACAAATTTGAATTTTCACTTTTTTTGCAAAAAAGTTTTGAAAAATGGTAAAACTGCATTAACTTTTGCATACGATGTCGAAAAAAAACGTATAATATATCAAAAAAATTCAAAATGAAAATATGAAAGCAGGAAGATTTTAGGTTTTTTCCAAAAATTTAGAATTTTATATTTTCTTTATTTTTTAAAAATTAAAATTAATAATTATAAGATTTTTTGAATCCCAGAATATTACTATTACTTTTAGCAAATTATAAGATTTTCAAATTTTCAGGTTTGAGGTTTGGCAAAAAAATATTAATTTTTTTAAAAATAAATAAAAATAATACAAATTAAAAAGTTAATTTTATTTATTTATTCAACATTATTATTACATCATTACTTTTGTTTATTAAAAAAATTATTTGCAATACAAATAATAAAGAATTGTGACATTGACCAACATGTTAATAGGATTGATATGATACTACTATCAACAACATGCGCGCGAAGCACTTGGAAGTGGGACGGAAAGGAACCCGGAAGTTAAGCGTGCTAGTGTTGGACTAGTGCGAGGATGGGTGACCGACCGGGAAGTTTGACCAAGGGTAAGTAATTGACTAGAGATTAAGTGTAGTTAGAGACTAACGGAAATATTAGAAATTGTGGAGTAGTGTGAGGATGGGTGACCGATCGGGAAGTTTGACCAAGGGGTAAGTAATTGACTAGAGATTAAGTGTAGTTAGAGACTAACGGAAATATTAGAAATTGTGAAAAAAAGGGAGTGAAAAATAATTAGAAAAAAATGGATAAAAAAATTAAACGAAATAGCCTTTTGTGAAAAAAAATAAAAAAAAAGATCTCCAGCCCCGCGGGCACCTTTAGTACCGGTTCGTAAGGAACCGGTACTAAAGGTGGGAGGCATTTAGTGCCGGATAATTAGTACCGGTTCCAAAACCGGTACTAAAGGCCCTTTGGAACCGGTACTAAAGGGGGGTTTTTCTACTAGTGATGCCCCAAAGCCTCTTTTTGTCCGGTGCCCCAAGCCCGTCCCCGCTACACAGGGGATGCTCCGGGCATGCCGAACATAACGAAAAGCGAGGCGAAGAGTGGCGGGACCGACGCGTCAGTGGCACATTGAAGTTTAACCTAACCGCCGCCTACCTCGCGACGGTGCAGTTCCTGCAGAGGCGCATTGAACCGTCTCGTCGCGCCTAGCTCTGCGTGCCGGCGTTAATGAGTGCCACCGCTTCCCCGCCTCCCTCTGACCTATAAAAGGGGTCGCTCTCTCATCGTCCCTCACACACAAACCCTAGCGCCTCTCTCCCCAACCCTATCCGCCACCATCTCAAGAGTCGACGCCATGTCTGGTAGAGGCGGAGGCCGAGGTCGCGGTCGTTGTCGTGTCGTGGCTGCGGCAGAGCTGCACGCTCGCCGTCGCATGCGACGCCATCGTCTTCATCGTCAGACCTGCAGGAGGAGGAGCGGCAAGTGATGTTCGAGTTCATCGTCGTCCTCAAGGACGACCCACTCGGCATCTAGAGGCTTCTGGACAAGTTCACCGACTTCGTCGCCGGCGACGAGCCGGCCTAGCTGCATCTGCGGGAGGCTGCCAGCGGCTGCTGCCGGTGGATTGTGGACGTGATATTCGACGCGCGCGGCAAGATGTACGTCCACAACGGCTGGGAGAAGTTCGCGCGCTACCACCACCTCGAAGCCGGCTTCGTGCTAACGTTCTCCTACCTTGGTGAGGCCGTGATGAGCGTCAAGGTGTTCGACGAGATGCGCTGTCCCACGGCGACATCGATGAGGAGGACGACGACTGAGTGTTATTTCTTCGCAGCGAAAATAGGCACGGAGGTTTCTGGTTGTTCTTCCTCGAAAGAACCAACATGGTTACCATCACCAGCTGGATTTTCCAGTTTGAGTGACTGAGTGTGCCTGGGAGTGTTCTTTCTTGGCAGCGAACACACGAAATCTGCGATGCCAATACAAGTTAGGTGTCGTTATTTTGCAATGTTTTTATATTTGTGTCAACCATGGTTCAAACTATGTATTAATTTGTGGAAACCATGTTCCAAACTATGTATTAGTTTGTGTAAACCATGTTCCGAATTATGTATTAGTTTGTGGAATGTTTTTTCTCTCTATTGAAATAAAATTGCAAAAAAATAATAAAAAGAGAGTATTTTAATATTAAAAAAAGTTTGGAGGCGGCTGGGGAGCGACGTCCCCCAAACTCGGCACGAACAAAACACGTCATCCAAACACTCGATCCGACGCCGTTTGTAGGACGCTTTGGGGGAAGCGGTTGGAGATGCTCTAAGGGAGTTTTTATGTCAAGGGACCAAGCCCTTGCTCTACATTGATTCACCCACACAACCATTTTATTATATAGTTTCGTAGATCTTTAAATAATACATAAAACAGGTAGACAAACAGTTCATTTCGCAGAAATAGTACTCCCTCCTTGCCAAAATATAATGCATATTAGTTTTTTCATAAGTCAAACTATATAAAGTTTGACCAAATATATAGAGAAAAATATAAACACCTTGATCCAGTACCAAATGAATACCATTAATATAGATTCATTATGATGTATATTTTCATACGGTGTACATTTGATATTATAGATATAGATAATTTACTCAATAAACATGGTAAAACTTTACATCTTTTGACTTCTCGAAATTCCTTTATGCGCTACATTTCCAGTAGGTTGTACCCAAAATTAAGGTTCTGAACTTTCGTATGCTCGGGACCACATGCATGTCGAATAAATGGTTTTCCAGATAACCTATAAGAATTTGGAAGAATTTCTTTGATACATCTAAAGGAGTTGTACACCAATATTTTTTGTCGAAAAGGAAGGTCACGCCTCGTGTCTGGCCGTATCTGGGGAGGCACACTAGCTAGTGTTAGAGTTAACCTTGCTTAGGGTTACGTGTTACACGTTTAGGTAGCATATGCGTGTGTTTTCCTAGTCTATGTCGTTCGTCTGGGCGTGAGTTCACTAGTAGAAAAAGAGACTTACGTCCACCCCCATTAGTCCCGGAAATATTCGAACCGCGATTAAAGGGGGCTTTAGTCGCGGTTCGGGAGGGGACCCGCGACTAATGCTCCATCCGCGACGAAAGGGTATCCCTTTAGTCGCGGTTGGTAACACCAACCGGGACTAAAAGGCTATGGAGGGATGCGGCCGGCGGAAAACCTTTAGTCGCGGTTGGGGACACCAACCGCGACTAAAAGGTACCCCTTTAGTCGTGGTTGGTGTCACCAATATTGTTTTCAGATTCTTGTATGTTATGCAACCTACTATTCGGAGAAATTAAGAAATTCGAATTTCCACTTTTTTTGCAAAAAAAGTTTAAAAAATGGTAAAACCGCAATAACTTTTGCATACGACGTCGGAAAAAAACGTATAATATATCAAAAAAATCCTTGGAAAAAGTTACATCCGAATTCACCGGGCTTTACCCGGTTAGCCAATTTTTAGATTCTCAAAATTCCAAATGGAAATACAAAAGCAGGAAGATTTTAGTTTTTTCTATAAATTATGGATTTTATATATTTTTTTAAATTTTTTAAAACCTAAAATTAATAATTTCATTCTGCATAAAGATTACTATCATTTTTACCAAAATTTTAGATTTTAGGTTTGGCAAAAAAAATATTTGATTAATTAATAAAATTAAAAATAATACAAATTAAAAAGTTAATGTTTATTTATTTATTCAATATTATTATTACATCATTACTTTTGTTTATTAAAAGAATTATTTGAAATTCAAACAATAAAGAAATGTGGCATCGATCAACATGTTAATAGGATTGATATGATACTACTATCACATATATGCGCGCGAAGCACTTGGATGCGGAACGGAATGGAACTCGGAAGTTAATCGTGCTAGAGGTGGAGTAGTGGGAGGATGGGTGACCGAGCGGGAAGTTTGACCACGAGTAAGTAATTTGACTAGAGATAAGTGTAGTTAGAGATAGAGACTAAGCTATGCAAATAACTGAAATAAGAGAAATTTTGAAGAAAAAAAGAAAAAAAAACGTAGTGAAAAAAAATTAGAAATCCAAATAAATTAAAAAAATTTAACGAAATAGCCTTTAGTCCCGGTTGGGGACACCAACCGCGACTAAAGGTCCTTCACCCAGGCGCACGGTAGCCGCCCACGTGGACGGGCCTTTAGTCGCGGTTCGTAAGCAACCGCGACTAAAGGGAGACCTTTAGTCGCGCTTAATTTGTCGCGGTTGCGCAACCACGACTAATGGCAGTTACGAACCGCGACTAAAGGCCATTTGCCGTGTGTGGTAAGTTCTCAGATTGATTAGTAGATCACGTTTGTGTCCCCAGGCCAGTTAAGATTGACAAGCCAACTACGTCTAGGTTGTCCTAGTCGGTTGGTCCAGTGCATACACGTCGTGTATAAAAGATTGCGCCAAGAAAATCTCCATCTCCACTACTAATAAAAGAGCAAACATAAACTTTCTTACGTACACCCCGCTAATTGTCCACAGACCAAACATCACCGCATAATCAGGCCCACATCTCTCAAACTGACATACATGCCCGGTGTGCACTTCCGAATTAACAATGACGGACCATGCTTCACCAATCACCAACATAGCAAAATAGGAATCCCACGTCCACATCCCTCTAATCACGCAGTTTCATTCCAAAACTTAAAAATTAATTACGGCGGATCTCCTGTCCAGAACAGCAACCGCCTCCTGCCTTGCCTAGCCACCGCGCCATACGCTGCCGAGCAGCCCGCCGCCTGCCTTGCCTGGCCACCGCGCCATACGCTGCCGAGCAGCCCGCCGCCTGCCTTGCCTGGCCACCGCGCCATACGCTGCTGAGCAGCCCGCCGCCTGCCTTGCCTGGCCACCGCGCCATAAGCTTCACAGCAGCCCGCCGCCTGCCTTGCCTGGCCACCGCGCCATAGGCTGACCACCAGCCCGTCGTCTCCCTGCACGGCAACCTCGCAGTCCTGCACAGCCCGTCTTCTCCCTCCACGGCGAACTTGAATACCTGCACAGCTCCGTCCACTCCATGCAAGGTGACCTCGCAAACCTTCATCGCTCCTCCTTCATCTCCCCACTAACGACAAATTGGATTGGATTCTCAACTAGGTGACCTCGCAAACCTGCATCGCTCCTCCTACATCTCCCCACTGACGAAATTTGGATTGGATTCTCAAGTACCTGACAGTCCCATCTAATCATTCAGGTATGAAACGCCCTCAAAATTTGATTCGTGCTACAAGCCATAACTGTGTTTGGGAGTACTATCACTATGCATAAACAATAACCAATCATCACGAACCTTCTGATGGATGTCTTCAACCCCACCCATGTCCTCACTCTCCATTCCCTGGTACGGATCTGGATACAACAACATTCTGGATTGCCATGCCTAACATCAACCTTTAAGACCTATAAGTTCAGGAAAAAATGATTTCAATTGTAAATTGCAAAAGAAAAATACTCATGCTTCAGCCTATGAAAATGATTAATCTCGGCATTGTTTGCATCATAAATTTAAATTGTTTCGGATAGATACAAATATATAATTGGACGGGTTTGTAATTCTTCTAATGGAAAACCCTCTTCTAACATAGTACATTGGATTACTTACAGACATCCACGGTATGCCATCTTCCAATCGAGCGGAGGATCGCACTCCATTTCAGGATATAAGCAACACCCACTCCTTGGGTAACTATCATCACCATATTGCACCGTATTGTTTCTTTTACGATAATAATGAACACTACTATTTGCGAGGTGCTAACTTTCTATATGTATCTATACAGACCCTAAAGAATTGAAGAGGCGGAGGGATAGAGAATATTATGCCCGCAATAAAGATGAAATTCAGAAAAGACGTCGTCAAGCCCGTCAAAATAAGCAGGCTTCAACATCACTTCTTAATGACATGCAAAATGTGGAGCATACACCCCTGCCCATGTCCCCAAGTAATGATGACATGATACTACATGCTTACATGTCGTATAATTTGTGGTTACATCATACTTTTATGATTTCCATGGTGATTAAATATGACACATGTTCATACAGTTCAATCTCATGATGTTACGATGTCTGCCGCTCCCACCGGGAAGTGTACTACAATTGAGGACATCAGCAACACCCACTCGCTCAAGTAATTGTCAAAAATACTGCCTATTAGACAGTAAATGATGTGACACTTATTTGTAACTACAACATATCATATATGCAGGCCCTACAGAACTGAAGAGGCAACTAGAGAGGCTCAGGTATTCACAGAATAGGGACAATATATTAAAGAGACACCGTCAAATAAAAATTGATGTGGGTAAAGTTGATGTGGGTAAAGCCGACAGCAATGGCCATGAAGATGATACACACACACCTGTGTCCATAACCATTGGTAATGACATTCAACAATTAGACAGCATACATCCCTAATTTATTAAGATACTAATATGTTTTCTCATATATGCAGACCCTAAAGAGATAAGGAGGCAAAGGGACAAAGAGCGGTATGCACAAAATAGGGATGAAATATTAAAACGGCAACGCCAATCCCGTGAACAGAAAAAAGCTGTTGCTTCCCTCCTCAACAACGATGGCACTGCTACACACACGCCAGCTACAGCACAATCGGCTGTCACCCAACTACAAAAAGTAGCACGTGCAGGTTATGAAGCATGTCATAATTTTTTTATTGTTTTTTCCTAGCTTGCATATTGATGCAATAATATGTACTGAAATGGTATCTGCAATGTTGTTGCAGATATATCAATTATGACAAATTCATGTCAATCACATGGAGGCATCTCTTGTGACAAGGAGAATAATCTAGCATACGATGATGAATCCAATTGGTTGCACAGGAATGATGCGTATCAGGTGCAACATATTGCTGGACGAAAGAGAGCTGTTGCTATGCCTCATGTCCGTACTACAAGGCAAACAATTTCCAACATCACAAAGGATGATGCCCAAGGTATTGCCATTCAGCGTTCGTACATACGTGCTCTAAATAATAATATAACTATAATCAGCTTTCCTCTGGATCTTACATAGGCAATACAGGGCCCCTCACACAGCTGTCGTGGATTGAGATACCCATAGTCGGTACAGTTGACAACCTACCTAACCCAGAAAGCACAAATGAAGATGCTGGTTAGTCCATATGTTTTATTTATAGTGCTAAATAATGGAGGTTCTTTACCGTAATTCTCTTTCGTACATTCATTCAGGCATAGAGCTTCTAAGTGGCTCCAATCAACCTCATATTATACCATCTAATGATGACAACCGAGAAATGGAAACGGACCCGCATGCTGGTCAAACCACTCAAACCGTGCCAACTACTATTGGCAGCCCCGTGTCTACTAAAACACGTATAGTAGGCAACGACCAAATGGATGATCCATATGGAATATTTGAGCCCATTGTTCATGAAACCAATTTATACGGTACATTTATATTCTTTCGTTCACACTTCAACTTCTTCTCCAAACCAATTATGTTTGACCAATTTATTACCTTCTAGATTGCTTTGGGACGGTGCAACGTGGAGAACCAACAGACCATCATGAGCCTGACGAAGAAGCTAGAATGTTTACTGAAAAAGGTATTTCATTGCTGTATTTTCCACTTTAGCACACTCAAATGCACATTCTAGAATGAGCCTGATTTATATAAAAAAATCTTTTGTCCTAGATGTTCCTTTTGAATCGTATCAAAAGGAAAGTCATCCTTCACGAGCAATACCGGAAGAAAATACTATGGAATTCATATACCGGAACCTACCTGAAAAGAATCATGTCCTAAGAAAGGTATCGGACTGCCAACACTGTGGGGCATTACGGTTTCTGTATGAGGGGCCTGCAGTTTGCTGCAGAAAGGGAAGAGTATCAATTGTTACTCCAGAGGTTTCAGAAGAGTTGAAACGATTATTCACAAGTCAAGAGGACGATGATGCTAAATATTTTAGAGAAAATATTCGGTATTTCAACTCGCACTTCTCATTCACAAGTCTAGGAGTCACCCTTGATCGTCGAGTCAGCACGGCTGCAAGAACTGGCGTATATACATTTCGGGTATCTCAAGGGTTGTACCATGCTCTTGATAATCTGGTGGCAGCTGATAATGGCCCTCGACATTTGCAGCTCTATATTTATGATACAGATGAAAACTTGGTTCACAGTGGTTAAGAGGTCTCCGGATCTTAATATAGATGTTATACGAACGATTTTGGAAATACTAGAGCGGAACCCTTATGCACAGGTTTTCAAGAGCCTTGGGTCCGTTCCGAATCTAGATGAATATAGGATCTCAATAAACACGAGATATCAAACTCGGATCAACGAAGGTACAATGCCCCAACGACTTCTCGGTGGCAGCAATATGGGTTGAAGGGAGCGACCCACAAAATTGCTTTGACAGGAGTGTTGTCGTGCATGGAAAAGGAGACCGTCCCTTGTATATTAGAGCATACTATGGGTGTTACGACCCATTGTCATATCCTCTATTCTTCCCACGTGGGGAGACTGGTTGGAATCGTTGGATGCCATTTGTTGCGCCACCTGATAACACGACCCAACATTCAACAGTTGAACAACTAAAACAAGTCTTTGAGTTACCTACAGGTATGATGTTCATTATTAATTTCCGTACTTACACTTATGAATGATATGGATGAAAGCTTATGTTTTCTTCCGTCTAGGAGATGATGACTTGATTAGACAAGAACAATTTCTGAATTTTGCACCACATGAAGACAATGACACTGATTTACCTTCAGGTATTGCCCACCATTTCTTATTTTAATATTATATTCTTATGTGTCTAATGTTAGAATACTAATGCTGTCAAGCAATATTTAGATGATAACACGATGCAAGAAACAGTGTGTAACGACGCACCGCATGAAGACCATGCCACTAATTTACCCGAAGGTTTGATCATAATTGCTAGCTTTAAATGAGAAGTGTGTCCGAAACAATTTACAAATATATCTGTTTACAATTTTTTAGATGACGAGGATAACCCAGATGAGGATTTTGGTGATAATGAGGAAAATGCAACAAAACCCAGGAAATTTGTTAGTGCGAGGGAATACTACTGCTTCAAACTGCAGGTCAGGAAGAAGCTTTTTAACATAATCTTGTTCGGGGGGCGCCTTTTCCAACAGTGGGCTGTTGACATGTATATAAAAATCGAGACTATGAGGCTTGACTGGTACTCAAAGCCGGCAAATCAGAAGGTTTTACGCGCTGACCTCTACCAGGTAACATGCTTGTGTTTATTATGATGCATAATATAGATGTTGTATGCTTTTCTATAACCTTAAATACTTTCATTATAGGGTCTTGTTGACACCGTCATTGCTGGTGAGTCACGCGGTGATCGGATTGGCAAGAGAATTGTGCTTCCACGTACATTTCCTGGCGGGGACCGTGATATGCAGCGAAGGTTCCTAGATGCGATGGCAATAGTTCAGCGGTGGGGTAAACCGGACTATTTTATCACGATGACTTGCAATCCGTATTGGGAGGAGATAACCGAGAAATTGTTTCCTGGACAATTGCCACAAGACCGTCCAGACCTTGTGGCAAGAGTATTCAAAGCGAAACAGCGAGATTTGATGAACTTGCTGACTAAGGGTAAGCACTTCGGAGAAGTCGCAGCTTATGTACATGTCACTGAGTTTCAGAAACGAGGCCTCCCGCATGAACATATACTTCTAATCATGAAAGCAAAAAACAAGTTAGCGACCCCAGATGACTATGATCGGGTGATATCTGCAGAGATACCTGACAAAGAGAAATACCCTGTTCTGCATGATTTGGTCATCAAACACATGCTGCACGGACCCTGTGGTGAGTTGAAGAAAAGTTGTCCTTGCATGATTGACGGCCAATGCCGGTTTCATTATCCAAGAGAATTTTGCGCTGCCACACAGCAAGGGAAAGACTCATATCCCATCTATAGAAGAAGGGACAACGGGCGTGGAGTCAGAATTAGCAGATTTGGATAACATATGGGTCGTCCCTTACAACCCCTTTCTGCTTATGCGATACAACTGCCACATTAATGTCGAAGCATGCTCGAGTATCAAGGCAGTCAAGTACTTGTTCAAGTACATCTACAAAGGTCATGACAAAGCATCCTTTGCATGCGAGCAGGATATCATCAATAGTGATGGTCCAGGAGGCACTGGCAAGACATACTTATACAAGGCATTGCTTGCGAAGGTGCGCTCCATGGGCCTAATAGCGATCGCAACTGCTACATCAGGTATAGCAGCGTCGATAATGCCTGGAGGCCGTACTGCGCACTCTAGGTTCAAAATTCCAATCAAGCTCAAAGATAACAGCATGTGTAGTTTCACAAAGCAAAGTGGTACGGCGGAGTTGCTAAAACAGGCGTCCTTGATAATTTGGGACGAAGTTGCTATGACCAAACGTCAAGCAGTTGAGACACTTGATAGATCGCTCCAAGATATAATGGAATGTCCCTTGCCGTTTGGGGGGAAGGTTGTCGTCTTTGGTGGGGATTTCAGGCAGGTCCTTCCTGTTGTGACACGTGGGACAAGAGCACAGATCACGGATGCAACACTTCTGAGATCCTATCTGTGGGAGAAGACACGTAAGATACGCCTCACGCGGAATATGCGGGCACAAGCTGATCCTTGGTTCTCCGAATATCTCCTGAAGATCGGCAATGGAACAGAAGAGACAATTGGCGATGACTATGTGCGTCTCCCTGACGACATTGTGATCAGATATACCGAGGATGAAAAAGCTATAAACACGCTCATCGAAAATGTCTTCCCGTCTCTGCATGCCAATGCTAGATCAAGAGAATACATGAGTGCACGTGCAATCCTTTCGACCAAGAACGAGCATGTGGATGACCTGAATGACAAGATGATTTCTAGGTTTCCTGGCAAAGAAAGGTTATATCATAGCTTCGACTCAACCGAGGATGACTTCCAGAATAATTACACTATTGACTTTTTGAACTCGATCACACCAAATGGCTTGCCCCCGCATGTTTTGAGATTAAAGGTCAACTGCCCGGTCATTCTGCTCCGAAACCTTGACCCTCATAATGGCCTGTGCAATGGAACACGGCTTATGATCAGAGCCTTCCAGGATAATGCAATCGACGCTGAGATTGTTGGTGGTCAGCATGCTGGAAAGAGGGTATTCATTCCTAGGATCCCTATGTCGCCCTCGGATGACATCTCACTTCCCTTCAAACTAAAGAGAAAACAGTTCCCCGTCCGCCTAAGTTTTGCGATGACCATTAACAAGGCACAGGGTCAGACCATACCAAATGTCGGTATTTACCTTCCCGAGCCTGTATTCTCACATGGACAGCTATATGTTGCATTGTCAAGGGGAGTGTCAAGAAAGACGACACGGATTTTGGCCAAGCCGAACAATGAGGTTGATAAATCCGGGAAAAGCACCAAAAACATTGTCTATCGTGATGTTTTAGAGGGATGAAGCAGGTGCGTTATTCTAAAGTTTATTTTCATCTATGTTGTTGTATCTAGAACAACTTTTTAAAATCCAACATTTTTTTATTTGCAGGTTTTAATGAGGCTGAACCATATAGATCATCTTTACTTTGCTGTTCAAAGCTGATTGTTTAATTCGGATGTGAGGTGCGCACGTTCAGCTAATTGATCCGTCTTTTCTCTTCATTTTATAACTAATGCTACTGCTATCTATTTATATTATTTTGTATTTTTTTTGTTGATCGACTACTTTTTCACCAGGATACGTTGGTGTTTGCTGCTACTGTTGTAATTATCGTTGGCTCATACTCGGACTTAGGGGATGCTGAACCACAACGTAAAATTGTATTACTGTCATATGTTTGTCAGCCAAAAGATGGCATCCAGTTGTATACACAGTTTAGAACTATGGATCAACATCCATGAAGGGTTATGAATGTTATTAGCCTGAATTTGTGTTTTTTTGTTTTATGTGTTCTAAAAAGTTGTAATACCTGATGGCTTGCTTATTACATGCCACCCGTTTTCTAGCAATTTGACAGTAATAATTGGACTGTCTTGCTGGGGTTGGCTCTAAATTCCTAACATGTTTACTAAGAATCTGACAATGTTTTCAAAAAATATTAACAGTTCATGTAAGTTACCTGCATCTTGTTTGAAAACAACTTATAATAATCATCAGGCCTGAAGCTTATAGAAGTCATCATCTTCCTCTGCATGAATCATGCTTTCATGTCAGAACACTCTGCCTGTCTACCAATGTGGAGAAGCATTAGCTGCTGCTTCTTCCATTACCTCATATGCAATTCAGAACATAAATGAGCAAGCAACGATTTACCTCAAATTCAAATGCTAGCGAAAGCCAGTCAAGTAAATCCTGGATACATTTTCTTTCTCTGTACGTTGAAGACCATCTATGTTTCATATTGCATCAATAGCACTTTTTATCTACATCATTTACAGCGAAGATATTAACAGTTCATGTAAGTTACCTTGCTGTGGATTTTCACAAAGGGTAGAAACAGTGGGAGCACACAAAATATAACTAACCTTCGGGGTTCCAGAACAGCTTCAGAAGAACTAGAAAAATTGTTGAATCTCCTTTGCATCATTTACTAGAAACAGTGTGGCATCCTATCAAATAGATTAGAACCACTTATGAAGATACCACAATGTGCTGATTCACTTATTCAGTTGCGCACGCACGCCACCTGCGTACCTGGGTGAGGGAGAAGAAGAAGAGCCCGAGGCCGTTGTGGTGGGCGACGGACTCGAACGGGAATGGCAGGCCGGCTAGGGGGCCCTCTTCCTGCGCCCCCGGCGACGCGCAGACCTGCACTAGATGGCACACCGCCGTCCTATGCGGCGTAAGCTCCAGAAGCGCCTGGCCTCCTGCAGATCCCGCCTCCTTCGACCCCGCCCCCGCTCCGCGAACACGAGCGGCGAACAAGTTCATGGCGCCGCCGCCGGCGAGGACGACGTCGTCGCCGGAAATTGAAATTGTTTCGGCCTCCCCTCCGTCGGCGCCTAGCGTTGGGTTGCCCCCGGGCATGCCAGCTCGAGCGCCTCCTTGGGCACTCTGGCGGCTGGATTGGACGAGGACGGGTGGTGGGGAGGTCGGTGACGGTGGCGGCTTGACGAAAGAGACTGGACAGTGAGTGTGGGCTTATCCGTATTTTCCTTTTTTTCTGAGCTGGGCATTGTCCATTCAGATGTGCATTGAGTAGCGAGCTAAAATGATGTACTTGGTGTGTAGCACACAATCGAGCTGCGGTTTTAGTCGGCAATGCGTTGTAATTTCCATTCAAACAAAATAAGCTTGCACATAAATTTTTATTATTTGTACCATTAAAAATTGTAATCATACATGTTATTTTGTGGATTATTGTTAAATTTTATGGAGTATTTCACGAGAGATATTTTATCCACCATTTCTAAACAAGTATATTTTGCTATGTATTGTGATACTTATTTCGTGGTATTTCATTATATGAAAACTAACTCCTATTTGATAGCTTCATACGACACACTAAAAGAAAAACAAGTTATCATTTATGTGTATTTGGAATTGATAGATATTCTATTATGAAACGTGCATTGCACGTGCATGCTTACTAGTAGAAAGAAGAAGACAAACAAGGTACGAGCGGGGATATTTTTTTGAACGTGTTGTGTTCCCTGAATTTTGATGTGCCCGATCCTTGGGGAAATCCGAATAACTAGAATATTATTATTACATGATATGCACTAGAATAATACCAAACCATATTATAGGAGGATTGATCATTTAGAATCGAGAACAAATTAACACTAGACCTGTTACATGACACAACATAAATTGGAAAAAAAACACCTACAAAAGCCTTCATCCTTCCAAAGAAAACACCATTACGCACTTCCAAGTTCCAATTGTGTTGTCGAGAAAATTTACTAAAGGACAGGGAAACAATTTTCATCCCGACATCAATTCACCATTTTCACCATGGATATGAGTAGAATCAGAGCTTCTCGACCCATTCTTTGAGTGAATCCACCATAATGTCCTCCGAAGATAATTACTGCAAGGACAACCTTGAAACACATCTTGGTCACGTGGAAACGATTAAACCTGTATTATATGTTTTTATGTTTTTGCATCTAAAGATCTTGAAAATTTCACCATAGATCTAAAACATTTCAAACCTACAAGAAATGAAAAACCTATGTCTCCATTTTCAAGCTTTCTTTTTTCATAAAGTACAAACAACTGCTTTCGACCAGTTATCCCATTCTGATGGGTTATTATGTCTCCTCCGGTACTTCTTGTTCTCATATTGTATCTCCAAGAAAAATATGAACTCCAGAAAAATCAGCGCTCCGTTTGAGTTCTGTAAGGTCCCAAACACTTAAAATGCACAAAACATGGTTTCATGTTCTGCATACTTATAAACAAATGAAAGGGGGTCAATGGAAAGTCTCCATAAATTAATGTAAAACATGAATAAGACATCTTATAACAAGAAAATATGTTGTAATATATGAAAATAAACTACAAAGTTAATGTATGCATTTTACATGCTGTACACCGGTGCGAATAGTTATTTCCGTACTCGCGAGCATCAAGATGGCACCACCGTCGTTGTTGCTGGTCAAGGAGGCGCCCTTCCTGCGGTCGGTCCCTTCCCCAGGGTAGGGAGGCATCGGAGCAAGTTTTGGGCCGTCGAGAAGATTGGGACGACGACTGAGTGTTGTTTCTTCGCAGCGAAAATAGGCATGGAGGTTTCTGGTTGTTCTTCCTCAAATGAACCAACCAGGGTACCATTACCAGCTGGATTTTCCAGTTTGGGTGACTGGGCGTGCCTGGGAGTGTTCTTTCTTGCATCGAACACACGAAATCTGCGATGTCACTAATTAGGTTTCGTTATTTTGCAATGTTTTATATTTGCGTCAACCATGGTTCAAACTATGTATTAGTTTGTGGAAACCATGTTCCAAACTATGTCTTAGTTTGTGTAAACCGTATTCCGAATTATGTATTAGTTTGTGAAATGTTTCTTCTCTCTATTGATATAAAAATGCAAAATAATAATAATAAAGAGAGTATTTTAATGTTAAAAAAAATTTGGGGGTGGCGTTTGGGGGAGACGGCTGGGGAGCGACGTTCCCCGAACGCAGCATGAACAAAACACGTCTCCCAAACGCTCGATCCGACGCCGTTTGGGGGACTCTTTGAGGGACGCGGTTGGAGATGCTCTAAGGGAGTTTTTATGTCAAGGGGCCAAGCCCTTGCTCTACATTGATTGACCCACACAACCATTTTATTATATATTTTCGTAGATCTTTAAAAAATACATAAACAGGTACACAAACACTTCATTTCGCAGAAATAGTACTCCCTCCTTCCCAGAATATAATGAGTTTTTTCATAACTCAAACTATAAAGTTTGACCAAGTATGTAGCACTACTAGAAAACAGGCAATCAGTGGCGCACCAATTTTTGCCATCAGTGACGCACTAGTGATGCGCCACTACTATCACGCCACTGCTAACTGGTTAACACTGGCGCACCAGTAGTGCGCCATTGATATGGCACATAGTAGTGGCGCACCACATATAGCATGGACGTGCGCCACAGATACAAGCTAGTGGTGCGCCACTACTAGTACGAGAAAAAACAAAAAAAAAAGACCACTAGCTCGTACACCTCGTCCTGTCTCGTTTCTACCGGGGGAAGAAAACAAAAATAGTCAACATTTATTACACAACCAAAATTACAACCAGTATGTAACTTTACAACTAAATCCCTAAAAGAAAAACAAAAAAAGCAATCAGGTACCTACTCTACATGGATGGAGCACGCCGGCTTCCTGCACGTGCATGTCACCGGCGGAGGGAGGCGGGAGGCGTCGACGGCCACCGATGGAGCCGGAGGACGCTGGCCGACACCCTGGTGCGCCGCTACCGACCGAGGCCCTCATCGTCGAGCTTCCACCACCTGCTGCCCGTCGGGGAGGGGGCCGCGCGGGAGGGAGCAGGGGAGCGGCGGCGGTGTAGTCGTCGGCCCGTGAGCCTTATCAACGGACGGCCCCAGGCGGAGAAAGCCAGGAGGCGGCGCCCGCAGCCGAGAAGAGCGCGCGCGGCATCCGGGAGGGGGGAAGCGTGGGGGATCTTCTCCAGGAGGAAGACGGTGGGGCGAAGGCGCGCTTGAGGCCGAGGCAGTGGTTCCCCGCGACGAGGTGGACGACGAGGGCCGCCGCGGCGGGCGGTGACCGCGAGAGCGAGGCTGCGACCAGCGCGAGCCACGCGTCGTTCGAGCGGTCCTCGGCGACGGCCGCGAATAGGCCTTCCTCGAGCGCGATGGCATCAGTCTAGGGGCGGGGTCCGGAGCGGGAGGTGGCTGTAATATCCCAGGTATTGGGGTTAGAGAAATAGAGGAAACAGATGTGTGCATTGCATCCATGCATAGAAAATCTGGGGAATTTTCGCGCTTTAAAGTAAAACCGTCACAGTAACTGAAGTTTCACTTGACCTTGGTGGAATTGAAGTAGCTCATCATGTCAAGCGCTATAAACCTCAAAGTGACTTTGCTAAAACCTTGCTTTGGGTAGAGATAGTTTGAACCAAGGGGTTAGATCAAATGGAACTGATAATCAACACAACAACACTTTACTCAGTGATCAACTACTTGATCTTATAGCATATCATAATATGGTAATCATTGCCATAACACAAGAACATTTGTCAATTACAAACCAAGAAACAATAAAATGGAGAAACCATTCTTGACTTATCTTTTCCATGTCCTAAACTAATTCTTGATCCTACCATGAACCTCATGGTATTCATTCTACTTTATTCTTGGAAACATAACAAGGAGATCAACTCTAGAAAGATATACCTATCTCTATTCCATGTTATTATACATCAAACCTAGATAGGTGAGAGTCCTATTTCATTTATGGAAGCAATGACAAATCTAAAGGCAAACCTTGGATATGCATCCAAGTATTCAAATCATCATCTTAAAGAGAAACCCTAGGATATTATTCAAGACCTCCCCTAAAGAGAGAACCCATTTATATTAACCATAGATATTGGTGACCACATAATTATCTTTGGAGAACAACCTTAGGCTAGTATTGAAGTCCTTCCCAAGTGAGAGAGCCCATTCATATCAATTCTAGCTTTACCTATTAATGAATAGAGGACAATCTTTGAACTAAAGTATTGGGTTGTAAACCATTTCATCTTGGAGTGGTGATATAACCAAATACCAAGTGGAATAAGACTATATCCATGAATTAGTGAAATAAGGGTTGGACTAATCCAACTAAGTTAGACAATTGAATCTTTAGCTCAACAACCTAAATAAATATTAGGAGTACACCATAAACCCTAGAATAAACCATTCCTATATGAGAGAACTCAAGCTATGGAGTTACACTAAAAATAGATGAGGCAAAACCTGGATTTGAGAGAGAGAACTATTCTTATAACCAGATGATCATATCATCACTGTTGAGTAGAACCCTAACATAATATCTCAGGCAATTCTCCTGGGATATAAACTTTAGAGGCAACCATAGTAGTCCCATCCAAGAAAGTAAAGTATAAGTACTATACCTTAGCTGATCAAGACAATACTTGATCATGGAAGTGAGAACCCCATTTAAGGAGAGATCCTTAGGAAGCCAAACCTTGATCATTATTAATTCAGTGATGATCATAAACCCTAAGAACTTGAGGTATTGAGAATAAACCCTAATAGGATAAGTAGATCTCATTCCCACATGAAATTACTGGGAGATCACTAGTAAGCCCCCATATGCTTATATTCCAACATTAACTTGTGAATCACTTGGTGATCATAAGTAGAATACTACCATATCTATATTCCATAGATTTAAGAACCTAAGAAAACTTTAGAGCTAAACACTATACTTTGTATGGTGAGAAACCATCCAACCATATGACCAAAGTTGACTATAAAAAGAACTACAACCACTTGTAGTTACTTTAATGATTAATTGAGAATAATAATAGAAGTTAATTGGTAGAAGATAAAACCAATTCCCAAATCCTTAGTAATTAGAGAAGCACATGAAATATTAAGCAAGTAACCACTTTATCATGGTTAGGGAGATTAAACCCTAGCACATGCAATATGGTGTCACCTCATCTCACAACCTAGAGTTAAACCTCAATCCTAGTTTATGCATCACTTGGATGATCATAACTAAAAACCTAAACCTTATTTGAGACTCAAACCATGTGTCATTAGGAGAATATGACTAGAACCCTAATGGTTCATTAATTAAATCCTATGCTTCAATTATAAGACATAAGAGCCACCTAATGCTAAGTCCCATAATTAAAACCACAAAACTAGTGATCAACCATTTATCTTTGTAACCAAGATCAATTATGGTGGAACCAATATCTAATTAGATCCTTTCAAATATAATGTTAATATTATATTTAATAAGGGGATTGTAATAGACATCATAAAAACCCTAACAGATTGATACTCACATAAAATCATATGTGAACAACCAACTTCTTAAATAAGATAATAAGTCCTAATGATAAACTCTAAAATACCTTGAGCTGGACTTACCAACTCTAATACTTCAAATAGATTGATCCACAAGAAAAACATAAAAATAAAATGAGGATATAAAATCATGATTAATAAAAGTTTGCAATGTAGCTCACATGTATAAAATGTTTATCCCAAAAACAATGCAGGAAAGCATTCATCCTTTAATAGTTCTACTGAAATTTAAAATTTGATACCTGCATGGTATCACATGATTTAAATTTGAATTAAAAGAAGAATTATAAAACAGAATTGAAAACAGAAAATAGAAAAAAAGCAAAAAGAGGAAAAAATAGAGAGAAGCTCACCTGGCCACCGCAGCCCAGCACCAGAGCCCAGGAGCAGCCCAACACTTGGCCCAGACCATCACCAAACCGCAGCCCACGATACCCCTTCGCTAAAAAAAACAACGGGAGGGGGTCGTCCTCATCCTCTCCGAGAGCGGGAGGCCACCGCGAAGCCGTGCGTCGCTTCTCCCTCGCGCTGGCGCCTCCTCCTTCCCTGGCGGTGTGACGAGGCTCGCTTCTGCGCCCTATAAAATCTCTGCGACGAACTCTGGCCCGAATTCTTCCCCCTCTTTGTTAAATTCCGCCCAAATTGAAAACCTAGCTGAGCCGGCCACCCCCTACCGCCATTGATTGGAGCAACCCCAAGCTATGTCGTGGGCACCGTCATCATCAGCATCCTCGACTTGTTCATCCTGCAAGAGGAATCGAGCCGCCGCGGTCAGAATCATCGCCGGCGAGTTCATCTTCTTCAACCCCGGCGACACCAAATTCCGGCAAGCCGGACTTCCCCGAGCTTCGCCGACCACACCGTCGCATTCCTGGTGAGCTTCTGAGTCTTCTGGAAGCATCGCTTTGTCCGATTAGACGCCGTAGCATCTCCGTATCACCTAGCCTGTAAGCACCACCGCCGCCCCTCATCGCCGATCGAGCTCCGGCGACCCAACAAAGGCGGCGCCACCCTCAAACTGATCCCCACGATGCCCTGAGTCACCCCCATATAGCCTCCCAACCGCGCATAGCTGGAATCGACGGCGATTGCCGATTTCCGCCGGTCACCGTGAGCCTCTGGACATGAACTCGATTTTGACCCGGTCAAGCCACGTGGCAGCCAACGTGGCACAGCCCCACCAGTCAGTCTCTGTGTGTAGACTAGCTCGTGTGTATCTAGTCATTTTCTGTTTTCATTTAAAACCACATAATTACTGAAACTTTGAATTAATTTAGGAAATTCATCTTAACTCGAAAATTTACAAATAAGATGTCAAAATTCTTAGAAAAGTAAACTCTATCCAATAAAAATATAAAATGAATTTTTTTACTTTTAATAAAAATTCAATTATTTATTACTGGTTAATTAAGGCTTTTCCTTTAATTCTAAATATAATTAAAAATTCAGAAATTAAGAAACCATTTATAAATTAAATAAAACCAGTAAGCAAATAAAGAAAACATGAAAACTAATTTTCTTTATTTGTTATCTTGTTAAATCCTTATTATTGGAATTTAAACCCTGATTAATAATTACCCTAATTATTAATTGTTTAAAAATAACAAAATGCCAAATCCAATATTATTTTTATTTCAAAGTTATTAATAACTTCAAACTTTATAATGAAGTTATTAACCCAAGAACTATAGGACAATTAGGAAACCCTAATTCCTTATGGAATGATATTATAACCTTATCATTTCATGTGATTCCTAAAACCTAATACCATTAGGAACCTAGCTCCATTAATTCATATGAACCCTAAATTGCTTCTAACCCTAACCCTAGGTTAGAACATGTGATCATGATACTTTCTTTTGAATCATAGAACCATAGTAGCTACTAAATGTTTACCATGACCACATAAAATGTAGTGACCATCATTAATAAATAAATATCCCATGTGTTCATCTTAATCAAACCTAGATGATCAAATAGGATCAACCCTAGTCCTTATTATCAAGGATCTCATCCTTTATTAACCTTAATTAGCCTGACACCATTGTGATGAACTCCAATAGCATCTATGCCCAATAATTATCATTACATAACCATAGTCCATTAAACCCTATCAGTATTTCATAATTATGAACCATCCTATTTAGGAACAGTTTATTCATTACTTATTATATCCAATAACAAACCTTAGACAACCTCAACCCTAATTGCAATACTTCTTATTCCTTAAGAAGTATGTTCTTCAAAAGTTATTCTTTTGAAGCAAATAAGGAATCATCATCAACCCTGCTTATAAGGACCTATAAACCCTAGCTAGCAATCACCAGCAAGATGAATCAACCTTGATAGCAACCATGTATAATTACTTGCTTAGGATGCCTAGGCCTAACTCAGCCTTACCAGCCCTAGGTATCGATGAATCCAACATTGTTGGGATCCATCTAATCCTTACTCTTGGAACCAATTGGAACCATAGAACAACATAGAAACCACAAACCCTAATTATCATACTTGTTCTTTATTTAAGAACATGTTCTTCAAAAGTTATTCTTTTGAAGTATATGATAATTCATCATTAACCATGCCATATAGTGCTAAAACCCACCACTATTCATTACATGTTAGGATTATACAAAATGTTATTGTTATATGCTATTAGTGTTATTATTATGATTTATTACAGCACCTGTTTATGATACTAAGCAACCAATCCTTAATAAGAACCTTGTTTGTGAATCACTCTAAAAGTGCAACACACCTTGAACCAATCATTACAACTCACTGATCCTAAACCATCGGGGTTAGGTCACGCTTAGAGCGATTGCATCTCATACTTATGCATTATTGCATCCTTGCCAATCTTTTAAACATCGTCTTTACCGGACGATGATGCTATTTCAGAATTTGGAGTTATTGCGTATCGAAGACCTTGTCTGCATAATCTTGCAGTCAATAAAGGCAAGTTCATCACTTGCTCATGTCATTTGAGTATTTCTATCAAATTACTTGCAAAGTACTATGGTTATCACTGTTGCATAAAAACCAAAACCACTACTTTCATAACTATGAATATGACTATGTGGTGGGCAATGGAACCATGGATTGTGTTGATATGGTGGAGGTTCCATTGCAAGGGTTTATATCCATCTAGGATTAAACAACAAATGTCGCCGATGATTCTTGTGCCGTAATACCCGTGTTAACCATAATATCCGGAGTGGGACGGAGTAGTCAAAAGTGTTTCCACCTCTCGTTCATCAACGGATGCGCTTTACCGTAGTACACTTGTAATCCAAGGGGGCAAGCGGTGAGGCTGGGGAGTCCTAAGTCCCTGATGCGTGTAATTGACACGTCCGTTGGGAACCCCAAGAGGAAGGTGTGATGCGCACAGCGGCAAGTTTCCCTCAGTAAGAAACCAAGGTTTAATCGAACCAGTAGGAGTCAAGAAGCACGTTGAAGGTTGATGGCGGCGGGATGTAGTGCGGCGCAACACCAGAGATTCCAGCGCCAACGTGGAACCTGCACAACACAACCAAAGTACTTTGCCCCAACGAAACAATGAGGTTGTCAATCTCACCGGCTTGCTGTAACAAAGGGTTAACCGTATTGTGTGGAAGATGATTGTTTGCAAGAAAACGAGTAAAACAAGTATTGCAGCAGATTTGTATTTCGAGTATAAAAGAATGGACCGGGGTCCACAGTTCACTAGAGGTGTCTCTCCCATAAGATAAAAGCATGTTGGGTGAACAAATTACAGTCGGGCAATTGACAAATAGAGAGGGCATAACAATGCACATACATGTCATGATAAGTATAGTGAGATTTAATTGGGCATTACGACAAAGTACATAGACCGCCATCCAAGCTGCATCTATGCCTAAAAGTCCACCTTCAGAGTTATCATCCGAACCCCTTCCAGTATTAAGTTGTAAAACAACGAGACAATTGCATTAAGTATGGTGCGTAATGTAATCAACAACTACATCCTTAGACATAGCATCAATGTTTTATCCCTAGTGGCAACAACAATCCACAACCTTAGAACTTTCTGTCACTGTCCCAGATATCAATGGAGGCATGAACCTACTATCGAGCATAAATACTCCCTCTTGGAGTTAAGAGCAAAAACTTGGTCAGAGCCTCTACTAATAACGGAGAGCATGCAAGATCATAAACAACACATAGGTAATAACTTGATAATTAACATAACATGGTATTCTCTATCCATCGGATCCCGACAAACACAACATATAGTATTACAGATAGATGATCTTGATCATGTTAGGCAGCTCACAAGATCCAACAATGAAGCACAATGAGGAGAAGACAACCATCTAGCTACTGCTATGGACCCATAGTCCAGGGGTGAACTACTCACTCATCACTCCGGAGGCGACCATGGCGGTGAAGAGTCCTCCGGGAGATGAATCCCCTCTCCGGCAGGGTGCCGGAGGAGATCTCCAGAATCCCCCGAGATGGGATTGGCGGCGGCGGCGTCTCTGGAAGGTTTTCCGTATCGTGGTTCTCGGGGCGGGGGGTTTCGCGACGGAGGCTTTAAGTCGGCGGAAGGGCAACGTGGGGGCTACACGAGGGCCCCACACCATAGGTCGGCGCGGCCGGGGCCCGGGCCGCGCCACCCTATGGTGGCGGCCCCTCGTGGCCCCACTTCGACTCCTCTTCGGTCTTCCGGAAGCTTCGTGGCAAAATATGACCCCGGGCGTTGATTTCGTCCAATTCCGAGAATATTTCGTTACTAGGATTTACGAAACCAAAAACAGCGGAAAACGACAAACTGGCTCTTCGGCATCTTGTTAATAGGTTAGTTCCAGAAAATGCACGAATATGACATAAAGTGTGCATAAAAAATGTAGATATCATCAATAATGTGGCATGGAACATAAGAAATTATCGATACGTCGGAGACGTATCAGCATCCCCAAGCTTAGTTCTGCTCGTCCCGAGCGAGTAAAACGATAACAAAGATAATTTACGAAGTGACATGCCATCATAACCTTGATCATACTATTTGTAAACATATGTAATGAATGCAGCGATCAAAACAATGGTAATGACATGAGTAAACAAGTGAATCATAAAGCAAAGACTTTTCATGAATAGTACTTCAAGACAAGCATCAATAAGTCTTGCATAAGAGTTAACTCATAAAGCAATAAATCAAAGTAAAGGTATTGAAGCAACACAAAGGAAGATTAAGTTTCAGCGGTTGCTTTCAACTTGTAACATGTATATCTCATGGACAATTGTCAACATAGAGTAATATAACAAGTGCAATATGCAAGTATGTAGGAATCAATGCACAGTTCACACAAGTGTTTGCTTCTTGAGGTGGAGAGAGATAGGTGAACTGACTCAACATAAAAGTAAAAAGAATGGTCCTTCAAAGAGGAAAGCATCGATTGCTATATTTATGCTAGAGCTTTTATTTTGAAAACATGAAACAATTTTGTCAACGGTAGTAATAAAGCATATGAGTTATGAAAATATATCTTACAAGTTGCAAGCCTCATGCATAGTATACTAATGGTGCCCGCACCTTGTCCTAATTAGCTTGGACTACCGGATCATTGCAATACACATGTTTTAACCAAGTGTCACAATGGGGTACCTCCATGCCGCCTGTACAAAGGTCTAAGGAGAAAGCTCGCATTTTGGATTTCTCGCTTTTGATTATTATCAACTTAGACATCCATACCGGGACAACATGGACAACAGATAATGGACTCCTCTTTAATGCATAAGCATGTGGCAACAATTATTATTCTCATATGAGATTGAGGATATATGTCCAAAACTGAAACTTCCACCATGAATCATGGCTTTAGTTAGCGGCCCAATGTTCTTCTCTAACAATATGCATGCTCCAACCATTAAGGTGGTAGATCTCTCTTACTTCGGACAAGACGGACATGCATAGCAACTCACATGATATTCAACAAATAATAGTTGATGGCGTCCCCGTAAACATGGTTATCGCACAACAAGCAACTTAATAAGAGATAAAGTGCATAAGTACATATTCAATACCACAATAGCTTTTAAGCTATTTGTCCCATGAGCTATATATTGCAAAGGCGAATGATGGAATTTTAAAGGTAGCACTCAAGCAATTTACTTTGGAATGGCGGAGAAATACCATGTAGTAGGTAGGTATGGTGAACACAAATGGCATAGTGGTTGGCTCAAGGATTTTGGATGCATGAGAAGTGTTCCCTCTCGATACAAGGTTTAGGCTAGCAAGGTTATTTGAAACAAACACAAGGATGAACGGTGCAGCAAAACTCACATAAAAGACATAATGTAAACATTATAAGACTCTACACCTTCTTCCTTGTTGTTCAAAACTCAATACTAGATATTATCTAGACTCTAGAGAAACCAAATATGCAAACCAAATTAGCAAGCTCTAAGTGTTTCTTCATTAATGGGTGCAAAGTATATGATGCAAGAGCTTAAACATGAGCACAACAATTGCCAAGTATCAAATTATCCAAGACATTTTAGAATTACTACATGTAGTATTTTCCAATTCCAACCATATAACAATTTAACGAAGAAGAAACTTCGCCATGAATACTATGAGTAGAGCCTAAGGACATACTTGTCCATATGCTACGAAGGAGCGTGTCTCTCTCCCACAAAGTGAATGCTAGGATCCATTTTATTCAAACAAAAACAAAAACAAAAACAAACCGACGCTCCAAGCAAAGTGCATAAGATGTGACGGAATAAAAATATAGTTTCGGGGAGGAACCCGATAATGTTGTCGATGAAGAAGGGGATGCCTTGGGCATCCCCAAGCTTAGACGCTTGAGTCTTCTTAGAATATACAGGGGTGAACCACCGGGGCATCCCCAAGCTTAGAGCTTTCACTCTCCTTGATCATATTGTATCATACTCCTCTCTTGATCCTTGAAAACTTCCTCCACACCAAACTCGAAACAACTCATTAGAGGGTTAGTGCACAATAAAAATTAACATGTTCAGAGGTGACACAATCATTCTTAACACTTCTGTACATTGCATAAAGCTACTGGACATTAATGGATCAAAGAAATTCATCCAACATAGCAAAAGAGGCAATGCGAAATAAAAGGCAGAATCTGTCAAAACAGAACAATCCGTAAAGATGGATTTTATTAGGGCACCAGACTTGCTCAAATGAAAATGCCCAAATTTAATGAAAGTTGCGTACATATCTCACGGATCACTCACGTAAATTGGCTTAATTTTCTGAGTTACCTACGAGAGAATTAGACCCAGATTCGTGACAGACAAAGAAATCATGTTTCTGCGCAGTAATCCAAATCTAGTATTTACTTTACTATCAAAGACTTTACTTGGCACAACAAAACATAAAAACTAAGATAAGGAGAGGTTGCTACAGTAGTAAACAACTTCCAAGACTCAAATATAAAACAAAAATACTGTAGTAAAAACATGGGTTGTCTCCCATGAGCGCTTTTCTTTAACGCCTTTTAGCTAGGCGCAGAAAGTGTATATCAAGTAACATCAAGAGACGAAGCATCAACATCATAATTTGTTCTAATAATAGAATCATAAGGCAACTTCATTCTCTTTCTAGGGAAGTGTTCCATACCTTTCTTGAGAGGAAATTGATATTTAATATTACCTTCCTTCATATCAATAGTAGCACCAACGGTTCGAAGAAAAGGTCTTCCCAATATAATGGGGCAAGATGCATTGCATTCAATATCCAAGACAACAAAATCAACGGGGACAAGGTTATTGTTAACCATAATATGAACATTATCAACTTTCCCCAAATATTTCTTTTTAGCATTATCAACGAGATTAACATCCAGATAACAGTTTTTGAATGGTGGCAAGTCAAGCATATCATAGACTTTCTTAGGCATAACAGAAATACTTGCACCAAGATCACATAAAGCATTACAATCAAAATCTTTGACCCTCATTTTAATGATGGGCTCCCAACCATCTTCTAGTTTTCTAGGAATAGAAGTTTCAAGTTTTAGTTTCTCTTCTCTAGCTTTTATGAGAGCATTTGTAATATGTTTTGTGAAAGCCAAGTTTACAGTGCTAGCATTGGGACTCTTAGCAAGTTTTTGTAAGAACTTTATAACTTCAGAGATGTGGCAATCATCAAAATCTAAATCATTACAATCTAAAGCAATGGGATTATCATCCCCAAGGTTGGAAAAAATTTCAGCAGTTTTATCACAGGCAGTTTCAGTAGTTTCAGGTAATTTTGCGCGCTTTGCACTAGGAGTAGAAACATTGCCAACACCAATTATTTTATCATTGATAGTAGGAGGTGCAGAAACATGTGAATCATTAGCTTTGCTAGTGGTGGTAATAGTCCAAACTTTAGCTATATTACTCTCTTTAGCTAGTTTTTCATTTTCTTCTCTATCCCACCTAGCACGCAGTTCAGCCATTAATCTTATATTCTCATTAATTCTAACTTGGATGGCATTTGCTGTAGTAACAATTTTATTTTCAATATCCCTATTAGGCATAACTTTCGATTTCAAAAGATCAACATCGGAGGCAAGACTATCAACTCTAGAAGCAAGAATATCAATTTTATTGAGCTTTTCCTCAACAGATTTGTTAAAGGCGGTTTGTGTACTAATAAATTCTTTAAGCATAGCTTCAAGTCCAGGGGTGTATTCCTATTATTGTTGTAAGAATTCCCATAAGAATTAGCATAACCGTTACCATTATTATAAGGATATGGCCTATAGTTATTACTAGAATTGTTCCGATAAGCATTGTTGTTGAAATTATTATTTTTAATGAAGTTTACATCAACATGTTCTTCTTGGGCAACCAATGAAGCTAACGGAACATTATTAGGATCAACATTAGTCCTATCATTCACAAGCATAGACATAATAGCATCAACCTTATCATTCAAGGAAGAGGATTCTTCAACAGAATTTACCTTCTTACCTTGTGGAGCTCTTTCCGTGTGCCATTCAGAGTAATTAATCATCATATCATCAAGAAGCTTTGTAGCCGCCCCCAAGTGATGGACATAAAGGTACCTCCAGCAGCTGAATCCAATAAATTCCGCGAAGAAAAATTTAGTCCTGCATAGAAGGTTTGGATGATCATCCAAGTAGTCAGTCCATGGGTTGGGCAATTTTTAACCAAAGATTTCATTCTTTCCCAAGCTTGAGCAACATGTTTATTATCCAATTGTTTAAAATTCATTATGCTACTCCTCAAAGATATAATTTTAGCAGGGGGATAATATCTACCAATAAAATCATCCTTGCATTTAGTCCAGGAATCAATACTATTCTTAGGCGAGATAGCAACCAATCTTTAGCTCTTCCTCTTAATGAGAAAGGAAACAATTTTAATTTTATAATGTCACCATCTACATCTTTATACTTTTGCATTTCACACAATTCAACAAAATTATTGAGATGGGCAGCAGCATCATCAGAACTAACACCAGAAAATTGCTCTCTCATGACAAGATTCAGTAAAGCAGGTTTAATTTCAAATAATTCTGCTGTAGTAGCAGGTGCAGCAATAGGTGTGCATAGGAAATCATTATTATTTGTGGTTGTGAAGTCACACAACTTAGTATTTTCAGGGGTGGCCATTTCAGCAGTAGTAAATAAAACAAACTAGATAAAGTAGATGCAAGTAACTAATTTTTTGTGTTTTTGATATAGCAAACAAGACAGTAAATAAAGTAAAGCTAGCAACTAATTTTTTTGTGTTTTGATATAAGTGCATGATGACCCACAAGTATAGGGGGTGTATCGTAGTATCTTTGATAAGTAAGAATGTCGATCCCAACGAGGAGCAGAAGGTGTTGACAGGCAGTTTTGATGAAGGATTCACTGTAAATGCTCACAGACAAGTTGGGTTGGGCAATTTTTAACCAAAGATTTCATTCTTTCCCAAGCTTGAGCAACATGTTCAGTATCAATTGTTTAAAATTCATTATGCTACTCCTCAAAGATATAATTTTAACGGGGGATAATATCTACCAATAAAGCATCCTTGCATTTAGTCCATGAATCAATACTATTCTTAGGCGGAGATAGCAACCAATCTTTAGCTCATTCCTCTTAATGAGAAAGGAAACAATTTTAATTTTATAATATCACCATCTACATCTTTATATTTTGCATTTCACATAGTTCAACAAAATTATTGAGATGGGCAGCGGCATCATCGGAACTAACTTCCAGAAAATTGCTCTCTCATAACAAGATTCAGTAAAGCGAGGTTTAATTTCAAAGAATTCTGCTGTAGTAGCAGGTGGAGCAATAGGTGTGCATAAGAAATCATTATTATTTGTGCTAGTGAAGTCACACAACTTAGTATTTTCAAGGTTGGCCATTTTAGCAATAGTAAATAAAGCAAACTAGATAAAGTAAATGCAAGTAAACTAATTTTTTTGTGTTTTTGATATAGCGAACAAGACAGTAAATAAAGTAAAGCTAGCAACTAATTTTTTGTGTTTTGATATAATGCAGCAAACAAAGTAGTAAATAAAATAAAGCAAGACAAAAACAAAGTAAAGAGATTGAGAAGTGGAGACTCCCCTTGCGGCGTGTCTTGATCTCCCCGAGCAACGGCGCCGAGAAAATATGCTTGATGGCGTGTATTTCACACGTTCGTTGGGCAACCCCAAGAGGAAGGTATGATGCGCACAGCGGCAAGTTTTCCCTCAGAAAGAAACCAAGGTTTATCGAACCGGGAGGAGCCAAGAAGCACGTTGAAGGTTGATGGCGGCGGGATGTAGTGCGGCGCAACACCGGAGATTCGGCGCCAACGTGGAACTGCACAACACAACCAAAGTACTTTGCCCCAACGAAGCAGGTGAGGTTGTCAATCTCACCGGCTTCGCTGTAACAAAGGATTAACCGTATTGTGTGGAAGATGATTGTTTGCGAGAAAACAGTAAAAACAAGTATTGCGGCAGATTTGTATTTCGGTATTAAAGAATGGACCGGGGTCCACGGTTCACTAGAGGTGTCTCTCCCATAAGATAAAAGCATGTTGGGTGAACAAATTACGGTCGGGCAATTGACAAATAGAGAGAGCATAACAATGCACATACATGACATGATAAGTATAGTGAGATTTAATTGGGCATTACGACAAAGTACATAGACCGCCATCCAGCTGCATCTATGCCTAAAAGTCCACCTTCGAGGTTATCATCAGAACCCCTTCCGGTATTAAGTTGCAAACAA
>NC_061512.1:150738854-150762867 GCF_022539505.1 Lolium rigidum | reverse complement strand
CTAGTAAAAATGCCCGTGCGTTGCACTGGGAATAAAATAACGGTATTACTGTCAAAAAAACATTTTCACAATTTATCTTTCGCTGCAACACACGGGTAATTTCTTGTACCTAATAATAAAAGTAAAAGAGTTATGTTGCTTTCATCCATTCGTTTCCATCATTCGTCTGTCACACTCGACCAAATGTGCCTCGCTAAAATCACTAAATAATTGTTCTCCCTCGTTGTAGAGATCCCGCACAAGGAAAACCAGCGTAATCGAAGGATTCGATGATAGAATACCAAGGGAAACCGGCGCAATCGAGCCACCCCGTGCCAGGAAATTCGGAGAGCATACCAGAAAAACCAGCGAAGGATGCCGTTCCTACATCATCAAGAAAAAAAGTATGCGTCTAGCGAGCGATCCATGTTGTCATATTAGCGATGTGGTACTAATTAAAGGAGTTTGTTGTTAGGGATGTGCATAATTTTCGCTCCATATCTGCATCTGTTTTCGAGGATATGGTATGCACTTTTTAATAATTCCCTTACGATGATTAAGTATGCCTCTCCAATCTAGAATCTTTTTGTGTCCATAATATTCTGGACAACTTCACAATATTTTACACTGGGAGCCGACCTTGTAGCTAGACAATAAAACATTGCAAGGTACAGTGATGGAAGACAACATCATTCTAGATTGTTTTCTGTGTGGAATTACATGTTTTTGACCGTGCCGGTAGAATCCATCTCTATTGACTATAGCTGGTTCTGCACTTTTTGCTCATCACCTTGTGGTCACTCTTCTATTTTGAAAAGTCAAAGTGTTTTGAAATATTTCTAAGAAAGGAGTATCAAGTGCCATGTTAAAACAAAGATTTTACTCTCTCAAACCTGTAAATTACTCATGCCATATTATACCAAAAAGATTTTACTCTCCCAAACTTAATTTTCTCATGCGCTTAGTGCCCTGGTTAGCACCCCAAGTTTTGCCTCATTTCGTGCGCTCATAATAGTGGTGTAATTAAGATATCACGGTGCAAGGCAAACAATTGCTGCAGGATGCAATAGGAAATAAACAACACCACCTCATATTAGCCGGTAGTTTTCCGTTGAATCCAACACATGTATGGCTCAGATTTTCGCTTTGATGGAATTTTCAGTTCAAGCAAAAGCGAGATTTTACATACGTGTTTATCGGTTTGATCATTGTGGGTAGAATAGACATAACGGATGAAGCCCGGTGATCAGGGGGGTACGTGAGCACCCCTTCTCTGCCTGACACGTGTCAAACGGTGTTAGTTGGCTGTGAGAAGATAACACTATCCTCTCTTCGTTGACCAGTCCTTCTCGCTGATCGAGTCACTTTTCAGCGCAGAGATCGAGTTACTTTTTCTAGCTATGCAGTATTGCAATGCATGGACCAACACACGACAAACAGCAATTAGCAAACAAATAAACGACAAAGATGCATCTAGACTCCTTTTTACATTGCATGGCTGGTTTGGAGCCTCTACGATGTGTCAAAATCTCTCAAAAAAAACTGGAGCGAGCTGGGAATCCCCAAGAAACAATCTGAATCCTACTGAAAGAACAAGCTATTGTTTTCTCTATCCGATCTCCACCCTCCTGGTGGCCGCGAATCGCGGCAGCCCTCTAGTTCCTTCGTTCCTTCGGTGCTCTGTATTTTTTCTCTGTCCCATCCCAACCAATGGACTGCTATAACTAGCGGCTCCGTGCCGCCCTCCGTTGAGACGTCCATGGTGGCCTCCCCTACCTCGAGCTCCTCCGCGCGGCCCTTCGTCGAGACGACCGTGCGCCGCCAGCGGCCACATCGCAACGGTGCGCACGACCTTCGTCTCAGGCTCCAGCCTCCCGTACGGCCCCGCGTCAATGGCATCCTTCATCGGGTGCGGCGCAGCAGGGGCAGTCCCGCCTGTGTCCTTGGCGAAGGCGCTTAAGGCCGCCGGCCCTTGGCCCCTGGCCGGTAAACGCCGCCACCCCTGGCCCCTAAACTCGGTGCATCAGCGGATTCTTCCCCAACCGCACCATCAACGCCACCCGATCAGATCGAGGGAGATGTCGTCCGCACGGATCGAGAGAGATACACGCCGTCACAAGCGGATTCGAGCTGCCACACGGAATTGAACTCGCACATCGACGCTGGGAGGATTGGAGCGTCCATGTTAACTCGGAGAATGGAGCGGAGGAGCGGAGCCCAAGCCTGGGCCATGGCGCTGCGGGAGGCGGCTCCAGGAACCGAAAAGGGGGCCGGGCGTTGCCGGGCAGGCCGGCGCGCGGGAGCCGACAGAGGGCGTGGCAGGCGGGCGGGACGGCACCAGTCCCTCGAGCTCCCGTCGACGGATCGCCGCGCAGAGGTAGGGGAGGCCGGGGCAGGGGCCGGCGAGGTAGGGATGCTGGAAACGCGAGGTCGCCGTCCTTCGTGCTCGCCGATCCCGCCCGCCGCGTCGTCGTCACTGCGAGGGACGGGTGGCCGACCCGGCATGGGGAAGGCGCCGTCTTCTTCCACCGCGTCGCGGATGACGTAGGGCGGCGTGGAGCTGCTCCGGTGGGCGCCGCCGCTGATTCCTTTCGGGGAGACTCGATTCCGTTCAGGAGCCAGATCAACGCGCGGCCTAAATGGAGTGCGTCTCCAGCAGTTCACCGACCGGCTTGGCCTCCCACCCTATTTTCTGTTATTTCCTCTTGACTTTTAGTTTGTAGCTAAATCTAGTGTTCCTGGTTCGTGTGAGGCTCTGATAATCTGATTCAATGATAAGAACAACTTTTCTAGAGAGAGAGAGAGCACGGAGAGTGATTTTATAATGAGAGAGAGGTGTGTCAGTACCTGGTCCAGATGATACGACAACGAATAAACAAATAAAGATTCGCTTAACACCGTATGTTGCCGTTAGTGGGATGGAGTGGGATGGCAGAATCTCAAAGGCAATCCAACGGTGTCTAGAGGGTGCTCACGTACCCCCCTGATCACCAAATCCACTCTCATAGACATAATATGCTGTAGCTAGCCTGACCCGCACTTTTGGCTCTCATGTGTGCAGCCCCCTGAAATCCACACGTCTCCGTGGACAGGGTAAGATTACTATTTTGGAAATGCAGAAATAAATGAGAATACCCTCTGTCAACATGAATACACATTTAATGGGACATAGCTGATGTCATTGACACAGCTCGGGACAGGTTTGTTGGCTTGGGGGAACAGATAAATCAATACAGTAGGATACTTGAGGGAAGGAAATAAAATTTCGGATGTGCAGGCTCAACAAATCAAAACATCTCATATCAATTCCTTTCACCAGAAACTAAGCAAGATCTATATACTACATGATGTGGATAGTGAAAATATCCAAAGACCTGAGCGAGAACAGAGAACAAGTTGCTACTGTGACACTTGAGTAACAAAGCACTGTGGATTTTAAAGTTTGCATCGATCCCTTCCAGGAAATCCTAGAGTAGGCACAGTCAGTGCGTAGGAAGGCCGGATCTGGGCACAACTTCTCCATTGGACCATTTCCTCGTGGCGGTATGAGGATGGAGATTCTGGCGGCCGTTGGTCCGTGGCTGCCGGAGGGGAAGAAGACGACGACACACCCCGTGTACTTCCCGGCGGTGAAGCATGGATCTGGGCTGGATGGAATACAGGAGGAGACTAGGGGTGGAGATTTAAAGAGGAAATTTTGGTTTGGGATGAAAAAATGAGCTGGGGATTTGGAGCTGGAAGGGGGAACGAGAGGGGCAAGGTGAGCGATGAGCAGTCCATGGGAGAAATAAATGTTGTACTTGAACCAGGGATGACGTCCGGTCGTGGGCCCTTGTATTACGCTGGATAAACACATACTGCCAAAAATACGTTTTTGTCTAGTTATACACTCCATAACTGCACTCAGCTATACAACTAATGGACGGCTCCGGCTAGAAAACGGAAGGTCAGATATGGGGTGGGGTCATCCGCAGGTTCTCCAACGTAATTTCGGTAGCTAGCCATGCTAATTAAGCATTTGGCAACACCGGTCAGTAAAGAGATTCTATCTAATCTTAGTTTAATTCAGTACCAGTTTACCAGATAAACATTAACATGTTCTGTGACTGAAAATGAAGCGGGAAAAGCACAGACCGCAGTTTGTCCTGAAACCAGTGATGTCAATATATCATGCGTTGCCATTTCCCCTAACAAGTATATACTCATACAATCAGGACACCATGCTTAATGTGTTGCAACAATCTCGTTTCTTTTCACTAAGGTTTGCGTGCTGCTTCTTCCCTTTACACTATTGTACACCAAATTTCACTGTCAAGGTTGGGGAAGGAAATACCTGGTCGTGGTGGTCGAGCTTCTGTGGAGGGAGAGAGCGGAGGAAACCAGTTTGGCAAGCAGCATGCCCACCTCTTCCAGGCACTCCAGCATGTCATTAGTTTTTTTTTTTCGGGGTGCATGTCATTAGTTGCCAGAGCTACACCTGAAGAAGGAGTCCTCAACCTCACATATGTTTAGTACCTGCAACACCGGCTTGACGTGGCCACGAAGGGGAATCTAACCTCGCGGGCACAAATGGCTGCTCCACCACGAGTCCTCCATCAGATCAAGTCCATCGCAGGGGAATCAAGCAGATTGGTTAAGGGCCACCATGTAAACGCAGCAACACGTGACCAATCCCTAAATCCCCGAAGAATGATGTGTACTGCCAGGAAAAGCTTCAGATCGAAACCCTCCCCGGATCCGGCGTCTCGGCTTCCTCCCGCCGCCACCGCCTTGGGCTCGACGGCTGTCATCCCGCTCACCACGCCGGCGAACCCTTGCCGTGCCGCTGCTATTCACCTGGCCGTGGCCGTGGCGCCCGACCCGCTAGGGCTGGGCGCGAGCTCTACTCCTCGACACCACCGCCATTTGGCTTCAAATCAAGGACACCGCGGTAGATAGCATCAAGCTCAACTTCAGCAACGGCAGTCGCCAGCGGGATATGGTGGACGGGGCTAGAGGCAGGGAGCCGGCGTGGGGCCGATAGGCCGCAGCGGGTGGAGCTCCATGAGAGGGAGGACGGGAAATGGGGTCTTCGGGAGCCTATTCGGGCATGGAGTCGGGCCGCAAGGACGAGCACGAACTGCAGGATCTAGGTGCGGTGCCAGCGGAGTTGGAACAGGGGCGCGGAGCTAGGTGTGTGCCGTTCAACGAGGAGCGATGGTGTGTGTGGCCTCCCATCGGCGGACAAAGCGTTATTTTTACTTATCCGTGGCATGTGTTGTAATCTAGATGAAAATAAGTGATAAGAAATATTTTTATTTAATATTCTGGCATCAACACCTTCACCTCATACACACCACCGAAGCACACAAACTTGCCCAATCTAAAATGATCTGTTAGAAAAGAATTCTCCCAGCTCCTCTTGAATCCCAGAAAGACTTTTTTGTGGTGGTGCCGCCTAAAGCCATGCAACAAATTCGCTAGCTCTCGAAATAATAACCTAAAAGGTTCATGCCATGATTATTGAGTTTCTGGGATTCCTCCCCATCCCATTGTCAAACCGATGGATGTAGGTGGAAGAAACTCCCAATCTTAGCACCCACCATGATCGCACGAGGGATCATGGCCATCTCCATGACGTATGTGTTGCTGATCGTCTCATGGGTAGACGTCCTCGGCAAATTGTAAAGCATAGAGCTTTACATAAAGGAAAAGTCGGTTTTATCCATTCAGAAAAATTATTTACATTACATTTCTTTTCCTTAATTTCCAACTGAAAAAACCATAATTTAAGAAATAAATATCTCTAGATTAACACATGAATACCTCTTTGCATTTGATCTGAAACTATTTCACCATTGAGATCAAACATTACATCAGGCTGTAGCTGATGGCCAATGTAATCTATTTCGCGCGCTACCTAGTAGGTAGCTAGGACCGAGTAATGTTTTGATAGTACGTAGCAGTACTATGGACTGACGATGGCCAGCGATAGAACGGATTAAAAGGCCCAGCAGCCAACAGCCAGGCGAAGGCCCAACCGTGGTTGGCGATCTCATGTCCCTGCACGCACACGACGTTGGCCCTAGGGAGTAGGGATGCCTTCCCTTTCCTCTCGATGCGCCGCCAAGGCACGCACCCTAGCGCAGCGCCTCGCTGGCCTTCTCTCTCGCCCCCTTCTCTCTCTTTTCTGTCATGCGAGTGCCAGCTATCTCGCCTCGTGAGCGCAGCACTTGGCACACTCCGACCTCTAGCCGCCTCAACACGTCGCCAGCCGCCTCCACTTCCCGTCGCTCGCACCTTCGCGTAGCTCTTCCTCGTGAGCTACTCGCCGCCAGCTTGCGAAGCCGGCTCCTCCGCATCTGGCCACCGGCGCGGGCGTAGCCTGGGGCGGTTTTGCCAGGCTTGGTGACCAACACGCGGTCAGGAGGCGAGCTCGGGCGGGCAGGCGACGTCTTACCTAAAACGAATCGTTATTTTGACTCAGCGGTGGCATATGATGTAATTTTAGTCAAAAACGTGGGTAATAAAAAACGGACGAATAAGAAGCCTTATTTTCTTTATTATGAGGTATAGATTCGTCATTTGGTTTCACCGTATTTACCTGCAATTCATATATTGCGATGGAATAGGTCTACATGGTCAATGGTTTTTCAAAGTGTAATTCAATAAGATTCTGGATGTGCCTTTTCTCATGTATACATGAAATCACTTTTTACCTTACCCTCTCATTCATAGCCGTGTGTATTATCGTTTGGAATTATGTTTCACCTTTTTAATAGATACTGTACATAAGTCAGAAGAAATCACAATATGGTTTTATTGGATCAAATCAACTTTTCCCCCATACATAAGGGAGTTTTGATTTCAAGGGGCCAAGCCCTTGCTCTACATTGATTCACCCCACTAGTAGAAAAAGGGCCATCTATACCGGTTTCAGAGTGGCTTTTGTACCGGTTAAGCAACTGGTACAAAAGCTCCCCCTTTGGTACCGGTTTCTTACGAACCGGTATTAAAGAGGCCTTCACATAGACACCCAGGAGAGCGCAGGGCGAGCGAGCTTTAGTACCAGTTTATAATACGAACCGATACCAAAGGTTGGCAGCCGCGGCAGAGAAAAAACATAAATCTCTACCGTGGCAGAGAATTCAGGGTTTAGGTTTTAGGAGGGGTTTAGGGGTATCAGACTGTTCATATCGTGTCGATGCGCCAGAAACGCGTTTGGGTTTAGGTAGTACATGAATATCAAGGTGATGCATATCAACTTGGTGCATATAATATAACACATGTAATTGCATAAGATAGCAAATTAAGTAGTACATGCATATATAGTGGTACTCTCCGAGGCATACTATATATCTATTACATGTAGCATAGTGGTACTCTCCGAGTCAAACTATATGTTACATGTAGATCTTCATGCATAGTGGTACTCTCCGAATGGTGGTATGACGTCCCAAAGGAAAAATCCCGCCAATTCCTCGCCAATTGCTTTGAAGCGGTCCTCGATTGAGATCTTGTCCCGCTTTCTTGCCAACTGTAAAGAATGAGATACAAATGAATACATGCGCTATGTGTGTGTGTATATATATATTAAATCACAATCAAACAATTATGACTGAAACTCAGCACAACTTATGGTAAGAAAATAAATTTGTGAATATTGTTTACGTACCTCTTTATTTATTTGATTATTCGTTCTCTTGCTGATAAATCTGTGGATGTACTCGCAAACGTAGTATCCACATAGATATGTTTGTTTGGTATAAGGTGGAAAGGAATTTGTTCGCCATATATGCAGTTTTTAAGGGGAGACTTGTCCCTTGCCTGGTTGTGCATAAGTGACGGAATTGGAAAAGTGAGCATATGGGACTAAATGAATGAGTGTTGTGTACGACACATGTTTCATAGAAGCAGTGGATCCTATACCCAACTTCTTTGAAAGCGATGTCCAATATTAAACCCCTTTCACAAGTTCTTATATCGTGTGCGATGGAGTTGGGTTTGTTGGGTTCGTTGCATGGAAAACAAAAAAAATTCTACCGCAAAGACGAATAAATCCAAGATCCAATCTATGGAAAAGCCAAGATCTAATCTATGAGATCGGAACAACGAGATAGAAGAGAGACTAACCCTCGAAGATCCAAAGCCTTAACGAGATCAAATCTCGTGGTTGATGAAGATGATCCTTCTGGTGCTGCTATCCGGAAGCACATCCGTACTCGGTCACGCGTACGGTATCGATGAAGTCCTTCCTCTCCCAGTTCCAGTGGGCAGCGGAGGAGTAGATCCCCCTCGGAATCCCATCATCACGACGACATGGTGATGGTGGTGGAGGAGAATTCCTGCAGGGCTTCGCCTTAGTCGGAGCAGGAGAAACTGGGAGGGGGGAGAGGTGGCAGTTTAGGGTTGCGTATGGAGCAGCTATGGCCGGCCAACCCATCCATCTATATATATAGTCGGGGGGTAGGTTAGGGTTTCCCAAAACCCATCTAGGGTCAGCGCCTGGTGGGCCCAGACCATGCTTGGGCGCGGCCTAGGGTGGGCCCGCGTCCAGGGGGGTCTGGCCCGCTCCTGGCCTTTCTCCGTCTCCCCTTTTTAATCCGTTTGCGTGACAGAAAAATAGGAACTTCTATTTTTTGTTTTGTCCAATTCCGAGAATATTTCCAGAACAACTTCTCTGAAATACAAAACAACAGATTTCTTCCAGAACAATTCCGACACATAACTTGCCTCCGGACCATTCCAGACCTCCTTGTGATGTCCGGATCCCATCCGACAATCCGAACAATATTCGGTCTCCATCTCATATTCCGTATCTACTAAACAATATCGAAACTTAAGCGTGTCACCCTACGATTCGTGAACTATGCAGACATGACCGAGACCCCTCTCCGATCAATAATCAATAGCGGGACCTAGAGATCCAAAATGGCTCCCACATATTCAACGATGACTTCGTATCGAATGAACCATTAACATACGATACCAATGCCCTTTGTCGCGCGATACTTTACTTATCCGAGGTTCGATCATCGGTATCTCTATACCTAGTTCAACCTTGTTACCGACAAGTACTCTTTACTTGTACCATGTAATGTCATCTCTTGTGACCATGTCACATGCTTGCAAGCTAATTAGATGACATTCCACTGAGAGGGCCCAGAGCATATCTATCCGTCATCTGGATGGACAAATCCCACTCTTGATCCATATGCCTCAACTCATACTTTCCGAATACCTAATCCCATCTTTATAACCACCTATTTACGCAGTGGTGTTTGATGTAACCAAAGTACCCATCCGGTGTGAGTGATCTACATGATCTCATGGTCGAAGGGCTAGGTTACTATGTATCGAAAGCTTATAGAAAGTTGAACTTAATGACTTGATCTTATGCTATGCTTACTATGGGTGTGTGTCCATCACATCATTCTCCTAATGACTTGATATTGTTATTAATAACATCCAATGTTCATGATCAGGAAACCATGATCATCTATTAATCAACAAGCTAGTTAAACTAGAGGCTTACTAGGGACTCTGGTTGTTTACACAACACACATGTATCAATATTTCCACTTAATACAATTATAGCACGTGATGTAAACATTTACCATGAACACTAAGGTATAATAATAATTGCTTTAGACGACATGGGCTTAGCCTAGTGGTTGGGGTCGCAGTGGCGCACCCCAACGACCGGAGTTCGATTCCTGTCAGGGACGAATTTCGGAATTGTCACGCCAAGTCCCGCTTCTACTATATCAAAAAGTGTCTAGTTCCTTCTAGACACGGTTTCATTTTTTTTAATAATAACTGCTTTATTATTGCCTCTCGGGCATATCTCCAACAGTCTCCCACTTGCACTAGAGTCAATAATCTAGTTTACATTTGTAAAGATCTAACACCGTGGCATTCTGGTGTTTATCATGTTTGCTCATGGGAGAGGTTTCAGTCAACGAATCCAACACACTCAGAAACGTATATATTTTGCAATTCATTTGCGTTTCCACACATCTCTCATTTTTCAAAATGAGTTGGCACTAATCATATATGTTTGGTCTTCTGGTGGAACCTTAACTCTGCAGTCTGAAATATGTCACAAATATTGTCACACACAATATAGCTTCATAGTCCTGACACTACCGGAACTACACCAAGTTCTCAAAGAACTCCTCGACACAAAAAACTCTCGGTCATTGTCAAAACAATGACATAATGTGCCTTCGTTTGTAGAATTCGTCAAGAACTCATCTAAATATAGCATAGACTTCTTATAGCTCATTGTGCTACCTTTTAATTAACACTTAGCCTAATTGAGATTTGAAATTTATTTTTATATGTGACCAAACTAATATCGGTGCAATACCTTACAGTGATTTGTTTGTCATTACCCCATACAAAACTATATATATCCTTGATTCTTCTAAATCACTCAGGGATATTCTTACTATTGTCCAACGATCATTATATGAATCATTCTAGCATATGCTCCTGACACTTTAGAGCACAGGACATCTGATTGTGTACATATTATTCGTGATCTAAAATCAATAATGTGTTTTTACTCATTGAGTGTCAAATATACTCAAGTTTTGTAAAACCTCCACATGGAAAAGAACATCTTCTTGACGTTGTCATATTGAACTACTTCAATATTTATTCTATGTACTTTTACTAAAACTTATTATGCGCTTCAATCTATCTTCATAGATCTTGAGGCTAAATATGTTTTTAGTCCATATCCTTTCATTGAAGTTAATTTTCAATGAAACCTTCTAATCACATCAAGTACATGATTACACTATTTATAATCAACGATATGTCATCTACATAAAGTATTATAAATATATCTCAGCGCTCCCACTTAATTTCTTGCAAATGCAAGCATCTTCATCGCTTCTGATAAAATCAAACTCTTTGATTATTTTATCCGGTGAAGATTCCAACTGCGTGATACTCACTTCATCTAGTGAAGTTTGTATACCTATCTAGTATTCCATGGACAAGCAAAACTCTTAGTTGTATCTAGTATACATCCTTGTATTTCTTCCATCCTATTATCATATCTCATAAAAGAAATATCTAGCGATTACTAGAATAATCCGCATAGACTATAAGCATCGCTACGGGAAGGTCTAATCTTATCGTAGTCAACTCTTTGAACTTTGTCGTAAACAAATTTTCGACAAGTCGAGCTTCTTCAAGGATATTGCATCCATGTCCATCAATTTTATAGATCCATTTACTTTTAAAAAGTATTCACATATCTTGGATTTCATTGCACTTAGCCATCTTAACGGAGTCAGGGCCCATCATAGCTTCTTTGTATGTAGTTGGTTTATTATTGTTCAAAATCAATCATTTGTCCATAAATCATTTATTTGATCACAAAGTAAACCATACCTACAAGGTTCAATAGGTACTTCGATCTCCATGACTATAACACTTTGTAGACATGTGAGCCATAATCGTCGTGGCCGCTTCCGGAACCATTTCCGATGCTGCGCTACTCTGATCATCATGCTCAGGTTCATCAACCTTATCAAGTTCCATTGTCCCTCCCACTCAAATACTTCGCTACAAACAATTTCTTGGAAATAAGCAAGAAACATTAACAAACACTTTTTTCTTTGACTTCATAGTGGGAAGAATTCCCAATTTGTTCTCTGGGACAACCAACAAAGACATTTATCAAATTATGGTTGTAAACTCATTTACTTACGCTATGCATACCAAAATTTAAGAAAGGACTATTAGGGTTTATACGTAATATCCCAGGTAATGGGGTTACAAAAATAGAGGAAACAGTTGTGTGCATTGCATTCATGCATAGAAAATCTGGGGAATTTTCGCGCTTTATAGTAAAACAGTCACAGTAACTGAAGTTTCACTTGACCTTGATGGAATTGTAGTACCTCATCAAGTTCAGTGCTATAAGCCTCCATGTGACTTTGTTAAAACCTGGTTTTGGGTAAAGATGATTTGATCTAAGGGGTTAGATCAAATGGAATTAAAACCAACACAAGAACATATGAACCAAGGATCAACTACTTGATCTTATAACAGATCATAACATGGTATTCCTTGTCATAACATCTGAATATTTATTCAATTGGAAATCAAGTAACAATAAAATGGGGAAACCATTCCTAACTTATCTTTTCCATGTCTTAAACTAATCCTTGATCCTACCATGAACCTCATGGTATTCATTCTACTTTATTCCTGGAAACAAGACAAGGAGATTCAACTTAAGAAATATATATTCTTCTCTATTCCAAATAGTTTTACATCAAACCTAGAGCGGTGAGAGTTCTATTATAATTATTAGAGAAGCAATAACAAACCTTGAGCTAAACCTTGGATATACACCCAAGTATTCAAATCATCATCTTCAAGAGGAACCCTAGAGTATTATTCAAGTCCTTCCCAAATGAGTGAGACCATTCAAACCACTCTTAGCTTTACCCATTTAAGACTCAAGGACAATCATTGAACTAAAGTATTAGGTGGTAAACCATTTCCTTTGGAGCGGTGAGATAACCTAATATCAGATGGAATAAGATGAACTCCATGAATTGATGAAGTAAGGAGGAAGCTAATCCAACTAAGCATCTAGATGGAGACTTAACCCTTTATTATCCAATGAGATCTTGTGAACATACCATAAACCCTAGAATAATCCATTCCTATATAAGAGAGCTCAAGATCTGGTGTTACACTCAAGTTAGTTGAGAAAACACTTGGATTCAAGGGAGAGATTTATTCAAATATCCAAATGGTTAAACCATCATTCCTTGAGTAAAACCCTAAGTAATTATCTCAGGCAATCTCCTGGGCTATAAATCATTGAGACAACCATAATTATGTCTATTCAAGAAACTAGAAAAGAAAGTCTATATTTAGTTGATCAAGACAACACTTAATCTTGGGAGTGAGAAACCAAATTCATCAGAGATACCTTAGGAAGTCCAACCTTGATCATTATAAATTGTGTAATGATCATAAACCCTAAAGAACTTGATGTTAAGATATTAAGAACAAGTTGATCATGCCTAATCCATGATCATGCTCTTGAGACATGTGAGGATAAGTTAAATCCTACTAGAATAAGTAGATCTCATTTCCACATGAAATTATAGGAAGATCACTAGTAATCAAATCCAGGCTTATATCCCAACCTTAACTTGTGAATCACTTGGTAATCATAAGTAGAATCTTATCACATATATATTCTATTTATTCCTCAATTAAAGGACCTAAGAAAATCTTAGAGTAATACTCCATACTTTATATGGTGAGAAACCATACATCCATATGACCAAAGTTAACTATAAAAAGAACTATAAAAACTTTGGTTACTTTAATGATAAATTGAGGATAGCAATAGAAGTTAATTGGGAGAAGACAAAACTAATTCTTCAGTCTTTAGTAATTAAAGGAGCACATGAATTATTAAGCAAGTAACCATTTTATCATAGAGGAGAGTAAACCCTAGGAAATACAATACGGTGTCATCTCATTTCTACAACCCAGAATTTTATCTCAACCCTAGTCTATGTATCACTATGGTGATCATAATATAAAACCAGATCATAATTGTGATTCAAACCAATTGCCATTAGGTGAATATGATGAGAATCCAAGATTTGTTCACTAGTTAAAGCTTATGCTTAAATATGGAACTTAAGAATAACCTAGTGCTAAACCATTTGATTAAAACCATGTGTGGTTCTCAACCACTTATTATTATAACCAAGACCAAACCATGATGAGAGTAATATTTACTCTAGGTAATTCATGGTGCTATTAAAATATGATAATAGTGCCAACCTTGAAATAGGATAACCCTTACAATATCTTAGAAATAATTCTTCACATAAAATCATGGTCCAATTCATCCTCATTACCATTCATCTTAAAATCTAGCCTTAATCAAAATATAGGTGAACCATCAGTATTGCTAAGTACTAGCAAACCCTAATAATGTGTTCACCATGCACATGTTGGAAATTACAAATCATCTACATAGATCTGGTTCCCAAATTAAAAAGGGGAATTTAAATAATTACCCAACTCATGTTATTCTAAATTTGGCATAATTCTCACAACAATCCCAATTTAATTAAATAATAGATACTGTTGAGCAAAACAATTATGAAATAAGCATTGTTATCAAATCTTATGGAGGTTCAAATACTTTAGAACCTGCAAGTATAAACCTGAATTCAAATTTGAATTCAAACAATAAAATAGAAACTAGAAAATAAAATAAAAGAAAAGAAAAAGAGAGAAGAGAGGTGATTACCTGAATAGGCCGCAGAAGCCTAGCAGCAGCCTGCCTAGCAGCCCAGCATCAGCCCATCGACGCAGCCCAATACCGGCCCGCATACCTGATGTCTACGGGTGCTTCTATTCTTGTAGATAGTGTTGGGGCTCCAAGAGCAGAGGTTTGTAGAACAGCAGCAAGTTTCCCTTAAGTGGATCACCCAAGGTTTATCGAACTCAGGGAGGAAGAGGTCAAAGATATCCCTCTCATGCAACCTTGCAACCACAAAGCAAGAAGTCTCTTGTGTCCCCAACACACCTAATAGGTGCACTAGTTCGGCGAAGAGATAGTGAAATACAAGTGGTATGAATGAATATGAGCAATAGTAACGGCGCCAGAAAATAGCTTGCTGGCGTGTAGTTGATGGTGGTAATATGGTAGCAGTAGTAACGCGATAAAACGAGTAAACAAACAGCGATAGCGATATTTAGGAACAAGGCCTAGGGATTAGACTTTCACTAGTGGACACTCTCAACTTTGATCACATAACAAAATAGATAGATGCATACTCTACACTCTTTTGTTGGATGATGAACACCATTGCGTAGGATTACACGAACCCTCAATACCAAAGTTAACAAGCTCCACAATTCAATGTTCATATTTAAATAACCTTAGAGTGCATGAAAGATCAACACGACTAAACCAAGTACTAACACAGCATGCACACTGTCACCTTCACACTATGTAGGAGGAATAGATCACATCAATACCATCATAGCAATAGTTAACTTCATAATCTACAAGAGATCACAATCATAGCCTACGCCAAGTACTAACACGGATGCACACACTTGTCACCATTACACCGTGCGGGAGGAATAAAACTACTTTAATAACATCACTAGAGTAGCACATAGATAAATTGTGATACAAAACACATTGCAATCATAAAGAGATATAAATAAGCACTTCACTACGCCATTCATAACAGTGAATAAGTATTATGTGAAATATAGCCTAAGAGACCCACACGGTGCACACACTGTCACCTTTACACACGTGGGACAAGGAGTCTCCGGAGATCACATAAGTAAAACTCACTTGACTAGCATAATGACATCTAGATTACAAGCATCATCATATGAATCTCAATCATGTAAGGCAGCTCATGAGATTATTGTATTGAAGCACATAGGAGAGAGATTAACCACATAGCTACCGGTACAGCCCCGAGCCTCGATGGAGAACTACTCCCTCCTCATGGGAGACAGCAGAGTTGATGGAGATGGCGGTGGTGTCGATGGAGAAGCCTTCCGGGGGCACTTCCCCGTCCCGGCGGCGTGCCGGAACAGAGACTCCTGTCCCCCAGATCTTGGCTTCGCGATGGCGGCGGCTCTGGAAGGTTTCTCGTACCGTGGCTTTTCCGTATCGAAGTTTTAGGTCCAGGGGCTTTATATAGGCGAAGAGGCGGCGTCAGGAGGTCGAAGGGGCGACGACACCATAAGGCGGCGCGGCCAGGGGATGGGCCGCGCCACCCTATCATCTGGGGGCCCTGTGGCCCCCCTGCGCGGCTCTCGGGTGTTCTGGATGCTTCCGGTGAAAATAGGAACCCGGGCGTTGATTTCGTCCAATTCGAGAATATTTCGTTACTAGGATTTACGAAACCAAAAACAGCGAGAAAACGAGAAGCGGCACTTCGGCATCTTGTTAATAGGTTAGTTCCAGAAAATGCACGAATATGACATAAAGTGTGCATAAAACATGTAGATATCATCAATAATGTGGCATGGAACATAAGAAATTATCGATACGTCGGAGACGTATCAGTACCCCTTCAGCCAAAATATCACGGGGACGAGCTCGTCCTCATCCCCTTCTCCCGCATGGTCGACACGGCGAAGCCGTGCTCGGCTTCGTTGCGATGCTGGTGGCATCTCCTTCATCGGCAGCGTGACGAGGAGGATTCTGCCGCCGTATAAAAGCCCCGCGAAGCACAGCAGCTCGGGATTTCTTCCTCCTCTCCAATTTTCCCCAACCTCCGAAACCCTAGCTACTCGGACACCGTCAATCGCCGATGACTGGGGCAACCCCGAGCCTCGCCGTGGACACCAGCGTCACCACCATGATCGACTTGCTCCTCCTGCAAAAGGAATCGAGCCGGAGCAGCCCGTAGCGCCGTCGCCAAGCTCAGCTCTCCGGCGGCCGGCGCCATGAAATCCGGCGAACTAGCCCTCAATCGACCACACCGTCACGCGCGTCGTACTTGCGGTGAGCCACTCTACCTCATGGCAAGCTCGCCCTGCTCGATTACCGGAGCGGCGCCACCACTATGAGGCTCGCCTCGGCGTCCTCTTTCCAACAAGCACAAGCACGCCCTCGCGGGACCACGGGAACGCCGGCGATCGCCGTCACTGGCCGCCGGTGACACACAAGGTGGCCACATCACCGCCACTGTGGCAGCCAGCGTGGCTCTGGCCCACCTGTCTGTGTCTGTGAGTAGCACAGGCGGGTGTAGTTAGTAAATTCCGTTTTAATTCAAAATTCTGTTAATTCCAGAAAATTACTGCAACTTCAAATAAATCTGGAAAATTCATCTTAGCTCAGAAAAATAAATAAAAGATATCAAAATTCCTAGAAAAGTAAACTCTATCCAATAAAAATATAAAATGAAATTTTTATTTTTAATAAAAATTTAATTATTTAATACTTGTTATTTAAGCCTTTAATTTTAATTCTAAATTCAATTAAAATTCAATAATTAGGAAAACTTCAGAAAATAAATAAAAACCAGTAACTAAATAAGGAAAATATTAAAATTAATTTTCCTTTACTATAAATTTATTAAATCCTTATTAGGAGGATTTAAAACCCTAAATAATAATTACCTTAATTATTAATTATTTAAAAATAATAAAATGCCAAATTCCATATTATTTTTATTTCCAAGTTACTAATAACTTCAAATATAAAATGAAGTTATTAACCATAGAACCAAATGATAAATAGCAAACCCTAAATTCCACATGGAATGATATTACAACCCTATCATTTCATGTGATTCCTAAAACCCTAATCCATTCAGGAACCCTAGAACCACTATCTCATGTGAACCTTAATTTGCTTCTAAACCTAAACCCTAGGTTAAGACATGTGATCAAGAGACATTGTATTCATACCTAGATCCATAATTAGCCACTAAGTGCATATTCAGGTCCACATAAAATATAGGAGCCTATCACTAAGACTTTAGCATTCCATGTGTTCATCCCCTCAAACCTAGATGATCAAATAGGAACACCTAAGTCTAAACCCTAAATTCCTACCATCAAAAGTATCAACCTTACTCATACCTATATAGCATCACACCATTGTGATGAACTCCATTAGCAACCATGCTAATATTGACATCATATCCCATACACACTAAACCCTACTAGTGTGAGATACTTATGAACCATCCTATTTAGGAACCAACCATTCTCTACTTAGAGATCCAATGGCTAATACAACACAACCTCAACCTTAATTGTAATACTTCTTATTATTTAAGAAGTATGTTCTTCAAAAGTTATTCTTTTGAAGAAAATAAGGAATCATCATCAATCCTGCCTAATAGGACCTATAGCGAATAACCAGCTATCACCAGCAAGGTATACCAACCTTGATAGCAACTATTTATAATAAATTGCTCAAGATGCCTAGGCTTAACTCAACCTTACAAGCCCTTGGTGTTGATGAATCCAACCTTGTTAGGATCCATCTACTACTTACTCCAGAAACCAATTAGAACCATAGAAAACCATAGAACCCCACAAACCTAATTACCATACTTGTTCTTTATCAAAGTACATGTTCTTCAAAAGTTATTCTTTTGAAGTATATGATAATTAATCATTAACCATACCATATAGTACTAAAACTGACCACTGTTCTTTACTTGTTAACATTATGCCAATTAACATTCTTTATGTGCTCAATTGATTATTATGCTTTATTATCTACCTGTTTATAATACCAAATAATCACACCTGAATAAGAACCTTGTATGTGAATCACTCTAAAAGTGCAACACACCCTGAACCAATCATTACAACTCACTGATCCTAAATCATCGGGGTTAGGTCACGCTTAGAGCGATTGCATCTCATACTTATGCATTATTGCATCCTTGCCAATCTTTTGAACATCGTCCTTACGGACGATGATGCTATTTCAGAATTTGGAGTTATTACGTATCGAAGACCTTGCCTGCATAATCTTGCAGTCAAGAAAGGCAAGTTCATCACTTGCTCATGTCATTTGAATATTTCTATCAAATTACTTGCAAAGTACTATGGTTATCACTATTGCATAAAAACCAAAACCACTATTTTCATAACTATGAATATGACTATGTGGTGGGCAATGGGACCATGGATTGTGTTGATATGGTGGAGGTTCCATTGCAAGGGTTTATATCCATCTAGGATTAAACAACAAATGTCGTCCAGTGATTCTTGTGCCGCAATACCCGTGTTAACCATAAGATCCGGAGTGGGACGGAGTAGTCAAAAGTGTTTCCACCTCTCGTTCATCAACGGATGCTCATTACCGGGTGCACATGATCTTGCGAGACATGATGCAGGGGTGGGAACCCGTAGAAGTCCCAACGGTAATGAGGTCTATGATGGGTTGCAACTGCCGGCGTAGGAATGTATGGTAGAGCCCTGCATTGACGTCGTGGTCGGAGTCCACCCTGAAATCTATGGGAATAATGGGGCCGGCGTGGACCCAGGGTCGGAGTTTGCAGCAACGGGTGGGTGTTCGAGGTAGCGGAGGAACATGATTGGCTAGACCTTATACCGGGCTTCACACCATAGGAAGTGTGGACAAGCCTGCAGATTGGTTGGCACCAAGGTTAAGATCTCTTATGGGTAAAGCAACACACCTCTGCAGAGTGTAAAGAACCGTGACTCGTCACTCCCTGTCCGGGATATGGAACTGCGAACGCTGCCGGAAAGGAGCTCCATGAAGTTCTAGTAAACCGGTGAAGGCTGACGAACATAGTTCTTCTGAATAAAAGCAACCTTTTGAAGAAATGGTTATGAAAACCTGCATTGGTATTAGACTTTCCGGTCTAATGCTGTAGCTAGTGCATCAAACACCTCTTTCCTATAATGAACTTGTTGAGTACGCTCGTACTCATCCCACTCTTAAATCCCCTGCTTAGATATGGAGGCATCGAAGGAGGATCTACAATACAACTCGAAGGCCGAGGAGTCAACCACTACTTCAAGGGACAGGACCCTGTCAGAAGAGTCAAATACACATCCAACAAGAAGAAAACCTAGATTAGCCATAGAAGGGAACTAGCTTCCTAAACCTAGCTCCTATTTAGCTAGAATCTATTCATAGCCTCAATAGCTATTTAAATACTCTACAAATAGAGTTCGTGATAAGACTAGACTACGAGTCGTTCTTCTGGAGTTGATGTGCAGTTTTACCTCATTGTAAAGTAGGAGGCTATGATGATCTTATGTAACAGAGTCAATGTTGTAATTCTATAGACATGCCTTGGACCCGCATATGTTTCTGTTGTACCACTCTGAGCGATATAATACTAGTGGAACAGTGTTTCATTGGTGTTATATCAGACTTGCATACTACACCATGCAGTGGTATGCCGGGTCACCACAGGTTTATACCCACACCATAACTCATATGGTGTCATTTCAATGGATTATGATGACGCTCTATTTAGTGTAAAAGCGGTAGTCTCTAAAGCATAAACTACAAAATACAATGGCATTATTTTATTTTATCTCATCATTAATCCAACAAGGTTTGGATACGTCATTCGAATACTCCATCATAACTATGGTGTTCCAAGAAACGTGAGTTGTGGAACAATTTCGTAACTCTCTTAGATGTTCGCTAAAACTCGTAATTCAAATATTTCCACCATGATCTAATCATAGATATTTGACTTTTCTATTACGATAATTTCCACTTCATGCTCAAATTTATTTGAATCTATTCAAATGTTTCAAACTTCTTCCTTATTGAATAAATATATTCATATATATACACCAAATTCATTGTTGGAAGTTTTCATGAAGTAGAGGAATCTTTCGCACACAACTATGCCTAAGAACCATATACATCATCATGTATGTTTCCACTAGGCTAGTTACCCGTTCAACTCTTGGCCTATGAACAATATTTCAGTCATTCTCTTTAGAAGAGATTTGCAAGCGCCGAACGATTCAAAAATTGAATGACTCCAAAAATTCATTTGCATGGAGTTCCTTCATACGTTTCTTTCTAACATGACCTAAATGGCGGTTCCACAAATAAGTGAAATTCTTATCATTTGCCTTATGGAATTTTAGTGTCAGTTTTATGCATGTGTGTTTCACTGTTAAGATTTATAATAACTCCTCCATCGTACATGGAGTACGGTTATAATTTGAACAACTCATTGTTTTTATTTGACCAGAACAAAATAACAATTATAAAGTTCTTCATTATAAATCTTAAGGGCTAGGTAGAATGCCAACGACGAACATAATAACACTTTATTTTGTTCCAGACGTGAATTCTTATCACATTCCTTGTCATTCACTTAGGCCATTATATTCTTATATTGCATTGTGCTCTATGATTTCTCATACCAACCAATATGGTACAAATACCTATGAATTTCATAGTGTGACTAAACAAAGAATAAATTCATAACATGTATATCATCTATATACACCTGAGCTAGACTTTCTAGTCTTTTCTTTCTTTCTGCCAAAAACTTTTGTAGTTTCTCATTTGGCTTTCCTCATTTTTCAGAAAACACTTCAATATCAATAACTTCTAGGTTTGTTGGTCAAATACCAATAACCTTGAGGTTCTTACTTTGAAGTTAATCATCACATCACAAGTGTTCCAGATTTCTCTATTAGTAACTTTTTAATGTGATGAAAAATTTCACTCATAATTTTTTATTCATTAAATCATGACGACTTTCCGAGACCATGTCTTTACATGCTAGGATTATCAAGTTTAACCTAAGTATTCACATGTGTAAATTTGTCTTGCACCCGTTGTATGCACACGCATAATCTATAACACCTGATCATCACGAGATGCTTCGAAACGACGAGTCTTAGCAACGGTGCATACTAAGGACGACCACTTCATGGATATGCGAATATCGTTAGTGCCTAAGTAGTTGGAGGATTGGGATGGCTAGCATCTTCAACCTTCATACATTCCCATAAAACTAATGATTTAGTCTCACTAAATTATATTCTAACATCTTGCAATAAGGTCTTAGATATCACATATATCTCACACCTTGCTTATTTCTGAAAATAAACTTTCCAGGTCTTTACTTTTCAAACAGATTTGAACTTCAAGTTTCACGGAGACAAGATGATTTTAGGTACTAATTGAAACCATTGCTCTTTGAATCCGCAATGTGAGGTTTACCAAAAGTTTGCAATAAGACTCAATCATTTCTTGATTCTTTAACAATACGGTACCAGTCCGTAAAGTTACTTGTCAGATGTAACAGTGTTTCTATCTCAATTACAAGACTAGTGCATGGTACATAATGGATGCAAATTCTACAAATTAATTCAAAATACAATTCAGACTATGTTCAGGATAATTAGTTCAAGTTTTAATCTAATTACTAATGAACTCCCACTTAATACAACATCCCTCATGGTTGTTTAGTGGCACACGATCCATATTCTACACCAAGTCCGATCATCACGTGAGATTATATAGCTTCAATGGTGAACATCAACATGTTGATCATATCATCCATATGACTCGTGTTAAACCTTTCAGTTTCTTGTGTTCCGAGGCCATGTCTCTACATGCTAGGCCCGTCAAGCAAACCTAAGTATTTCCGCCTGTGCAACATGGCTTACACCCGTTGTATGTGAACGTAGAATCTATCACATCCGATCATCACGAGATGCTTCAAAAACGACGAACTTTAGCAACAGTGCATACAAGGGGAGAACACTTTATTATCTTGATATTGATGTCAGGGATCATCTTATAATGCTACCGTCACGATCTAACCAAAGTAAGATGCATAAAAGGATTAACATCACATGCATGGATAATGTGATATGATATGGTATTTTCTTCTTGTGTCTTTGATCTCCATCTTCATAGCTGTCGTCGTGGTGAACAGACAGATGCCATGGGATGTCTTGAGTTGGGGCCGAATGTTCGCTAGAGGATTTGGGGGAGGGTTTTGGTTATACGGGGATGGATTCCTGATGGATTACCGGATGCTCTCTGGATGAACTTGGCCTTGGCCAGAGGTTGAAGAAGAAGAACACAAGAACTATCACAACTCTGGATCTCTCTATTCCATGATCGAATAAGGTTACAGGTTTTCAGCCACCAAGTTGGACGTACCCGCGATGGGGTGTACCCCCTCTCCTTATATAGGGGAGAGGGTGGCTTACAGGGGAAGAAACCCTAGGAAACCCTAATGGCATCTTTGACTAGAAAAACTACTTTACAAAGCATCTTTGGCAGCCGGTGATGCCGGTATGTCTTTAATCAGGGGCGTTGACGTCCTTCGGTTCCTTTTACGTCATCCTCTGCTTTGGCCTCAGAGCTTCGATTAAAGCTGAAGTGCTTCGCTCATCTTTGTCCTCTAGCTCTTGAGAGAATCTTTGACCAGCTTGCCGACGTGCTACACTGTAGCCCGTGCCGGTACTTCCGGTATCTTCTTAGCCTATTCCGGTATACCCCTCCTGGGATACCGGTATAGTTTCTCTTAGCCATACAATAGTCTTTGTCATCCGGAATAATTCCTAAACCGGTACGACAACTGCCTAGACAAGGCTAGTTTGGCATGCCTTTGGCATACCGGGGGTCATCCCCCCGACATTAGTCCCCGAAGCTGGTATAATCCGGCGGATTCAATCCGATAGACCATGCCAGGTTCCCATCTCTTAACGTACCGGTTTAACTCTTCCGGAAACCAATTCTAACCTTCCGGCGTCTCTGCCGAACTTATCTCATCAAACCGGTTTTTTCCGGTTGCTTTGCTATTAAGTCTCCTCGGCGAAGTCGAGAATTTCTCGAGTACAGTGCCTGTCAGAGACATCTTCCGCCGGTTCTTAGATTTCTTCGAGCTACTACCTCATCATCTCCCTGGCAATGCCATCTTTCTTTACCTTTCTTGCTACGTTTCCTTCATGGAGGCCTATGTTTGCCTCCTGCCCACAGTCGAGGCTTTCTCTCGTTTTTTCACTCTCCGGATCAACTCGGTCCAGGGCAAGAACATTCCCAAGCCCAAGCCTCCGGTTCAGTTCGGCTCCTGCATCGTTACCGCACGCCAGGGGAGCCCCTTCTACAAGTTCTCCGGCTTGGAGTCTTGCCGGGCATGGCAAGAGACCTTCTTCTATGTCATGAATACCGGCACCGCCGATCTTATCAACCTCCCGGCTTATGTTCCCGGAGCGCCTTCGCGGGCTAACTGGAAGTACAACCCGGGGATCTCCCATATTGAGACCAACATGATCGTCCGGTTTATGGAGCAACTGAACAAAGATACCAACATCTGCTCTGACGATATCATCCGCGCGTTTATTTCGCGCCAGGTCCTTCCTCTGCAACGCCGGATTCACAAGATGGGCGAAATGAGCGGCCGCCGGGATCCAACTAGGATCACCAGCTTCGGACTGAGTCTGATGTGGTTCGCAAAGCCAAACAGATTTGCCAAACCGACATGCCGACAGACTAGTCCTGGGGCCTTTGATAATGCGTGAA
>NC_061512.1:150672997-150738754 GCF_022539505.1 Lolium rigidum | reverse complement strand
TCCGGACGCGCCTCCGGTGATGATGTAGAGCCCTCCGGTGATGATTCCCCTCTCCGGTAGGGTGCCGGAGGTGATCTCCCGAATCCCCCGAGATGGGATTGGCAGCGACGGCGTCTCTGGAACTTTTCTCGTATCGTGGCTCTCGGTACTAGGGTTTTCGCGACAGAGTGAATAAATATGCGAAGGGGCAGAGTCGGGAGGTGGTCGAGGGGCCCACCCCACAGGCCGGCGCGCCCCCCTCCTTGGCCGCGCCGCCTTGTGGTGTGGGGCCGCCTTGGCCCCTCTCCGTATCTCCTTCGGTGTTCTGGAAAGCTCCGTGGAAAATAAGACCGTGGGCTTTTGTTTCTCCCAATTCCGAGAATATTTCCTGTGTAAGATTTCTGAAACCAAAAACAGCAGAAAACAGGAACTGGCGCTTCGGCATCTTGTTAATAGGTTAGTGCCGGAAAATGCATCAAAATGATGTAAAGTATATATAAAACATGTGAGTATTGTCATAAAACTAGCATGGAACATAAGAAATTATAGATACGTTTGAGACGTATCAGCCTTCGCCCCCTGAGCTTCAAAAATCCTTCTTCCGACGAAGTAATGGGTTGGGGAACCGGGTTGACGTTTTCGACAGCTATTTGACGTGTTGCTAACTTGCTTTCTTCTGCTCTTTCAGGCATGTGAGCGCTTTCCTCGTATTGCTGCCGAGGTTGGCAAACCTTGCCGGAAGAACCGGTTGGACACGGTGGACCCGGACCCATACGTCTCCAAAAGCTCCAAGATGGGCCGGACTCACACCTCACGCCCCGGTAACTTCTCCATTCCACGCCCGGCAAACGATTTCGGTTCTGACGACGAGGTCACCATCCTCAAGGTACTTTGTTCTCCCATATCCTTATAAGCTGTTTCTTTGTAGATCGTGCCTCAGCCGATGCCAACCCCCAGGTCGTGGAGCGCGCGGTTCCGTTACAAGCGGAGGTTGGCCAGGAGTTCCTGGACAACCTGACTTCCCGGGGGCGCAAGAGCAAGGCTCCGGCGCCTGAGGCCGGCACCAGCGAAGCTCCTCTGGCCAAACGCTCCAAGAAGGATGGCGGCGGCAAGCCCTTCACCAAGAAGCGGTACCGCAGCCAGATGCCGGTAGCCAGCGGGTAAGCTTCTGTTTTTTCTTTTTCTTTGGCTTTCTACTTTTTGCTTGTGTTTTTCCTTGCCTCATTGCTTCTTCTAAGTTTCTTTCCCTTTTTTCTTTCTCAGGCCTGCCCTGAGCCTAACCAGGAGCGCTCCAGGCATGCCGCCGGAAGCTCCTCCTCAGGCAAGCCCGGCACGATCTGGTGCCGGCAAATCTCCAGCCTCCCCTCTGGGAGGCACTACAAGTGCGGGGCGCGCGGCCCCTAAAACTTCCCATCAACGCGCGGAGGAGGATTTCTTTTCCCCTCCTGATACCGAAGACACCGGCGCCAGCAACATCGGCGCCGGAAACGAAGAAGCGGAGCGGGCGAAACCTCCGGTTCCCCCTTCTCCCAAGAAGAAGAAGAAGAAGAAGGACACTGCCTCCCCCGCTAAGACCGTGCCGGCAACTTCCACGCCAGCATGCTCTCCACCAGCAAAGGAAGCACCGGAAGCTCCTGCGCCAACCAAGAACACGCCAACACCTTCTCTGGCAGCTCCTGCAGCAAACCCACGGCTCCGGAGCCAGCTCATCCGGGAGCCGCTCCTCTTACTGCCCAGCAACTTGCTGCGGTGGTGACAGCGGCGACCGCGCCACCTTCCGGGTCGCAGTCCCTGGTTCTTCACTCCAGCCGTGCCGCTGTCACGGCCAATGAGAAGGCCTCAGCTCAGCTGGGCCGGATCACCAAGCTCACCCGCGACAAAGTCAACCTGGGCCCGTTACAGGCGTACACCGAAAAGTGGAACCTGGCGGATTTATCCCCGACCACTCGTGGCTTGAGCAAGGAGAAGCTACCGGTAGCTGATCCTTCCAGCCCGCGTAGCTCAGCCCAACACCTGAGCCGGCTAAAAAGCGCCATCAAGGAGTTTGACCTTGCGTGGCATGACGTTAGCAGCAACGTGGTGGTAAGTTCCACATCCAACACTTTTTCCTCTTTCAACAATGCCGGTTTTCTATCTTATAACTTATATATATATCCTCGTAGTCCCCGAGTTTCGGGTTAAGTGCGCAGTTCTTAGTGCGAAACTTCTGTAGAATCAAAAAAACGGCATAGCCAGTCCCCGAGTTTCGGGTTGAGTGCGCAGTTCTTAGCGCGAAACTTCTGTAGAAACAAAAAACCGGCATCGCCAGTCCCCGAGTTTCGGGTTGAGCACGCAGTTCTTAGCACGAAACTCTTGTAGAAACAAAAAACCGGCATAGCCAGTCCCCGAGTTTCGGGTTGAGCACGCAGTTCTTAGCGCGAAACTCTTGTAGAAACAGAAAACCGGCATAGCCAGTCCCCGAGTTTCGGGTTGAGCACGCAGTTCTTAGCGCGAAACTCTTGTAGACACAAAAAACCGGCATAACCAGTCCCCGAGTTTCGGGTTGAGCATACAGTTCTTAGCGCGAAACTCTTGTAGAAGCAACATGCCGGCATAGCCTTACCGGAACTTCTTTCTTGGACAGGGCACGCTGGACAGCCGGAAACAGCACTTCGAGGAGCTTCTGTGGGAGCACCGGTTCCTATCCGATGCCCACATCAAGTGTCAAAGTAAGTTTCCATCTTCCGGCATCTTTTTGTACCGGTTGCTTTTCATGATGTATATTCACAAGTTCTTTGTACAGCTGCCCTTCCGGAAGCCTCCTCCGAGGAACTCTCTGTCCAGCTCTCCACGCTCAAAGGTACAATTTCCTCGCTCATTATTTCTTTCCTTTTTGAATTTACCGGTCTCTTTTTGCTAACTCTCTGTTCTTCCGGACTGCAGCTGAAAAGGAGCAGCTTTCCCTTGAGCACCGCAAGGCCCTGGACGCTCAGGAGAAGATCTCTTCTGAGCTGAAGGATAAGCTTGTTCAAGCTGAGCTCCGGCACGCGCGGGAGCTCAAGGAGGCCCAGGCCGCTGCCGAAGTCAAGTTGGATGAGTCGCTTAAGGACTTCACCGATGCGAGCGCGCAGCTGCGGAAAGAGCTGGAGGAGGAGACCCGGTTGCGGAAGGAGGCTCAAGCCCGGAATGCCACCCTTACCACGGACCAAGTTGAATATGACCGGTTGGTTGTTCAAGCCGACACCCTGGCCCTCAAGATTTCTTTCTTTTCCTTTTTGCTTATAAGCTTATAAATTCCGGCAGTATATCCTTATGCCGGTTCCTTTTTTCTTTCCCTTTCTTTCCTTGCAGACCTCTTCCCGGAGTCTCAGCCGCACGCATATGCGAAGGTGGCAGAGCGCAGGGCTGAGCAAGCTTTGAGCAATCCAGATGCACCCTGGGATGCCTACGACCCCTTGTCGCATTGGCCGCCCGGATCTCCCACATTAGGTGTGTGGACCGGCATCTGGTCGACCTGCCGGATGTGGCCATGCAGTTCTTCAAGGTCCTGTGGCCTGGGGAAGCGCAACCGGCAAACCTGACGCTCCTCTCCAACCGCCTCAAGGACGCCAGCAAGAGGTTCAGCGATTGGCGGCGCTCATCTGCCCGTGCCGGAGCCGACACAGCGCTTCGCGTTTACTGCTCATGGTACGAGGATCTGGACCTCAACGCTCTCCACAGCTTGCGCGGCGGTGCGCCTACGGACACCGATCCCACCAAGACTGCCAAGCGCAAGGACCGTGCCTACCGGATCGCCCAGTCCACCGCTACCAGCACATTCATCCCTCCTCCTGCTGACTTCGCAGACGAACTATCTGATGATGAGGAGGAGGAGGATGCCGAGGAGGACGAGGAGGAGGCCCCGGAAGACGACGTCGTCCCAGATCAAGCCCCAGAAGCTCCTGCCGCTTGAAGTATCTCGCTCTGTTTACTTGCCACACATGTTACCTTAAAACAATGCCCGTTAAATTCTCCCCCGGTATGCCGGGGTGTTTGATGTAAAACAATATATGTTGTCCTTTTGGCTGTGCTACACTTTATTTGTGCCGGTATCTTATATGATATACCGGTAAGTTATTAAGTCATGCTATCTTAGCAATTTGCATTTGTTGTTTTGCTTTGATCTTGCACAGTGAAGATTCTGGAACTGTTTCCGCATCCAATCTGATGCACACTTGGTTCTTTTGCTTTGGCTCTGCCTACCTCTTTGGGTTTTTTGGCGTATGAGTCACAAAGTTCTTTTGCCAAGCAAGCACTTTCTTGAACTTAGAAAAATTCGAATTTTTTCACAAAAAACCGGTACAACCGGGGTTAGTCAAATTTTCCTCGGATTACTTGTTCCTAACTCCCTTCAGATCTTTCATGTGCTTGGGTCCTTCCGGTTTATCTTGCTTGCCATGAAGCCGGGTTTCGGACAGCAGCAAGTCGAAGACTCCGGTAGGTTTAGCACGCTACTAGATCGGAAAAGAAATTATTCAACAACCAAACCGGTATACTGAAAAATAAACACATTGCATGCTATTCCGGTAGAGGCAGTCCTCGAGTCTCACTCGAGGTGCCGATATCTTTTATTCATAGCGAATAAGGTACAAAAAAGGAACTCCTTACAACACATCTTGAGGAATAGAATGGACGCAGCAAAGCTATGTTCCATGGACGCTTGGTTTCATCTCCGGACCTGTCTGTGAGCTGGCTCGATTGTGCCGGCTCGGCTTGCACCGCCGGTTGCATTGGATCTCCCAATGCGTAGCTATCTGCTACACGTATCATTTCTGCCAAAGTCGTTGGCATGTTTCTCTGCAGCTTTTGCCACAGCGGTGAACCTGTTCTGCACCCATTGCAAAACCAAGCAATGGCCTGCGCCTCAATCACCCCTTCGCAAGAATTTCTCGTGGAGTTCCACCGGGTCAGGTAATCCCGGTCTGTTTCATTGGAGCGCTGCTAGCATAGAGCGAGCTGTTGTGACCAGTTTGGCCTGCGGTACGTGCTGCTGAAGTTGCTCACGAAAGCTTCCTCAAAATCCAACCAACCATTTATGCTTCTCTTTGGCAAATTATTAAGCCAAATTTGTGCCGGTCCTACCAGAAAGGACGGTATGATTCTCACGGCCCAACGTCGGTTTCCTCCGCCACCAGCGACGTATATTGCGGTCACATAGTCCGCAAGCCAATCTTCCAGCTTAGTGGTGCCATCATATGTTTTCGTATCACGGGGCAACTGGAAGTTGCGAACCGGTGGTTCTTCTCTCATGATCCGCGGGCCAAAGCACTTTGGACCCGGAGGACCTTCAGCTTCGATTATCTCAGAGAGATGCACTCTATCCAGCCTGTGCCTCGGATCCTGGTCTGGCAGAAGTCTTTCTCCAACACGCTCACCCAATGGGTTCCGATAAGCTCTGACCCTTTCCATGCCTGAATCAGCTTCATCGTAATATTCCGGTACCGCGGCTCTTGCCTGCCGGTACCTTGGCGGTGGCATTTCATCATCAACGTATGCTGCCCTTGCAGCTCGATAATTTTGCCCGGTTTCACCTTTACCGGCATAATTGTTTCCGGCGTAGCCACGACCTGCACCTTGGCTTTTTCTACCGGCATCGTGTTGCCCGGCCTGTTGTTTTCTGGCAAGGACCGGATCATACACAGTCATCTGCTGCGCATTCGCCTCTTTTTCTCTTCTTTTGTCCGGATGGGGGGACGATGCCTGCCCATGGGACTTGCTTCCGGCATTTCTTGCCGAACGCACCGATTTTGATGCCGCAGCTGCTTGGTTTGCCTTAGCAAGCTCAACATTTTGCTCTTGTATCATTTCTAGCAATTCTCTAACTCAATCTTGCTGTTTAGCTAGAGCATCGCCGGTAAGAGAATCACACGTTTCCACCGTAGCTTTAGCAGCTTTTATTGTTTTATCCGGGATGTTGTACTTAGGTTTCTCTACGATGCTCAAGGATGCAGACGTACTTTTTCCGGCAAGAACTTCCCAGCGCAAATCCTGATCTAGATTGCGAGCTCTAAGCCTGTTTTCCGGTACTCTAGCAGCCTGAGCGCTAACAGAAGAAAAGCCATGGGCAGCGTTATACTCACGTAGGGTTAGGTTCAGCTCGCGTTGCGCCCAGATGATGTCCGCGCCTCCGGAGAGCAGCTTCTTCCGTGTTGCCTCCAGCTTCGCCCGAGCCGCTGCACGGTCGATGTTCTGCGCGATGGGCGTCGCCAGCACGCTCATGGCCGCTTGGAGAGGAGTCTCCGGTGGTGCTGCAGATGTTCCCGCTGCCGCTTGGTCGCGCTCGGTGGGCGGTTTGGCCGTGCGCGTGGACTTCGTCTGCCCAGCGCCTTCTGCCGCTGCTTCCTTGCCGGCGTCCGCCGCGCCAACCACCAGCACCTCCACGCTGCCGGCGGCGCAGCTGCTGCGCAGCCCACGAGCAGATCTTGGCGGGTCCGGCGCTACCAGCACCGGCGAGAGGCACTGGCGCGCAGGGATGGTGTCGAGGTAGACGCGGTGGCTGCCGAACTCGATGATGCGGCCGTTCTTGGGGAACTTACCGCCGTTGGAGAAGCAGCCAACGTTGTCGTTGATGAAGTCCAGCGAGCCGAGGCGGTAGACGAGGCCACTGACCACACTCTCGCCGGAGATGGTGAGAAGGCCCGCCCGAATATGAACTCCAGCAAGCGCAGCTGCTGGCCCCATGGTGGGCGCCAACTGTCATCGTGGTGAACAGACAGATGCCATGAGATGGCTTGAGTTGGGCCCAATGTGCGCTAGAGGATTCGGGGGAGGGTTTTGGTTATACGGGGATGGATTCCGGATGGATTACTGGATGCTCTCTGGATGAACTTGGCCTTGGCCAGAGGTTGAAGAAGAAGAACACAGGAACTATCTCAACTCTGGATCTCTCTATTCCATGATCGAATAAGTTTACAGGTTTTCAGCCAACAAGTTGGACGTACCCGCGATGGGGTGTACCCCCTCTCCTTATATAGGGGAGAGGGTGGCTTACAGGGGAAGAAACCCTAGGAAACCCTAATGGCATCTTTGACTAGAAAAACTACTTTACAAAGCATCTTTGGCAGCCGGTGATGCCGGTATGTCTTTAATCAGGGGCGTTGACGTCCTTCTGTTCCTTTTACGTCATCCTCTCGCTTTGGCCTCGCAGCTTCGATTAAAGCTGTAGTGCTTCGCTCATCTTTGTCCTCTAGCTATGGAGAGAATCTTTGACCAGCTTGCCGACGTGCTACACTGTAGCCCGTGCCGGTACTTCCGGTATCTTCTTAGCCTATTCCGGTATACCCCTCCTGGGATACCGGTATAGTTTCTCTTAGCCATACAACAATCTTTGTCATCCGGAATAATTCCTAAACCTGTACGACAACTGCCTAGACAAGGCTAGTTTGGCATGCCTTTGGCATACCGGGGGTCATCCCCCCCGACAAAAGCACATGAGCATGATCTCCATCTTCACCAGCATTGCGCCAAGGTCCATGGCGCCGCTTCATGGTTGTCCACCATCCATAGCAACTATTACAACTACTAACTCATAGTAATGAAATAAAGCTATTACATGTTTTTGCAGGGGCATGTGATGTGATATGGTCATTATGTGATTATGGTCATGAAACAATAAAGACAACCATTAGGCTCCTTCCAGTTGCCATATTACAATAAGGACCATCTCTTACATCAAATATAACCATAATCACATAATGACCATATCACATCACATGCCCCTGCAAAAACAAGTTAGATGCCTCTAATATTCTTTGCATGTTTTACGTGGATTGGGGCTTTCGAATAAGAATCGTTCTTACCTACGAACAAGAACCACAACGCTGATACAAGTGTTGTCAAGTGCAGATTGTAAATTGGATCTTCAGTATGGTGGGAGAAACTGACACCCGCTGAGCCACTTATGCAATACAAGTTGCATGTCAAGCGTGGAGCAAGTCTCATGAACGCGGTCATGTAGGGTTAGCCCGGGCCGCTTCATCCCCCCATCCCGCAAGATGCAAAGTACATGAAAAGAAAGCGATAAAAAAGCATCAACGCTCACAAAACCATTGTGTTCTACTCGTGCAACAGATCTACGCATAGACAAGGCTCTGATACCACTGTTGGGTTCTTTGCATGGATTTTTTTTTTCTACCGCAAAGACTAATAAATCCAAGATCCAATTTATGGAAAAGCCAAGATCTAATCTATGAGATCGGAGCAAAGAGATAGAAGAGAGACTAACCCTTGAAGATCCAAAGCCTTAACGAGATCAGATCTCGTGGTTGATGAAGACGATCCTTCCGGTGCTGCTATCCGGCAGCACTTCCGTACTCGGTCACCTATACGGTGTTGATGAAGTCCTTCCTCTCCCTGTTCCAGCGGGCAGCAGAGGAGTAGATCCCCTCGGAATACCATCAGCACGATGGCGTGGTTGTGGTGGTGGAGGTGGAGGAGAATTCCTGCAGGGCTTCGCCTAAGCGGGAGCAGGAGAAACTGGGAGGGGGAGAAGTGGCAGTTTAGGGTTGCATACGTAGCAGCTATGGCCGGCCAACCCATCCCTCTTTATATAGTCGGGGGTAGGGTTAGGGTTTCCCAAAACCCATCCAGGGTCAGCGCTTGGTGGGCCCAGATCGTGCCTGGGCGTGGCCTGGGGTGGGCCTGCGCCTAGGGCTGGTCCGTCCCACTTCTGGCCTTTCTCCGTCTCCCCTTTTTACTCCGTCCGCGTGACAGAAAAATAGGAACTTCTGTTTTTGTTTCGTCCAATTCCGAGAATATTTCCAGAACAACTTTTCTGAAATACAAAACAGCAGAATTCTTATAGAACAATTCCGTAACATAACTTGCCTCCGGACCATTCCGGACCTCCTTGTGATGTCCCGGATCCCATCCGAGACTCCGAACAATATTCGGTCTCCATCTCATATTCCGTATCTACTAAACAACATCGAACCTTAAGCGTGTCACCCTACGGTTCGTGAACTACAGACATGATCGAGACCCCTCTCCGATCAATAACCAATAGCGGGACCTGGAGATCCATAATGGCTCCCACATATTCAGGGATGACTTCGTGATCGAATGAACCATTAACATACAATGCCGATTCCCTTTGTCGCGCGATACTTTACTTATCCGAGGTTCGATCATCGGTATCTCTATACCTAGTTCAACCTCGTTACCGACAAGTACTCTTTACTCGTACCGTGGTATGTCATCTCTAGTGACCTTGTCACATGCTTGCAAGCTAATTAGATGACATTCCACCGAGAGGGTCCAGAGCATATCTATCCATTATCTGGATGGACAAATCCCACTCTTGATCCATATGCCTCAACTCATACTTTCCGAATACTTAATCGCATCTTTATAACCACTCATATACGCAGTGGTGTTTGATGTAATCAAAGTACTCATCCGGTGTAAGTGATTTACATGATCTCATGGTCGAAGAACTAGGTTACTATGTATCGAAAGCTTATAGCAAGTTGAACTTAATGACTTGATCTTATGCTATGCTTACTATGGGTGTGTTTCCATCATATCATTCACCTAATGAGATCTTGTTATTAATAACATCCAATGTTAATGATAAGGAAACCATGATCATCTATTAATTAAAAAGCTAGTTAAACGAGAGGCTTACTAGGGACTCTGGTTGTTTACACAACACACATGTATCAATGTTTCCACTTAATACAATTATAGCATGTGATGTAAATATTTATCATGAACACTAAGATATAACAATAACTACTTTATTATTGACTCTCGGACATATCTCCAACAGGGTTGCCTTAAAGTTGTGAGGGACATCATCCTCGTATCACTTTAATTATAAGTGTAATATCTGATGGGGTTACTATGAAGAAGGGTATATCCTTTAAGTTTTTCTTGGTACATGAAAAGAGATACTGCAATTTTGAAGCCATTCCTCGGCAAACGTTTCCTCAAAGCTCAACATGGGTCTTAGTGTCTGGTAACTGTGGACCCCAGATTTATTTTTGTCATGCCCCGGAATATCGTGGTTGAATAAAATCCCCTATAATTATATGGAAACCATAAACTTTTTTCTGGAAAAAATTAAGAAGGGTTACAAAATAAATACCAAAGAAATAAGGTTTAAACCATTTGTCAAAAACAAGTAGGTTTGAAAGCTGCCCCACTTAATGCATGTCAGCATGTTTCCCACTCATAGCGCAACCGTGTTATGGTGGCATTCATATCGATGGCGCCAAACGTGTATGCGCATATCTGACTGTGTGCATGATTTATATTCCTTGTTTCTAAAATATACCTTTTCTGTTAATTAAGATGCCACAAACATGGCACATGCAAATGGGGTCAACTAACAAAAATTTATAATAAAATTAATCATTAGTGCATTCAAAAATATAGTTTCTTTTGTATGTATGTATGTATATTCTTAGGGAATTACTTGTTCTGAGATTAGTTCTCAGTCATCCAGATATCCATCTAATCTATTGTGAAGTGATTTTTTGATGAAATAGGCGTTGTATGATTTTATTTTTTGTATGGGCAAAGGCCAGCCCATACGGAGGCATTTTTTTTTGAATAACAATATATTACTATAACAAGCAAGTAGGCCCGCCTCATTAAAAACCTTCCAGCCCCCTTCGGTACCCTGGAAGGAAAAGAGTGCGTCAGAAAACCTACTGCTTTAGTCCGGATTACAATCAGTCATAAGACTGTGCCCTAAGAAGTCTGGCGGTTCTACATCCCAAGACCTATTCTCATCCTGTATACACGCACACTTAGCGCAACAGTGAGCCGACATATTGGCCTCACGTCTAACATGAGAAATAGTAAAAGTTTGAAAACCTAAACTATGCTCATAAATCTCCTCTAGAATAGGACCAATCAGAGATCGATTGTTTTGTTTGTCCCGCCAATGTTTGCACAAAACTTGACAGTCCACTTCAAACTGCACCCTTTCAAAACCTCTAGCAACAAGCATATAAAACTGCATCTCTCGGGGCCAGCGCTTCAATAGTCGGAGGATCCATAACCCCCGTATAAGTTTTGCACATCGCACCTCTGAAAACAGAACCTGCACGTGCAACAATGCCAACTCCAGCCATACCCGACGAAGACTGAATGGCACCATCCGAGTTAAACTTTACAATACCACTTGGTGCCTCCTTCCACTTACAATCTGGCCTAGGACTCTTAAGAGTTGATTGATCTTGAGGCATTTCCAAAGCTAGAATAGTTTCCTTCACAAACTCCATTATTTTAGAAGGTTCATAACTCTTTTCGCCATGAGTCACATTATTTCTGGATGTCCAAATCTGGTACATGACGGTGATGATCATCGCCTTCTCCTTCTCACTGAAGAAACTCTCATACAGAATATCAGGCGCCCATGTTTCAGGGGTGTAAGCGAGGCAACTTCAAACAGAGAATTGTCTTAGCTGCCTCCCAAAACATTTTAGCATGGCTACACTCAATAAGAGCATGCCATAGTGTTTCGGTTTTGCTTTGCAAATTCCGCAAGTGCTATTAGCCATGACATGCCGCCGTGACAGGGTCCCATAATCGGGAAGGATTCCACGAAGAACCCGCCACCGGAAAACACGCACTTTTGGAACTACACCAAGCTTCCACACTTTTTTCCATAAATCTCCACTTTGCACAGCTGAAGATTCAGAAATTTCATCATGAACTTGTTGTTGTTGCTCGGCTATGCGGAATAAGCTCCCTATAAGCCGAACGAACAGTATAACAGCCAGAACTTTCTTTTGACCAAGCTAGCCAATCCTCCCCCCCACTCCGCCTTAAAGGAATTTTCAGAATTGCATCTGCATCTGGGGCAAAGAACAGCTCTCTAACCAAAGACACATTCCACTGGTGATCCTCATTCATAAGTTCATTAACTGTCAGTAGTGTAGTGTCTTGAAGTTTCCCCATTGGTTTCATTGAGTAAGGTCCGGGAATCCAGTCATCATCCCAAATAGACACAGATTCACCTGACCCAATTCGTTTAATCAGACCCAACTTAAGGGCCTCACGCCCAGCCAAAATTGCCCTCCATGTCTTTGAAGCAGCCCTTGGAGCAGTCGCCTCCATGAAACTTCTATTTGGAAAATATCTGCTTCTCAACACTTGAGCACATAAGGAGTCCGGATACATAACCATTCTCCATGCTTGTTTCCCCAACAAAGCAATATTAAAAGCCTCCAAATCCCTAAAACCCATGCCACCTTGAGATTTTGGGATTGAAAGTTTTTGCCAAGACAACCAGTGCATCGATCGCTTGTCCAGATTACCACTCCACCAGAACTTAGCCCAAACTGAAGTGATTGTTTTGCAAGTTCCTTTTGAGAGCTGAAAACAACTCATACTGAAAGTTGTTTGTGCCTGTAGTACTGATTTTATAAGTGTCTCTTTTGCAGCATAAGACATATTCCTCTCGGCATATCCACCAACTTTATTTTTCGATCTATCTGCTATATATTCAAAAGCCTCACTAGTCAAACGCCCAGCAGCTGTAGGCAGACCAAGGTATTTTTCAGTGAAAGCTTCGACATGAATGTCCAAGATCTGTTTAACTTCTGTTCGCTGATCAGCTGGCGTACAAGGACTAAAGAATACAGCACTCTTTGCTTTGTTGACCCGTTGTCCCGACGCATTGTTGTAAATCTGAAGTATTTCATCCAATCTCCTTGCACTGACACTGTTAGCATTGATGAAGATCAAACTATCGTCCGCAAACAATAAATGTGACACCCATGGTGCTCTATTACAAACACGCACCCCTCTATCAACATGGCTATTGTAATGATGAAGCAAGGCAGTTAAACCTTCAGTACATGCCAAGAACAGGTACGGTGATACCGGATCCCCCTGACGGAGTCCTCTGGAAGGTTGAAATTGTTCAAGTAAAGCCCCATTCACCTTAACAGAAAACTGGGCCGTTGACACACATCTCATAATCAACTGTACTAGTCTCACAGGGAAACCAAGTTTCAAAAGCATAGCTTCAATAAAAAGCCATTCAACTCTATCGTAGGCCTTCATCATATCCAATTTCACAGCACACTGCCCCTTCTTACCTTTCTTTTTCCTTTTCATTGAGTGGATGCATTCAAAGGCTAGAATGGCATTGTCCGTGATTAAACGCCCCGGAACAAAAGCACTCTGTTCCTGGCTAATACAGTCTTCTAAAACCGGCCTCATCCTATTTGCAACCACTTTCGTACAAATTTTGTAAAGAACTGTGCATAAGGAAATGGGTCGGTACTGAGACACTTTTTGAGGATTCTGCACTTTGGGTATGATAGTTATTGATGTGCTGTTTATATCGGCAGGCATAGATCCTCCATTTAGAAACCCAAGAACTGCTGAACTTAGATGTTCACCCAAAAGCTCCCAATGTCGCTGATAAAAACCAGCAGTGAAACCGTCCACTCCCGGGGCTTTGGATGGGTGCATTTGAAACAGGGCTGTCTTTACTTCAGCTTCAGTAAAAACTCTTTCAAGAGATTGTCGAGCCGCATCATTAACTCTTTCTTGCACTAGGTTAATTAAACCTGTCATATCTGGCTCACCTTCAGAAGTGTACAGGTTAGTATAGAAATTTTGAATCTCTTCCTTTACCTCTTCCTCCTCTACACACCAGGTGCCATCATCACGCTGCAAAGTAGATATAGAATTAATTCTTTTTCTCTTCGCTGCTTGAGCATGGAAATAAGCTGTGTTCCTATCTCCAGCTTTTAACCAATTCACATGAGCTCTCTGTTTGATCCAAACTTCTTCTTGATAAAGAACTTCGTTGATTCTTTCCATGACTCTTTTCTCTTCCCCAGATGGACCACAGCCCACTGAGTTTCTTCGGATTCGTTCCAGCTCCTTCCGAAGATTTGCCAACTTTTTTTGGAGATGTCCAAAAGTGGCAGTACCCCATTTTCCTAGACCGGCTCCCATACTGGACAAAGCATTCATAAAACCCGTCAGGCCATTCCCTTTATCAGCCTTCACCCATAGATCAGTAACCACACGGTCATAATCTCCATGAGTCTGCCACATATTCTCATACTTAAACACTTTTTCCGGCCTTCTTCTCTTCCATTGATTGGCTAACTGAAGATCCGCAAGAATCAAACAATGGTCAGACTGAACGAAAGGTATATGAAAAACCCTTATAACCTGAAACAACTGCAAAAGAGCAGTATTACCAAAACCACGATCAATTCGTGATTTTACATTTGCTGAGCCTTCTTGCCTATTATCCCACGTGTAAGGTAATCCTGAGAAGCCCAAATCCTGCAGATCACAGTCATCAGTAATCTCTCTGAAGTTCCGCATCTGCCATTCCTCTTTCATACGCTCACTGAAATGCTCCGAACTGTGCAGGGTTTCGTTGAAATCACCCATACATAGCCATGGGAGCTGTCTGAGCCCATGCAGCCGCCTTAACAGCGTCCACGTGTTGTGACGGTCTTCTCTCTTCGCTTCACCATAGATACCCGTAAATCGCCACGAAGACCCCGAACCGTCCTTATTACTAACCACTGCATCAATGTGATGCTGGTTAAAACTTTTTACATCCACGCTTACATCAGATGACCAAAATAGGCCAATTCCACCACTCAAACCTTCCGAATTCACAGCAAAACTTCCAGCAAACCCGAAAGTGCTCGATAATTTCTCTACCCTCTTCGCACTGATTCTTGTTTCCATAACAAACAGCAGCGCAGGCCCTTTCAACTTCACAAAATCGCGAAGCTCACGAACTGTCTCTTGGTTCCCAAGCCCTCGACAGTTCAAACTTAGACAACTCATTGGATCCGGCGTGGCTGCACCGCAGCCGACGCCGATGAACTAGCATTTGTTGTTGTCATCCGTTTCTTTTTAGGATCTGGAGTCAAACCCTCCTTATTCTTCCTCACATCAGTTTCATCCCGCTTTCCACCACTTACTTTGGGATCAAAAACAACCAGAGCTGTTTCTTGACTGTCTTTATTATTTCCATCTGCTTCCATAGGATTAGATGTAGGAACACGTCTTCTATAAACCTTCTCCGGGTTATTAAAGCGCCCTGCATTGGAGAGACCTCTCCCCCTACCCCTACCTCTTCAAGATGGACTTGTATTTGGGGGCAGGTTTGAGTGATCCTCCTCCTCGCTATGGGTTTTACCTCCATCATACCATCCCTCCTGAAAGAAGGATGATTTAGCATACGCACCCTCCGCAAATGGCGGCACTTTATTTTTCTTTTTCTCATCCGGAGCTCTCAGAAAAGGTCCCCATGGTAGACTACCATTAGTTTCTCTCTCCGCCGGTGTTGGGCAACGGGAATCCGGATGCCCAAGCAGACCACATGAGAAGCAAAAATATGGCAGAAATTCATATTGAACTGCATACCAGAAAGTCCTACCCAATTTCTTTGAATCAAGACCAACCCACCTCATCAACGGATTGTTCACCTTGATGAACACCCGTGCACATAGATACTGAGCACTCACAAGACCACCCTTGTTCATATCCAGTTTAACAAATTCTCCGATCTTGCTGGCAATCTTCTTCCCCCAGTCCTCATTCAGTTTGTTATACGGTAAATCAAGAACCCTAATCCAGATCAGCAGCTTGTCAAATTTCAAACTTGACGGCCGACTTCGACAGTCAAAGTTCTCCAGAACAACCGCCATCTTCGAGACCGTCCATGGCGATCTCTCCCAGATCTTTTCTCTATCACGTTCCAAGCTCAGCTCAGCAATGAACAGATTTGGTCCACTATCTTTGAACAGCAGGCCCTTGGGATTACCCCATACAGGCCGTAAAGCACTGGAAATTGTATTGATGTGGAAGACTTTAGGTTCCGGCGCCAGGATCTTTCCTGCTAGCGCCCAGATCTGCAACCCTTGGTCGTCCTCATCGTCATCCACTAGCCGATCTGCTTCCGCATCAGTCAACTTCATGTTTTTCATCATCTCCTCAACAGGATCCTTCAGCCCCGACCCACTTCCTCCCTCTGGATTTGGTGGATCTTGCCTTTTCCCTTCCGTCTCCGGCGTCGCCACCATCGCCGACATACCTGCCAGCGTCAAAGCGAAGAGGTCCTTCAGCAGCACCCCTTTCCCCGTACGCTTCAAGGTTTTCCCTGCGCACCGCCGAGAGATCCCGATGAGCGCCGCCAAAGTCACTGGAAAAACCCTAATCGCCTCTCAGAGACGAAGCGTTATTTCCGGACGTTCCTAACCCATACGGAGGCATTGAGATGCATCTATTTTTGTATTGTCGTTCTCAACGGAGGCATTGAGATGCATCTATTTTGTATTGTCGTTCTCTTTGTCTAGCAGTTGTTGCAAACGAGGGACCTTTGCTCTTTTAGCATTTCCTATTTACTTGTTTTCTCACACGTGCATGGAATCTGTATGGGGTTGTGCGCTTTGTGTGGGGGACTTTCTTTTTCCTAAACTGTACGCACATATGCCCCATTTGATCGATCAATTATGTTTTTAATTTGTGTAGGACCTATATATTAGTGTGTGTTCATGGATAGATTTCGCCACGCCAGAGGTCTCTTAATAGTGGTGTGCTACTATAACGTCACGTCACTAATACTTGGTCCACTATAAGCACTTTTCTACTAGTGTCTTCTTTAGTAGTGTCAATATCATAGCCATTATGATTTTTTTAATGTATATTTTTTCCAAAGTTTCAGCAAGGTGAATGGTAGAGCTCTTTCCTTGGAAAATTCTACTCATATTGATAATTTATTTACCCTTGACTTGTTTATCACAAATCATATATACCCATTAACACCTTGTGCATTTTTTCTCACATCTTAAAGGGAACAAGACATATAAATTGTTTGCTAACATCATCTAAATGCGGCGGAAGCTCCCCCTCATGTGTATTTAATAGCCTTTGTCAATTTAGGGGAATGGGTCCGCCATGTCCAGTACATTGACTAATCCTGACATTAAAAACATAACCTAAGAAAATTGATTTATTTCCTAAGAACATGCGAGGTGAGAAATGTGACATGCCATATACATTCTTGTTGGACCAAACTAATGAAAACAAATCTACTGGCATCTCACTATTGGTTTTTCCAACTTGGTGATCTCAATCCGTGGGATCATACTATCGGGGTAGCATCCCTATGCCATAACTTCTGAAAAATAGTCGATCATATACTAGTGAAAGGACACGCATCTTTATGACACTATCAACTATAGATCATTACAAAAATCACCAGACATATCATATATAGTCTAACAAACAAGCAACATATTAGTGGTGATGCTCAACGAAAATATAAATGAGTTATCCATTTGTGTGCAAGTATCATTATCACTGATTCCTCTAGTGCATATTTCCAATAACATATATTCATACAAATTCTAGTATACTATTAATCATAATCAAAGCGGGAAAGGAACTGTGGTGGTTGATATTTGTTTTACATGGTTGATATGTTTATTTGGTATAAGGCGGAAACAAATTTGTTCGCCATATATGCAATTTTTAAGGGGAGACTTGTCACTTGCCTGGTTATGCATAAGTGACTTCCCACTCATAGTGCAAGAGTGTTTTGGCGGCATGCAAATGGACAACACTAAAAGTGTATCGGTGTATGCACATATCTGAACGTGCGCATGATTTAATGTTACTTTTTAAATGAAAATATAGCTTTTCCTCTTACATTAGAAGCCACCGACAAAGCACGTGCAAAGCGAGTAACCTAATATAAATTAATTATAACTGCATTTACAAATATAGTTTCTTTTGTTTGTATTTATATTCTTATGAACTTGTTAGTTCTCACTAGTTAGTCATCCTCATATCCTTATGTTTTGTTGTGCGGAGATTTGTGCTTGAATACATGCTCTATGTTGTTTTGTTTGTGTCAGCAAAAGCCAGCCCATACAGGAGGGATTGACCTGCATCTATTTTGTCATGTCCATGTCTTTGTCTGGCGGTTGTTGTAAATGAGAAACTAGTCCCTTAGCATTTAGTATTTAATAGTTTTATCATATGTATATGGAATCTGCATGGGGCTGTGCGCTTTATGTTTAGGGAGTATCTTTTTGTTGAAAGGTATGCATGTATATCTTTTTTTTGATCATTGGTATGCACGTATATCTCGTTTGATTGATCGATTTTGTTTTTATTTTGTAAGGAACTTAAATATTATTTTATTTTTTTGGATAGAGTTTCTTTCTTCATCATAGAAATTGTTCAACACTATTTTTTATTTTGTAATTTTGATTAACGAAAAGTCTTAGTTACAACCCAATTTGCCACTACAGAAATATTGGTGCAACCCGATTCGCAATTGACTTTTTTTGGTTGCAACCATACTTACAACTTAAAATCATCTCTGTTGCGACTCGACTTGCAACTAGAAAAAAAGTTAGTACCAACCCATTTTTTTACTGAAGAAAGTTAGTTGCAATCCGATTTGCGAATAAAAGATGTCAGTTGCAAGCTCACTTTCAACTGAAAAATCTCAATTTTAACTCATGTGTGAGTGAAAAAGTTATACTATCTAGTTTTTTTCAAAATAAATTATCTCTTACTTTGCTAGTGTCGAATGGGACCTGGGTGCGGGCGCACCCAGTTTTCCCAAAAATGAAAAAAAATGCTATTTCAAAGTTTCAAAAAAATACGTAGTAAAATTTTGCATGTACATATTATGTTGATATTTATTTGTGTACGTTTTCACGAAAAAATACCATTATATGTGACCTACACGAAAATGACAAAATGCCTAAATGACACTAGTGAATAGGAATCTTTACTATTCACATGATCCGAAATTTGCATTTTATCATTTTTATGTAGGCCACATACAATGGTATTTTTTCGTGAAAACGCACACTGGTAAGTATCAACATAATGTGAACATGCAAAAATTTACTTCACATTTTTTCAAAACTTTTAAATAGCATTGTTTTGAATTTTTCATAATTGGGTGCGCGCGCACCCAGGTTCCGTTTGGCATTTTCGCTTTGGTTGGCCTTAGTTAACAACTAAAGGAAAATACACCCTTACGAAGCAAATAAAAGGAAAACAGTTGAGGCTGATAAACGGAAACAAATATGACTAAAGTCAGACACATCGGCTCAGACATGCCTCCCGCGTCAAAGCCCACGAGATATTCCCAGATCGTTATTACCGCATGGCTGGTGGTCAACCAATCCCTCGATTGGGATTAGGGATTAATCGCGCTCCAAGTTGACATGCCAACATGGGTGACCTAAGTCGATTGAGAACTGACTAAGTTCTCGGTCGACTGAGCCTTACGTACACCCATGTTCTTAATGAAAAAAATTGTGTGGGTGGAAGAATTTACTAAACTATATAATAATAGGTAGTACAAAAAGGAGACATGTCTTATTGGCTGTGTGCATCACTTGATGCATAGGCTGGAATTGTACACCCGGTTTGAACAAAAGTAGACAATTGAAATTTCATCATGCATAATTTGTGAATAAGAGCATGGATTCTGCTTCTCGGTAAAAAAGTTGCGCATGAACAGTAGTATTTGTAAGCACGAGAGGCAAGATTTTTCCTGGATGTGAATTAATTTTGTGATAACAATTAGGAGGAATAGTAGTATGTTTATTAGGGAAAAAAAGTACGTATAAAGAGTGATAAAAGGAATCTAATCTTTACCCAAAACATTAGGATGAAGAATTGTGAAATCGGAATTAATTACTACCGATTTGTGATGGAAACAAGATGAAAGATATGACATAGATATGCATGGCAGAGAGGATTAACGGGTGGCCTACAATTTTCAGTTGATGGGTCCTGTATAATTTTTTTCTGGAGTAATAATTAGACAAGGATGAGTCGAGCATGCGTTGTCATATACAGTCACATGATAAAATTGGAGTATACTATTTTTTTAAAAGTATACTATTAATTTGGTATGTCATCAAGGCATATATCTGGGAGGATATATACTACTACAAACGGACATATATCATATTGATACCCAGCTATATATGTGCATGCAAGCATTTATATTGATGCACACATAAAATATACTGCATATATCTGATCCCAATTAGCTGTCGCGCACATCCAAATAACACTGCCAGATCTAGACAATATTTTGTCGCAATATTTTTGCCATTAAGATGGAGTAGCGAATAGAGCCAATCGTTTTCCCTTCCATAAGATGGCATTACACGTCGATATCACTTACTTCCATTTGTATGTATGTGATGTGCGTTCCCTATTAAACCCCCGGCCACCCTTCAACCAAGTTTTCACATACATCCAAATTTCTGGTTTCTCCAATCTCCACCTCGACATCCAAATGGAGTCCACCACGCCTGCCGCCGCCGCCCCTCTGGCCGCCGCGGAAACCACGCCGGTCATCCGCGACCAGGGCAACAAGGCAGCGAAGCGGAGATCAACGTCTTGTCTTGCGGCTTCCAACAAGAAGCTGAAGGAGACGATCCAGGGGTTGTCAGCCGCGCCAGCCACCGCTGCGGACACCGCGCTGCAGCCGCTGGCGGCCATCCGCGAAGAGGGCAACACGGCAGCGAAGAAGAGATCAAGGTCGTCTCCTGCGGCGTCATCGGCTTCCAACAAGAACAAGAAGCTGAAGGAGACGATCCAGGGGTTCTACTGTGAGCCCTGCCAGCGCAACTTCCTGACCGCGCCGGCGCTGAAGCAGCACCAGACGAAGACGCACACGAACCGCCACGTCGGCCAGGAACCGAAGGAGCCCCGTCGTCTAGCTCCCGCTGTGCCGCAGGTGAGCGCCTCGTCGCTCATCCCCTTGCTGGGAAGACCTAACCACTTCTACTTGGAGGGGAAGACATTCGAATTGACCGGCTCTGGCCTCGTCCCTGTGTTCTTTGGCCCTGCTCCTGCTCAACCATCAACTGGAGGTGGAGGTCAGGTTGGTAGCGGAGATCATCTTGGAAGCCTGCGTGAAGTGAATCAGGGAGGTATTGCTCACGGGATCCACAACTTCCCCTTGCTCCACCTAACAAGCATCATGCCTATTTCCCCCGGAACGGGCAGTGGCACCAGCAGCCTTCCGGGGCCTTCGTGTGCCGCCCTAGCACCTGTGGCGGATGGCAACGGCAGAACTGGAGATGGAGATGATCTTGGAAGCCTGCGTGAAGTTGATCGGGAGGGGATAGTAGATGGGATTGACCTCACCCTGAGGCTCTAGCTTGGATCATGCATTGGAATATTTTTGTTTATCACCTTCAAATCTAAATTGTTTTGGTTAGTTGGAATTTGTCTGTTTTTTTTATGGTGAACTCTAAGATTCATTGCAAACACCAATTGTAAGGAGTTACTGGGTCGGTCAAATCATTTACTTTTTATCTATTGGAGTCGTAAGACGATGCAAGTATTTTGAGTATTGCAGCAGCGTATGTACTTATTTGATGGACGATGCAATTGCAAAAAAGTTTGATTCGCTGTATATGATCTCTACACAAATTAATAAGAGTTCTCAGCTAAAAAAATTCAGATGTTTCTTCATGACATTTTGGATGTCTGATCTTTATTCAATGTTGAAGCTCCAGGTTTTGAACGATTTAATTTTGGGACTAGCTCTATATGCCTTCAGGAAATACAGAACATGCTTCCCTATTCTTTTATGTACAACTGTATATATGGACTGGTGCTAATCATGTACTACTTAGATTAAGATATTTTCGAACTTTAGATTCTATAGCTTGAATTCTGCTGTTCTGGGGATCATGTGATAAGCTAATAGCGGCTCGGAATTTCATTTTTGATTATGGTTTCCCATAGGTATCTAATTAGGTTCTCAATATAACTTCATTTTTTGTCATATGCTACTTAATTATGTTGCAAATTTCCTGAATGAGAGCAGTACGAATCTTGCCAGCATCATCTCCTTCCCCATTCATGGATATGGGTGCAGCAACGCTCATGCTACCACCAGATCAAGCGGATCAAGAGTTAGGTGCCCATTGAAATGCTTCAGTTTGCTCGAGCCCAGCAGTCCTAACAGGAGATGAGGACGGTGGCGGCCTTAGCTATAGCACGCCATTACACATTAACCTATGACTAGTTGAATGCCCGTGCGTTGCAACGGTTCCTCAAGATTTCTTACCTTGTCGCACATGTGAATACGATGCATACAGAAATTCATGTTTATAAATAATATGGTTATATAGCGTACCAATTTTATGCATGTATGCCACGTCTTGGTGCTTTAAGGAAAAAATAGTTTTGTATAATAGGAGTGCACTGTTTAGATACATAATTTATTTTTAAAACTTTGCCCTGTATTAGATCAATGTATAATAGATCAGCTCAACCTCGCAGCGAGGCACTGTCCAATCAACAAATGCACACTTAGTTCACTATTCCCTAGCCAACAGTAACTTGATTACCTGAACACAAGAAAATCTAGCAAAGAAAGGAGAAAATTCATTTTATCCTTTGCTATCCCTGAAATGTGGGACTTCTTAGCTTCTTTGCTAGAAACATAATTTTGAGTTTCGATATCGACTCCAAGTTATTATATGACAGCGTATTTACATTGATTAATTAAAATGATGCTGCAACGAGTAAAACAAGCTCTCACGAAGGTAGTGCTAGTGGTAAGATGTAAGAGCCACAAAATTCTTGGAATTTAACTCTTGGATGCATCACAATAACACCATCTGAATTAATATAGCTTGTCACAAGAAGATAAGTAAAAAAATCATCTGTATTGTTTAGTTGCGCGAGGATTTAACAATAGCAATTTTGTGTCCTACACACTATATTTATTCTAGAAAAACAATAAAAAAGAAGCTTGCAACGCTCTCTATGACGTCTTTTCACACATACATATCTGGATAGATCAATAAACCTATGTTCAATTGTGCACTTCAGATACAACATAATCTTCAAAGTTTGATTGCCTTCTAGTAACTGCACTAATAACCCTCCAATTTATTTATCTATCTATCATGAAACACAGAAACAGTAACATATATTAGGGTGAATCGATGGTCAAAACAAGGATTATACAAAAGCTGAACCATTCATTTTCTTAAAAAGGTAGCCCCAACTACATTTCCTCAGGAAACCACAAGTTCACGAGAGGTCACAACTCACAAGTAGAAGTAGAACTAAGCCTACAACCATTAAATAAAATAGACGGAGACAACAAAACTGGGAGGTGAAGTGATCAAGTGAATATAGTATTGGATCCTCTATAACAGAGAGAATGCTTCATCTAATTTAGCATTCCATCTCCGGGCTCCTTTGGTTTCACAGGGGCGTATGACAAGCATGAAAACATACTGGAGAACCGTCAACCACAAAACCTACGAGGGTTGTGAAGGGGCAGGAGCTGGTGTCCGTCGTGTCATCCACACGGCATGCCACCATGCACCCCTATGGGAATCTCCACACAGACCAATCGTCGACCACAGAGACGACCAGGGCTTTCGTGGCCAATGTCATGAGCTCTCCTTCGAACAGGAGAACGTGAAGAAGCCATAACTGTGTCACTCCCACCTGCCACCTCCCCGTGCCCCCAATTGCCTCCGCGCCGGTGAGAAGGAAAGCGGAACAAGCTGAGCTCCCAAGCCGCAGCTGCGACCACCTGCTCATGGGGATGCTCCACGCTGCACAACAATAATAGCGTGAAAAAAGGCCTATTACAGCTAAGAGGTAGCTTTTACAGATACAAAAATACAAATTAAGCAATTGACATCTAAATACTGCCCTAAACTGGTACTTCAAACTCCACATTTGTGTATTTTTACTTTTTAGCCTCTCTCAAGAAAAATGGAGATAAGTATGTACATTAGTACATATTCACATGATATAGGAAATAAAAAAAATGCAATCTTAGGAAATGCAGGCGATCTGAATGCGAACTATGTAAACTCCAGCTATGTGCAAAATTTGCAAATTAAGGCTAAGGTGACTGCAGTTGGTTTTGTTAAACTAATAACACAAACAAGAGATTAGTATGGGTACTTACGGGCAATTATGACAACTGCGTAGGTAGGTTACAAAACATACCAAGCAGCCCGTTGGCACACAATGGAGGTCCTCAGAATGGAAATAATGAGTTCGCCGGGGTGAGCCGCTTGACACACATCGGCCATGGTGGATCTCCATCCTTTCTACAGGCAAATCAGACTCAGCAGAGGAGTCTCCGCCTCGGGCCTCAATAGACGCAGCACTTGCTATGTGGTTTGGGCCTTGACAGTGTGCAAAGAAATTGCATAGGTCTCTTCTAAGCAGCAAGCCGGCAGTGGACCTTGGTGGCAACAGCACCACCGATGGGAAGGAGTGAAGAGGTGGTGGATTCAGACAACAAAATTCCATGCATATTCACTGAATCGTGCTGAACTTTGTAAACAACAAATCATGCCATGTTATTAACGGCTGAAACATTAGTTAACAAACTTAGCCTGGTACAGATGATTTCTCACAGGAGGGACAACAAAAAGTTGGCTCAGCATGACGTACCTAATCATTTTAACATGAAGGGATGCTAAGGTGGTATCTTGTAAGATGCCAGTGAGATGGTTCACATGTATACTATTCCTGCAGTGGGCTACCATGGTTGGACATGATGGTCGAAATCATTATACAGTTCTCACGTGGTATACGTACCAAAAATAAGATAATCAATATATGCTATCATTATATAAACCTGGTTCTGACATTTCATTGCAACAAAGTACTGCTATTGAACTCAAGTGCAGATATCTAACCAAGAGAGTACTGAGTTCAACAGCAACCTTTAATCCTAGTATAATATATTCCAGATTATAAATAGACACTTCCATACTGAAATCACACACTTCATATATAATCCAGGAACTCTTTTCTCAAAGATAATTTCTAAGGCCTAAAACATATCAAGCAAATCACATAATAATCAGAATTGGAAAAGTGCACTGTATAATCACGTTGATGCCACTACATCCTTACCCAGTATGCCTTCAGAAACATTAACATGATCTCAAGTTTCTTAATCACAAGGACACCGTAGCACTTCTGGCACTCAGAGAGCTTGTCAGCTTGGCCACCACCTCCATGGAGCCACCTGCGAACACAACGTACCATAGCACGCCACCGTCAGTAATCAAGAGGGGAAGGGGCTGGAGGAGTTACTTGGTCTGGCCCTACCACTGTCATTGCTTCAAAGGCAGAGGGGCCACGTGAAAGAGGAGAAGGCCATGGGAGTCCCCTGTTGTCTCTCTGTTGTGTCATTTAAATATGGAACCGATCTGATGTTGCCTTCATGTTTCAAGGTGCAGCACATCGAATGAGCGGTCATGGCCAATGAGGCCTGCCACCATCATCTCGAACCATCACCAGATGCAGAGACATCATCCAGCACGTAGAACCAGAATTTTAATGGACCAGGGCATACAAAGAGTTCCCTGAAATCATGAACCCAAAAGTAAATTGATCAAGTTTTCAAAAACATATCACATACTTCAATCTCATTGAGCAGATAAAAAACTAAACCAAAAATATACCATGTCACCTATGAAAGTTGTTTAAATGTCATTATTCCTAATTTTTTGTGGGGATTCCTAACAACTTTCATCAATGCTGAGGCTCATCAGAACCACTTCTTGTATTGGCTTCTCATGAATTTTTTATCACTGCACCCAACAGTCATCTTGGCATCAACAGAAAAAGCTTGATTATTCACAAATTCCGTTGTGACAAAGAGTAACACCCAACTGATAAATTAGCCCATTGGAGAAAGCATCGGCAAAGTTAGTACAATCTCTTGTTTTTCCGACATCCTTCGTCAAACAAATTTCCACAAAACACTGCCAATTTTCAAATCGGTGTCATAACAAATGCAAATTAATTCTCCTTCAAAGAATCATGTAGTTCCAAAAGCATTTCTAACAAAAGCTGAGACACTTATGATGTATGTAGTCACAGAAATGTTAGTTCATAAGAACCTTCGTGTTTAGGGAAAAAGTTTCGTTTACACGATATTAAGAATATGGAGAAACAACTTCTAGATATCTCGACAGGCCCATAAAGGAGATTCCTGCCATAAAGATAAAATACCAGCACTGAGTCACCCTCTCTACCAGTGAGATTGGGATCATTCATGGACTAATATTGGAATGTTTTAAATTCATTCCAGAACAAAAAAAATTGTAATCAGATCTCTATCCATTGTTCCGATGAATTGTTTAGAGTTCACTCCATTATTAGTCCAGTAATTTATTTGTATATTAAAATTTTCTATTTATCCAGGTATTGGATTGCTTGCTCACATCAGATTTTTTTCCACAATTTGCATCGGTTTTACTTGTAAATACAGGGGCATACGCAGAAACGTGGGCGGGTGGGCCGTGGCCCACCCTGAATTTTTAGAAAACGTTTTGTATTTAGTCATTTGAGTAAATTTTTATAACACGTGAGTAGTAAAAAATAAAAATTAGAGGTGTGTGCCCACCCTGAGGTATTTTTGTGCATCCGCCACTGTGTAAATATCTGATTTCATGTGGGAAAAAATGTAAGGCAAATACAAAAGAACCATGATGTAAAAAAGACACTTACCTGCAATGCTGGAGCCTTGTGAAAATTCTGATCTTCTCTTATCCACAACTTCGTAGACTATTATGATTATTAGATCAAAAAGTAACTGCACATGCTAGAAAACCTTAAAAATATATTCCTGGATACTCGCGCCAGTGGTAACCAATAGCATGAATGATACAAGTGAGTAAAATTTCTCTTCTATGAAAAACTTCCATTGCTAGAAGATAGCTGAGCCGCCAATTCTTGGATGAGATGAGATGGAAGTTCGTTGAAATTGAACCAGGGCAAGCCCTTGAGAGATAACGTAACATAACATAGGAGAATTTTCAATACATGCTCCCGTTCCTTGTGAACTCTCAAGTTCTGAAAGTACCACAAAATAACAAGTTGTTATCACCAGATTTTAGACAAATCCAGAGGTGGGCCGGGCTTGGAAGATTACATGGAAGATTTCTGAAGCGGCCTGGCACGAAGGGCTTTGGGCTGAATTGCCCGTGTATCTTTATTTAGTAGTTTATTATTTTAGAAGTTAGAGTTTACCTCGTGCACGGTTTAGTGCACGCCCACATTAGAAAGTCCCTGGACTATAAATATGTACCTAGGGTTTATGGAATAAACAACAACTCACGTTCAACCCCAAAAACAAACCAATCTCGGCGCATCGCCAACTCCTTCGTCTCGAGGGTTTCTATCGGGTAAGCGACATGCTGCCTAGATCGCATCTTGCGATCTAGGCAGCACAAGCCTACGTTGTTCATGCGTTGCTCGTACTTGAAGCGCTTTTGATGGCGAGCAACGTAGTTATCATTAGATGTGTTAGGGTTAGCATTGTTCTTCGTTTAAGCATGCTTACGTAGTGCAACCCTTGCATATCTAGCCGTCCTCACGCCTATCTCAGGTGTGGGGGCGGCACCCGCTTGATCATTATTTAGTAGATCTGATCCGTTACGATTGCTCCTTGTTCTACAAGGATTAGTTTAATATCTGCAATAGTTTGGCCTTACAAAGGGGGAGGATCCTGTGGCACGTAGGGTGGCGTTCGCAAGTCCTAAACGGGATGTTCCTAGGATCAACTTCATGTTGGTTTTTGGCCTTGTTTAGGATCGGCTTACGAGCACCGTGCGTGGCCATCTGGCCCAACCTGGAGTAGGATGATCCGATTATGTGGTGAAAACCCTAAATCGTCGTAGATCTCATTAGCTTCATCTTGATCAAGCAGGACCACCAAGTATTCGTACACCCCGTACGGATCATGGGTGGATCGGCTCTTTGAGCCGATTCACGGGATAACTGAGAGCCGATCGAGGCTCGTATTTAACGTTTACATGTATGCCCTGCAGGAAACTAAGCGAGGCAATCTCATCACCTTCCTGACCAGGTATAGGTCAGGTGGCACGCCCTTGCACTTCGCAACGCCGCGTGTGACCAGAAGAGCATTGCGGGCCGTCGCTCGGAGGGGTCTCAGCCAGCCGCGGCTCTAGGCTCCCCCCGGCTCTACAGTGTTGACAAGGCCGCTGCCCGCCGGTGGGTTTTGGCAGTCAACACATTCGGCACGCCCGGTGGGACAAACGTCTACATCAACCACATCGCCATCTACATCCGAGATGGCGGACGGCACGCCGATCACCTACGAGGATCTGCCGACGACCTCAAGAAGCAATACAACGAGATCAAGGCTACCCTCGAAGCCGACCTCATCGGCTCTTTTCGAGAGAACCCGTTCCGGTGGCATCGAGATGGAAGGGGTTCTCGCCGGAAGGTGCACTCGATGGGGTAGACCTTTCTTCCCCGTCGGAGGAACGCACCGGGGTGCGCGGCGAGGAGATCAACTACCGGTGGCTCACTCGCTACACCGCCACTGCGAGAACTTGGTTAACGTGCTTGGAGCGTGTCGCCCTGCGCGTGATCCGGGAGATCATGAGCCACCGGTACTCGCCGTCGGGACCAGCTCTCGGGACGCATCAAGGAGAATTGCCATTCCGGTCCGTCCACCGCTGCCATTTGCGTTGGCGGCACTCTGCTGAAGTGCCGACTACACCGGCATTCCTCGTCTACTGAAGTGGTGGCGACCCCGGTGACTACCAGTTCTTAATGGAGGCGCCTAAGGAGATCCCTCATGGGTACGCATGCATGTATGTGCCGGATTGTGGTGGCTCGGGCACTCACAAACCAGGCCACAACATCGGGGGCTCCGGCGAAGACGGGAGGAACGTCGGCGGCGGAGCGGACGTGGCTAACTAAATACGCCACACCGACGAAACTCCCGAGCCCAGCTCCTGCAGCGGCTCGGAGCTGGAAAAGCAAGCGTGGCGAGGCCAAGTACGCCACCCGGCGAATCTTCGAGTGCAACTCCTACGGCCAGCACGGCGGATCAGATCGGTACCATGCGAGAGACCAGTTCGGCATGATGCCGAAAAGAAGGGCGGTCGGCTATTCCAAGCCGTACCCCGACGATTACGAGATGATCCCGCTGCCACCAAAATATCGGCTCCACGACTTCTCCAAATTCGGTGGATCGAGATGGCTCCGGCTCCATCGAGCACGTCAGCCGATATTTGGCTCAACTAGGACCGGCTTCGGTGTCGGATCAGCTACGCGTGAGGCTCTTTTCACGGTCCCTCACGGGATCGGCTTTTGGATGGTACACCTCTCTACCGGCGAACTCCATCCGAGTCTTGGAAGCAATTGGAAGAACAGTTCCATATGCAATACCATTCGAAGCTTCAGAGTACGGCATTGCCGATCTAGCACAATTACGTCGAAGCGCGGGAAACGGTGACGAGAATACATCCAGCGCTTCAGGAATCTTAGGAACCGATGTTATTCGGTTCGTATAACTGAAAAGGAAGCGATCGAGTTGGCGATAGCAGGCCTTGCAACACAGCTCAAGGACATGGCCTCCCAAGCAGATTATCCCTCACTGGCGCACATGGTTCAGAAACTATCGGCATATGAACAGCGCCATCCCGACCTGTACCAAGACAAGTTCAAGCGTGCAGTAGTCATGGTCGATACGGAGGAGGATGAAGTGCCTGCGGGAGGCCAAGAGATAGCGAGGGGCTGAGTGGACTCGGGGAGGAACCCTGTGGCCTGCAAATGGGTAAAGCCACCAGGGCCGCCCGGGGGATTTGATTTTGACGTGACCAAGACCGAACAAATCTTCGACCTCCTGCTCGGGGAGAAACGAGTTGACGGTTCTCGAAGGTCTCAAGTTCCCCACGGCGAAAGAGCTAAACGGAAAGCCGTACTTGCAAATTCCACAACTCGCTTTCCCATGCCACCAACGACTGCCGGGTGTGGCGTCGGCACATCCAAGCGGCGATAGAGAAGGGCGGCTAATTTTCAACCGAGTACGCCATGAAGGTCGACACCCAACCCTTCCCCGCCGTTAACATGGTAGGAATCACCTACCCCGAAGGTTGCCAGCCCAGGCCCCTCGTTCGAGCATCAACATGGTAGGGCCTGGAAACCACACTCGGCAAAGATGGAGATGAGGGCAGCTGCTCTCACGGCAAGGATACGAGATGAGGCCGCTCCATGCGATCGGCTCCGTCATGATGGCAAGCGCTATGTCACGAGAGGGAGAGGTGAAGAATATAAGATATCGGCGACCCCTCTCGATCACCTCCTCAACAGATATGTTAATCGGTATGGTCAACGCCGGCGACCCTATTACGGTGATAGAGAAGATCGTTTGGCTAGAGAAGCCGAGAAGATATCGTCGACGGGATCACGATGGGGAGGAGCATGAGCGCTATGCCACGGAAGCATCAAGGGAGCAAGACGACAACGCCGAGGCATTGGGACTGCCCCTTCTTCGGACACTGCTTGGGATTCAGGAATGAGCCGATTGCCCACAATCGGCAATTGCCCAGAATGCAATCAGAAAAAGAAGGAGGCAGCCAACGTGTCTGTGTTCGAGCGCTTAGGGCCTCTCCCACCACAAAGCAAACGCGCTGAGTCACCTCGTTGGGCAGATCTTGAAGATTCAGAAGACGAGGAAGAAGTGGAAGAAGACAGGTACCACCGGCCAAGGTGGTGCCCTGACGGACTCAGCCGTTCCCAGAAGCGCAGGGTTCAGCGATTGCGGGGCCTGGAGGAAGCCGAAAGGTTGTACCTGCATACGCTAAGAAAGGCACGGCCTGATCTGGCTGCAAAGGTTCAGCGAACCCTGGATGAAGAGGGTCGTCCACGGAAAATGGAGTGGCGCCCTAAACGGAGGAAAGCCGATGATGAGACATCGGCTGGCACAAACATGGTACTCGTCTTGCCGACAGAGCGTAGCGCTCCACAACTCTACGGAGCACACAAGGTGGACGACGACAGGCGCATCAAGTCAGAGGTTGGGTTGGTTTCATCCAGCCTGACAAAGTAGCAAGATCAAACCAATGGGCAAACCAGGAGAGGCTGATCCTTGTGATCGGCCCCAAAAATTTACGAAGGGAACTTACAAAACCTTCAACGAACAAGCAACGTGGAGGCCGATTCCAGCAATCGGCCAAAATTATCCTCACCTACCTCTCTGCTCGGGTTCAACATGTTATCCAACGAGCCGATACCATCAATTTTCTTGACAGAATCGGCTCGGGGGCACCTAGGTATATGGAAATATGAGGGTATACAACAGAAGCATCTCATCTTTTGTTGACGGGTATTGAGATATGGGGACCGATGCACAGGTCGGCTGTAAAAAAAAAATAAAAAAAAAAGAGTTGAAAATTCGAAAAGTGAAAATTTTCGAGGCACAGCCGATGCAGCAGACATCGACTTAAGGACATGAAAGCCGATGCAGGGCCATCGACTCAAGGGAAATTTCTTCAAGGACAATGTCGGGATGCGTAGCCATCGACTCGGTTGTGCGAGGATTATCCAATCCGTAGGGTTAGTACGAGCTGGAACGGAAGATTATCGGCTGTCGGAGGAAGAAAGAGGATCAGGCTGTGGCACATTCTCGCCTCGAGTAAGGACTCGGGGGCAGCTCACCTTGAAAGCTTTCCGCTCAGAGAGGCCGATTTGTGTTCAAATCGGCTGACGCTACATAAGGAATTTCCCCGCACACAATCAGGCCCAGGTCTACACAGTTCATGCGCGTATTCCTCGTCTCTGCTTTACCTTGGCTGAGACTCGGGGGGCAACAAGCCTGGAAGATGCCCTCCTGTTCTTGGGAGCCGATCAGGGTTACCTCGGCTGCGGCTGCATCATGGCCGTCTCAGGGAAGAACTGGGAAGGAAAAGCCGTCGTCTAGTACAGGGCCTGGACTATGCTGTTGCTGCAAGAAAAGGGAAGAAGTCCGACGCGTTGCTGTCGGTCTTAGCATGACAAACGGAAGGAATGAAATTGGAGCGATTAAAAGATGAATGGAAAGAACAATTTCATTAATTCCAAGGAGCGGCTTTACAAGAAAGAGCCGATGGCTCTCAAAAGAGGGATCTGGTGCCTAGTGCACTGCTACTACTAGTCCTATACTACTAGTCGTCGCTGTCCTCGTCATCGCCGCCGTCGACATCGTCGGCGCTGCTCCCAGGAGCTCCTCGTCGCTGCTGCCCCAGCCCTTGGCCGGAGCCTCTTCCTCCTCGTCATCATCATCATCCTCGCTGTCCGCCCGGGAGCGGAAGCGCTTGGTCGGCGGATACCCGATGGAGGAGGAGGAGTCATCCTCCTCCTCTTCCTCTTCGTCATCATCTTCGTCCTCGCTGTCCGCCCACATGCGGGGCGCTTCTTCGGCGGGAGCTTGGCGGAAGGGGAGGCCTTGGCCTTCGCTGCTTCTCCTTCTTTCTCCTCCTTGTCGGAGGAGAAGGGGTTCACTCGCGGGGTGGAGGCTGTCCTCGTTCTTCTTCTTCGGCGAAGATTGGGGGAAGAGTTTTGAGAAGGAAGAGGAAGAGGAAGACATCGCTACGGGAGGAGAGGGTTTTTTGGTGCCGATAGCTGGGATGGAATAGAGGATAAAGAGAGCTAACCAGTCGGCACGGTTAAATAATGAGAAATCTGGTGAAGGTTTAATGCCATTACAGCTTCCAAGGGATCGATGCTAAAGCTGTCAGAATTTTTAGAGAAGCTGAGAAGACAGGGCATAATGATGACGGATGCTGTAACGGCTCTGCTCACGCCACGACATGACCCTTCGAAGGGAAAGCATAATGATTTTGGAAATGTTATTTCCAAAACCAGGGGGGCATGTGTTATCACCAGATTTTGGACAAATCCAGAGGTGGGCCGGGCTTGGAAGATTACATGGAAGATTTCTGAAGCGGCCTGGCACGAAGGGCTTTGGGCTGAATTGCCCGTGTATCTTTATTTAGTAGTTTATTATTTTAGAAGTTAGAGTTTACCTCGTGCACGGTTTAGTGCACGCCCACATTAGAAAGTCCCCTGGACTATAAATATGTACCTAGGGTTTATGGAATAAACAACAACTCACGTTCAACCCCAAAAACAAACCAATCTCGGCGCATCGCCAACTCCTTCGTCTCGAGGGTTTCTATCGGGTAAGCGACATGCTGCCTAGATCGCATCTTGCGATCTAGGCAGCACAAGCCCACGTTGTTCATGCGTTGCTCGTACTTGAAGCGCTTTTGATGGCGAGCAACGTAGTTATCATTAGATGTGTTAGGGTTAGCATTGTTCTTCGTTTAAGCATGCTTACGTAGTGCAACCCTTGCATATCTAGCCGTCCTCACGCCTATCTCAGGTGTGGGGGCGGCACCCCGCTTGATCATTATTTAGTAGATCTGATCCGTTACGATTGCTCCTTGTTCTACAAGGATTAGTTTAATATCTGCAATAGTTTGGCCTTACAAAGGGGGAGGATCCTGTGGCACGTAGGGTGGCGTTCGCAAGTCCTAAACGGGATGTTCCTAGGATCAACTTCATGTTGGTTTTTTGGCCTTGTTTAGGATCGGCTTACGAGCACCGTGCGTGGCCATCTGGCCCAACCTGGAGTAGGATGATCCGATTATGTGGTGAAAACCCTAAATCGTCGTAGATCTCATTAGCTTCATCTTGATCAAGCAGGACCACCAAGTATTCGTACACCCCGTACGGATCATGGGTGGATCGGCTCTTTGAGCCGATTCACAGGATAACCTGAGAGCCGATCGAGGCTCGTATTTAACGTTTACATGTATGCCCTGCAGGAAACTAAGCGAGGCAATCTCATCACCTTCCTGACCAGGTATAGGTCAGGTGGCACGCCCTTGCACTTCGCAACGCCGCGTGTGACCAGAAGAGCATTGCGGGCCGTCGCTCGGAGGGGTCTCAGCCAGCCGCAGCTCTAGGCTCCCCCGGCTCTACAGTGTTGACAAGGCCGCTGCCCGCCGGTGGGTTTTGGCAGTCAACACAAGTACAACTCAGTGATCCAAACTATAATCTAAAAATGATCCATCATAATTAGTATATGATGGCAACAAATCCGTAAGTATCTGTATATGGCCAGTCTTAAATGGAATTTAACAAGATTTATCCAATCTTCGGTTGAGTAACCTCTTCTCATAAAAACTGTATCGTTTTTATTAGTTAAAATATCAAGATCAAGATGATGTAGAGGAACATATGTAAGTACTAAACGAATTCTAATTGCCACTACAGTTCAATATGCAAGAAGAACCTAATTAGAACTTTTCTTTTGAAGCCATGAAAGAGGAATTTGAGTCCCTCATCCATCCTGTTACAAGACGACAAACCAGTACTCCAACATTTGAAACTAAACTTGAATCACAGGAAAATGTTGAGTATTAGTTGAATCACAGAACATTTCTAGTTGCCACTACAGTTTAAGTACGACGCACAAACGTAGTAGTATAATTTCTACCAGACAGATTAGTACGAATCACAAATCGAAGAGCACGGTTACTCCTACCTACGATCTTACCAGCGTCGCAACCAGACAGATTCCAGAGCCGGACCTTGGGTGGGCGGCCGCGCTAGGCAGGGGTGCAGCCGGATGCGTCAGCCGGGGCATGTTTTTCTTCCATGACGACCTTGGCCTTCTTGGCCACGGAGCGGCCGCTGCCGCTTTTGGAAATTCCTGTGGTGGCCTTGGTGACGGCCTCGACCACGAGGTTCTTGGCATTGGGCGGGAGGCTGCGACCGCGCTTGGTCCTTGGGCGGCGGAGCGGGCGGCCGCGGTCCTGCCTGGGGGTCGGCGCGGCTTCGGCCTTGCGGTAGCTGTTCCTGACGAAGGCGATCTTCCAGTTCTCCTTCATGCTATAGGGGTCGGCCGTGAGGAGGCAGACGTGCGTGGAGGGGAGATTCTCGGTCGAGTTTGCCGCCCGTTCTCGTCGTCCGGCGCCTCGATCCCCGCCGGAATTGATCGCGCAGTTGGGGAGCAATTAGTGGAGGGGGACGGGGGTTAGGGGTGGGCGGCCATATGGTGGTTGTTCTGTGCCGTGGAGGCGTGGATGCAGAGTGCGTGGGCGTGGGAGGTGTGCGTGGGTACTGTGACGGGAGCTAGGGAACGGACGTACCAACCATCTCACCACCTCTAGCCATTTAATATAGTAGAGATTGGCCAATCCTTGACTCACCAAGCAGACGGCCGTTGCCGGCTGCATCCTATCATGTGTTTCCAGGAGTACAGAGATCCAGACGTTGCTACAAAGGTATGGCTACGTTCAGACCTGCATGTAAGTAGCTGGACAAAATCAGTTGGATTCTTGGTGTAAATTATTTTCCCTTCACTTCTTTGTGCAAATTCTAATTGATTACTGAATTTTATAATGATGCCTGGGTCACCTTACCTACACGTAAGTAACTGGGCCAGATTAGTTTAATTCTTAGTGCATTTTTTCTGAACACTTCTTAAGTTCTTATTGCAATTTCTTATATACTACCATTTCCCTGATGATCCCTGGGTTAGTACCTTCTTATAGATTTGACAGCATGGGCTCATAAGACTTTACTTGAAACTGGGGAGAGACGATAATATTAAGACGAATACTGATTACATGGATGGAAACTTAAAGATCAAAAACTGCATTCTGATCATATAAGGAGCAGACCAAGTGTCAATACTAAAAACAGATCTCTGTTTTCTCAAGCTAGAAATGAGAAACAAACCCCATGGTTCTCCCAATTTAGGGTACATATAATCATGAATTCAGATATATATCTCAGGCACTTCTATGTTATTTGGAATTAGGTTATATGAGCATACCAAGTTAGATGATATCGTATCCCATCAGAGATAATCTAACACCTATGCATCCAATTTGTCCTAATAAATAATTGAGCTTGATTTTTTTTCTCATGCAAACCTGTTAATTATCTCAATTGTGCAGAAAACCACAATGTTGTGAGGCGGCTAATATTTTTTTCTCAGATGGCCTGACTGGATCTCTCTGACTTCTTTCTCACAGCCGTGTAACACAGTACTTTCTGCTCACATTTAAGTAGTATATACAAGTAGACTACAGCTACGCTACCGCAGTATTCCTTCCACATGTTCATTGAAATATTTAATTTCATATGTCACATGAAATTTGGCACTCTATAGTTTGCATCTACAAGGTCGCAAATTTCAAAAAAATTGATGGTCGGTGCATGCCACCTTTCATCCTGCTATGTGTTTGAGGGTATATGACTCATTTGATTTTCTTAGTTGTTACGCCTAAATATATCTGGGAAGATATCTTTAACTACTTGTAGCCTGTTCTCGGTAGTAACTTCGGATAAACCATGAAAAAAATGCAATGTTGAATATGTTACTTCTCTGGGGAATGAGGATTTCTAAGACAATGGTGAATACGTTTTCTGTCAAGTCCATTTCGAAAAAAAAGTTTTCTATCAAGCAGAGATATGGAAACATAAGACCGTGTGTTCTGGGATCCTGATGTATATCAAGCAGGGAGACAGCTGCATATCAGGTCAGCAAAAAATTGAGTACTTTATTCATTCTGTGGTAGATTTGCTGAGATCGTCATCAAAGTTCATCCAATATATCTTGAATATGGTGGAACCTCAAGTTTAGTACCAAAAGAAAAAAAAATGTATGATGGATCTGCTCTCAGAAGGTTTATTTTAATGGTGCCCGAATGTTGCCGAAGGTTAGTGGAAAAGGAAATTCATATGATGCATTTGCCCACGGAATATTTATTAAAATTGTGTGCTGAATGTTTTCGTAAATGTAGTTCTCGCCCTGCTGTTCCTTTAGGAGGATAGTTAAGTGACAACTCTAATTTTTTTTTGCTTCACATGGATCTTTGTTGCCAAAACATGTTAAAGTGTTCTTTGATAATAACGTGGTTTTAGAAAGGAAAATCAAAAAGAAATGACACGGTTTGGGTGGTGTACTTCCTTTGATTTAAAATATAAGTCGTTTTAGAAGGCTACTTCCTTCTAAAACATCTTATATTTTAGTACGGAGGTATTATTTGTCTTTAGAAGTAGTTGTACTACTGCACCTTGATGCACCAGTGCAGGTCGATTTCAATGAATATTTGAACCATTGGGGCCTCATTTTTCACTATTTAAGGATACCACTATAGTATATGCTAGATCTTAACTTCTTAAGACACTCCTGTATGGAGTTCTTTACTGCTAGGTGCTTAACGTTTATAACTTTCTACTCTTTCATTTAGTTGGTACATCATCATCTGATAACATATTGTTACAAGGCCGTTGAGACAAAAATTAATGATTCCAGTCTCAGAAAGAAAAATAAAGGTTTTAGGGTATGACTAGATCCACTAATAAATATTGTCACTTCACATCGCATACATTATCTATTGTGCTTGGTTTATATGGAAAGTGAAAATTATCTTGCACCACATGTGTACATTTATATTTTATATGATGCTAAGAAAATCTGAAGCTGCCTAATTGTGACACAACTGAGAAAACATAAATATAATATACTAGTATGATAACCAGTTAAGAGCATAATTTTTTTAAAGAAAAAACCAATTGAAGAAATATATATATTTCAGACTTACGAATCATTTTTTATAAATTATTATATGTTACAAAATGTACTTTTGAAAGGGTTGTAATTGCAACTTCTCTTTCATTGCAACTAGACGGGTGCCTACCTTCTTTATTATTAAAATATTTTCAATATAGTTCGAATATGCTGTCTTGTTATGTGAAATGAGTAAAAAACATGAAGTAGATAACTACAAACTGACATAAATTAAACTGAATTTATATTTATAAATTGAATTGAAATGACGACGTAATATTTTTAGAGGGGCTTCAGTATTATAAAGTAGTACAAGGTATTCATATAATTATGATTACGTCGTGATAATGGTAATGAAACTATATGGCAGGAGGATAAATTGGAAATTTAGATTTTTCATAAAATAGATAAAGGTTTAATTTCTATCAAAGATATAACAACCATATTAAGCTCACTATGGCTGCTGAGTCCTATAAATTTTTAGGGTGTATTTTGTGTAGTAAGTATGGAATACTTTTCCAGCGATGAAACAGACCCATGGTTCATCCTTTAGATTACAAAATGAACTCCCATGAGTTGTCAATGCGCGCAAAAGAGAAACTCATATGAGATGTCTTGGATCAAATTGGGAGGAACATCGTCTACAATATGGACCTTGTCCCATCATTGGATTCTAATTGACTAAGAGAGCTGATACAAATATCCCAACAGAAAAAATAAAATGAAGTCAACCATGTGTGGTACAAACGTGTGGTTGCAGACGCCGTGGTGCACAACTCACACAAAGCTGAGAGGTTGCAACAAAAAATAGGATGGTTGCTGCTAGTGATATTGCAACACGTCTCCGTGAAGTTTTTTTCTTTCTTCTTCAACAAAATGGGGAGAAGTTCATCAAGAAGACACATGCAAAGGCTTGAGATTGGGGCACATTGCGCAATTTTTGATCCACCAGAATATATATTATGCAAATCAGATGACTATGAAAAGTGGAGGCTACAATGGAGATTAAATTTGTAATTATAATAGATTTATGCACAATATAATGTAGAGAATGGACCGATCCTAATGCATACCTAACTTTCTGTAAGAAAGAACCAAAGAAACATAATATATGAATTTTGGTTCCAGCTTGGTGAACACCTTATACAAAATAATTGGAATAATAATACATGAATAGAGAATGATTGCGCTCATAGTAATAAATTATTATAATTAACTACAATTAAATTTAACGGTACACATCATCTAGACAAATGCAAAACAACCATGTAATTAGTAGTTGAGGGAAGGATAATTGGTTGGACTACATTAGTAACAATCACTACTAGGAAAAGGCTTATAGCCGCACTCCTTACCGCCGGCAAATACGAGCTGAAGATGCCGGCGGTAATACCTTCCAGGGGGGCCTAACACTACCGCCGGCGAAAGAGGTAGGAAGGTGCCGGGGGTAACTCCATTACCGCCGGCGAAATGGGAACGGAGGCGCCGGGGGTGCAATGGGCCGCAGGATCCCAATTGGGCCTGGCCTTACCGCCGGCGATTTTGGCCCAAAAACGCCGGGGGTAGCGGGCCTTACCGCTGGCGAACCCGAACCGAAGATGCCGGGGGTAACGGGTGGGCTTCAAATGACTAGAAACAATAAAAGAGGTCTTAGAAAAGGGTAAAAAAGGGTGGCTTTTTTGCGCCCACAGGGATTCGAACACTGGATGCTGCGGCTGTGCACAAGTGAGTGGAACCACTGTGTTACTGAATCATTTTTGAGAAACTACATGGTTTACGGAACTAAACGTTTCCCCGGCGAATTAGTCGTTTTCGCCGGTGGTAACTGCACTTGGTCCCACCTGATAGTGGCTGAAATGTTACCGCCGGCGTTTACGACAAAACGCCGGGGGTACGCGTTCCACGACTTAGTCGTGTGGCCGTCGTTCCCCACGGCCAAATCGACCAAAAATCCCCCACCGCATCTCGATCCGCTGCCGCCGTCGATCCGCCACCTGCTGTCGTCGTTGCCGTCGCCCTCCACCGCAGGTGCGTCCCTCTCCCCTGCCTCCCCCTCTCCCCTGCCTCCCTCTCTCCCTTGCCCCGTTCCTCACCTCGCCCCGTCGCCCTCCGCCGCAGCACCTCGCCTCGTCGCCCTCCGTCGCAGCAGCTCGCCCCATCACCCTCCGTCGCAGCAGCTCGCCTTGTCGCCCTCCGTCGCAGCAGCTCGCCTCGTCTCCCTCAGCTCTCCCTCCCCTGACTTCTCCACATCTTCGCTGCCGTGCATCTCCACAGACGCTTGCTCAAGGTATCCCCAAATCTGACTCCTTTATTTTCGATCTTGTGCTATGTGCGTGCATGACTACTCAAGGATGAATGAATGGATCTGGTGTTTGCTGGAAATTTTGTTCACTGAAATTTGCAACTGAAATCATGAGTCTGAATATTGGCATGCTCATTTAGTTTGTTCACTGAAATTTGCAACTGAAATAGGATTTAGTTTATCATGTATATAATTCCAACTGGACATGTACCTCCCAGAACTTGACATTCACTTGGCATTCCCTGTCCAGACCGAGATGCATCGCAATGTCATCGTGTAGCTCTTCCATCTCCTTACTGTTAATCCCTGCAATTTTGCAAATCAGATATAGTCCAATAACTGTGGTAGAGAAATGGAGATCCTCTTTCATTGCACACTAACTGCTTTACTTGTTGGTATGCTGATTGATTGTTATTTGTATAAGGATTAAACAACAACTGAGGTCTTAAATCAGTCAAGTTCAGAATTCTACTGCATTTGGGTGAGAACAGGTCAGGGCTTAAATTTAATTCAATATCAACGGCTGGTTGATAATTTTGTGGGTGAAAATAGTGAGAAATAAGATATATTAACAGATTTTACTTTTAGAGGATAAGACAGCTATGAGTCCATTAGATGGGAATAAAGCAATACTTCTATAAGTGCATCTTCTAACATATTACAAACTCGCTCTCAAGCTTGGTTTAGTTTCAGTGAGAAATTAATTGTTCAGTTGTACTATTATTTAGGACTATGAAGTTTTGGTAGCTCATTTGGCAGTGATAGGACGTGTATCATTGGCATCACACTCGGGTGAGATGAAGACATGTACCTCCCAGTACTCTTCAACAATCCTCCATAAAAATACTGAAATTAGCCAAAACTTTGAAAATCTTGATGTTAATAATTACAACTCACTGCCTGGACTTGAAAAACATGGTCCTTCATGTGTCTAAGTAACATGGTAGCTACTCTAAGTGATTGTGGTGTAGTTCTGAACTTCTGAATTTTGCTAGACATTTATTTTATGATAGTAGCACTTTCTCGGAAGCTACTGTAAGTGATTGTGGTGTAGTTCTGATCATGTGGTTTATGCTAATGGAGCTGATGCTTGATCATCCAGAAATGGCTGCATTTGAAATGACTTCACTCGTATGCTTGATCATGGCAGTTTGTTGCCCGGATGTGGAGGACCCCTTTCGTCGCGATGATGCTTGCCGCCACCGCCTCTCTAGTCTACTATGTCATTGTTGTTTAGCTAGGTCGTCGACTGAACTTATATGTATTTGTATAATATGTGCTACTTCGAGTCGCGATGTTTGAACCATTTGGTCAACTAGCTACTATCTAAACTTGTGTTATTGATGCATTTTTTGAGGTTATGAACATTTGGGACTTTCTATATAACTGTGTATCTGGCTGTAATTCTAGTAATAACTGTGTTATTGATTGATGTGTGTATTCCTGTGTATGTACTGTGTATTCTGGTGTATATACAGTACATTTCAAGTTTTATTTTTTTAATCCTGTAATCAATACCACCGGCGCCCCTAAACTGTACCCCTGGCGAAATTGAAATCGCCAGCAGCGGTAGCAGATTACCCCTGGCGAATTTGCAAACCGCCTGTGCTAAGTCATTACCGCCGGCGATTCTGGGAAAGCGCCGGGGATAACAGCAGTTACCACCGGCGATTTGGAAAACGCCGGCGATAAGACATTACCACCGGCGAGGTGATCGCCGGCGAATGCGAAAACGCCGGCGGTAAGGCATTTTGGGACGCCGGCGGTAAGGCATTTCTTAGTAGTGAATGGTTCTGCAGCAATCAAGAAACACTACAACAAAAACACATGTTATTTCTTATTTCTTGTTTGTCAAGATGATTATCCGCTAGATAGTTACATAGGAGGCACAAATAACTGCAGAGAATGGCCAACTAAGAAAAATGCAATCTAATTATCACTCGGTATATGCCAACGATACTCGTGGTGGGCATGGGGCGATGAAGCCCCTTGGTTTCTCAACGAGGTGTAGTGTAACACCTCTAGTCGGTTGTCGATTGCTGCAGCTTATCCTGTGTTTTTCTTCTTTTATCTTTGATATGCTTTGTAATAGGGTTCCCTCGTCACTTTATATCTGTACGGCCGTGTAGCTTAGGAGAAATCTTGCATTTCCATTTGTCTCTACTAGTATTGTAAAATTAAGATATCTTAAACTTTGAAGCGAAAATGCAAATTTAACCTACTCACATGAGATCCAAATTTGGACAGTATTCCCTATACCATCTTCACCGATTAGGTTTTTTGCTCAAACATATCATATGGTGAACTAAGTGTTAATTGTACTTTTCATTGGTCAATTTTCAAATCAACTAGGAACAACATGTTAGCAAAGCTCAATATGACCCCGTATTTTCATGTTGCTTGTGAGGCAAACATTAGATAAAAGGGAAAGACCAATCAAGAAATAACCATAGAAAATTAATTAACTGATTCTTACATTTCCACTTTTACCGGTAAGAGAGACAACAAAAACTGCATCTCCAATGAAAGTGTTGCAGATGACTGGAACTGAATACTGCATCTGCATACCTCAGCAATTTATTTACTAAAAGTACAGTTTATATATGGATCTTCATCTATCATGTAGGGATATGGATTTGTAGTTACTTTTTGCGTATAAGAAATAAATAGTATTATAAGCTATGAAGTTAGCATGACCACATCTCTTAATCATTATACTTGCAAAAAATTCCAACTCTCTTGGTTTCTATTCCTGCTTTAATTTATGATTGTTAGGTTATATATGGCAAATACGTGAGGGAAAAATAAAATACCATAGGAAAGATAGACTTAATTCATTTACGTAAATGGTATACGATGGATATTATCTGCCAAAATATTAAGTACAATGAGTATTTTATCGCACATTGGTTAATCTAAACCTGAGCGACTGGGTTGGATTCCCGTTTATCTCACTTAACTGAAAGATAGAGAACGATGTGCATACAACAGCGAAAATTAACGCAAACATGGTAGCGATTTCCCCTAAGCCGTCATTTAATTAGGTTTAGTCATCCACCATAAAATATAAGACATCGAGTAAATAGCTTTAGACCCATCCACCATTAGGACAACCATAACCGTATTTACACTTGTATTTTATATGCTAGCTAAATTTGGAGATGGTGATTTCTTTGGTCTTTTCTTCTTTTCAGCAATGTATCAAGTCTCGGTCATTTCTGCTCGTTGATTCCTTTCTAATAGAAGGAGAGAAAAAATATAAAATGTTACTAATTCTATATATCTCTTCAGAGGGAAGTAGTACAAATGTCTCCACGCCAACTATTATTAAGAAGATCTTAGCATATCTACAAAATCATTTCACTATGCAAACAATGACATGAGTGAGTTATCTGAATGATACATGAAGAAATAGCACCTTCTATCTTCAGAGTGATAATTAGTTGGAGACATTGAACACCTTGGAGAAATAAGCTTAATAGTTAGGGCATAGAGCACTGTTTAAAATTTCATCATGATCCTTGAGAAAAGCAGCTGAAAACCGAAACTGAGTAAATATGGTTAATAGAATTCATAGCTAAAACTTACTATTTTCTTGCAGCGATAACTAAGAAAACAATCCATGCTAGATAATTGATCTATTATATTATAAAATTATCTATTAATCCTCTTGGTCCTCCTCTAGCTTGGTTTATTGCTCACCAAAGTAGCAGTTACAGTCTTCTATTCATGTTGATTATTACTAATCGAAATAAAGACAAGAAGCTACGAATAGTGTTTTTCAGGATTAACAATATGGCTCCAAATGTCTAAGCAATACGTCTCTGATTATATCTTTTGACATAAAAAATAGTACATGGAGTGCAAACATCAAACACCGAATTATAGATAGTGCTCCACTTGTCCTGGATCGACAATAGTCTACCAAAAACAGATATGCCATAAACGATTTAATTAGAATTACATATTACATAAATACTCCTTGCAATGATGTATTAGCTGTATTTTTTATTTTCGAATCGTTAGGAGGTACTGTAGGAGCAGGCCAGCATGGACTTAAAGATGTCCCTGCGGACATCCTGAAAAGTGGATTTGCATCTGAGATATAGGAAGAATCTAGGATAATTTATCAAGAATTAAAATAAAACAATTATGTGTATAAGACAAGTACGAAGATTATACAATCAAGAATCAAGGAACTCAACATATATATGTTCATCCGCTCACCACTTGTATCCCTACATGCAGATATCCATGAGAAATTGTTTTACCTGCTGCGACGACCGAGCACATCCGATTCAACCTCCAAACTGCTACAATCAAATAAAACCTGAAGCCTTCCCCGATTGATGCATTGTGCTTCCAATTCCATGCACCCTTTTTTGCAGGTCAATTTCATGCATATATCTAACATCACGACCTTACAGAAATCTCACGTAGATGTGATTTTTATTTAGCATCTATATAAGATGAATATATGAACTTACATAATATATTTTTCATCAATCTATAAAAAAGTTTTATACATATTCATATGCTGCCCTCGCATTCGTGAGGGCCACCTTGCTATTTATGTAAAAAGACTTGGCACTAACATGACATATGCAAGCACCGATATCCTCTTTTGTATTAGACCAGCTCAACGAATGGTATTTATATATTCAGTTGTACCCAATGATATCTTCTTCAACCAACCCTAGCCTCCCTGGTCGCCTCGGGCGATTCTTGAGTCCCCCTGCGCCACCACTCTAAATTCTCTCTCCACTGCCCCTCAACCCTGCCGCCGCCGGAGGAGATCGCCGGTGGATAATAGTGGTGGTGTGCCCCCAATAAAGCTTATCCATTGGTGTCCCTATCATGTTCTTCCGCCACTTCCATGTGCACCCTCTTCCCTCAACGATGAATTAGGTTCTCGTGCATAAGGTTCATTGCGACAATTGGCTAACTAACACTAGTAGAAAAACCCCCCCTTTAGTACCAGTTCCAAAGGGCCTTTAGTACCGGTTTTGGAACCGGTACTAATTATCCGGTACTAAAAGCCTCCCAGCTTTAGTACCGGTTCCTTACGAACCGGTACTAAAGGTGCCTCCACGTGGGCACGGAGGAACCCGTGGGGCTGGAGACCTTTGGTACCGGTTCGTAACACGAACCGGTATTAAAGCCTATTTTGTTTAATTTTTTTTCCATTTTTTATAATTATTTTTCACACCCTTCTTTTCACGGCCTCTTTTTTTTATTTTTTTCAGAATTACTAGTATTTCTGTTAGTCTCTAACTACACTTAATCTCTAGTCAAATTACTTACCCGTAGTCAAACTTCCCGGTCGGTCACCCATCCTCACACTACTCCCGTACTAGCACGCTTAACTTCCAAGTTCCATCCTGTTCCACTTTCAAGTGCTTGCGCGCATGTATGTGATAGTAGTATCATATCAATCATATTAACATGTTGGTCGATGTCACACTTTTTATCGTTTGAATTCCAAATAATTCTTTTAATAAACAAAAGTAATGATGTAATAATAATGTTGAATAAATAAATAAAATTAACTTTTTTAATTTTTATTATTTTTAATTATTTTTAAAAAATTAATATTTTTTGCAAAACCTAAAACTTGAAAAATTGAAAATCTTATAATTTGATAAAAGTAATAGTAATATGTTAGGACTCAAAAAATCTTATAATTAATATTTCAATTTTAAAAAAATAAAAATATATTAAATTCTAAATTTCTGGAAAAAAAAACTAAAATCTTCCTGCTTTCATATTTTTATTTGGAATTTTGAGGATCTAAAAATTGGCTAACCAGGTAAACCCAGGTGAAATCGGATGTAACTTTTTCCCAGGATTTTTTTGATATATTATACGTTTTTTTTCGACGTCGTATACAAAAGTTATTGCGGTTTTACCATTTTTCAAAAAATTTTGCAAAAAAAGTGAAAATTCAAATTTGTTAATTTTCCCTAATAGTAGGTTGCATAACATACAAGAATCTGAAAACATTTTATTTTTTGAATTTTCTATCATTTTCTTTTCTATTTTACAGTGTCAAAAAGGCGATCCACAGGGGGGGTTGAGCTGCGTGGGGGAGCAGAAAAATCTTTAGTACCGGTTCGTGTCACGAGCCAGTACTAAAGGTCTACTCTTTAGTACCGGTTCGTGTCACGAACCGGTACTAAAGGTTTTTCAGCTGACGCGAACCCTTTGGCACGAACCGGTATTAAAGGTCCTTACGAACCGGTACTAAAGGTACGGGCGAGTGCAACCGGTACTAATGCACCCTTTAGTACCGGTTCGTAAGGGAACCGATATTTATGGCTTAGATGGATGAGAGGTTTTCTACTAGTGTAAGTGATCCCTCGCGAATTGCTCCGGATAGATCAAGGACATAAAAAATGGCCCAATCTTCATGTGCTGGATCGACTTCGATCGACTTCTTTGGTAGCATGCGCGATGGGATCTTCGTATTTTTCGCTCCCCGCGGGAAGGGTGCAAGACATGAAGAATCATTTTCCTTTGGCTCGTGGCTATAGGGATCCACCTTTATTCAGCCTTGGCATCTTCATTATTGTGATTACCGAAGTGTTAATTAATGCAGGGATCATGGCATTCGTGTTTGAAGAAGAACGGATAGGATCTGGAAGTTCCATCTTGCATGCTCGTGTCGAGTCGAGAAGATCCTAGAGAATACTCGCAGCAGATCGGAAGAAGTATGAATTCAGACATACTTTGTTTTTGGTGTTGCTCTTTGAGCTTGGTGTCTCGGTTTGAGTGTTTAAATCCCTAGGTCTGGCATTTGCTGTTCTACCTCAAAATGGTGGCTTGCTAGTTATTTCCTTGTTGAATGCATTGTCTTGAGAATGGACATTCTCGAGGGCAAAAACCCAAGATCTAAACATTCTGGTTGGACTGGGCATCAACGTTGTTTATGCATTTTTACCTTCATGGATGCGTTGTTTTAGAGAAACTTTTTTGGAGAAGAGGTGTCGTCACTAGTGTTTGTGCTATATATTGCTGCGGCGAGTTTCAGATTGCTTCAAAATGGTGTTCTCTTTGTTTCTTATTCTTCTTTATTTGTTTTCTGGATGGTTGCAACGTTGATGTCTAGACTTGCTATATGATTAATGCAGATGTTGGGTATGATTCATATTATCTTGGTATTAATATATTCCTATTATCCAAAATGTGAAGAATCACGACGCCAAACAATGAAATATAATAATGTGCTGTGACTTCAGAGATTGATTTTAGGCTACTACTCTCTCGGGGGAAAGGAATTCAGGTCATGTAGAAGATCCTCTTTTTTGCAGAGAAAGAAATTAAAACCACAAAGAAATTTTTTGTTGTTGTAAAGAACCACAGAAGATCCCAAGGGTTCACATATGTAAATATTGTAACACTATATTGCCTCACAATTTATAGCAGCCCACAATTATCTCTGTGTAACCCTACCCTTTAAATGACTCCATAATTCAATGGAGAGCTCTTGTTACCTTGTGAACCGACATACCCCGTGGACTCAACATCGAGAGACAACACAATCCGTATGGAAATAATTCAGAGATCGCGCACCACCTAGCACTCTTCCCTTCCTCGCTAGTGCATCCACCACTAGTAGGGAAATAGGTATAGGGGCAAGCTTATTGGCAACGGACCAATTCCAGCGCACGCGACTGCTCTTTTTAGAAGCGGGTGGAAGAAAGGCATGCGATCGATACACACATAGTGGCAGCAAATGACCACCGCGCGCCACCCCCGCACCCGTCGTATCCTCCAAATCGCGCGCTACCTCCCGCAAACCGCACCAGCGCGCACGGCACAACATCACCACCGCGCCTCCGCTGTCGCCATGCCGCGCCGCTCCAACACCACCGGCGTGCGGGAGCGCCCTAGCGGCGCGTTCTATGCGGAGAACCGTTCCGGGCCGGAACGGATCAACCTCGGCACGTACGAGACGGCGCACGAGGCGACGCGCGCCTACGACGTGGCGGCTTGGCGCCACGGCCACCCGCACGCGGAGATGAATTTCCATGACGTCTGGATGCAAGAGCAGGCGGAGGATCTGGCGCCGCCTCCGCGCCTCTTCACCGACGAGGACAAGCTCCGCCACAAGATTCTACAGCGCCAGCTCTACCACGCCGTCGAGGACGAGCGCCTCATGGCCGAGTGGAAGAGGCGCCGCCCGAAGGACATCCAGGAGATGCGTGCCTTCTACGTCGAGCACAAGGCGGTGCAGAAGGCGAGCCGCGTCGCGAGGAGGAAGGATAAAGCAGAGCTCCACGCCTTCATCCTGGCGCTGGCCCTCAGACGATCAGCGACAATGACGACATGTGGCAGGACGTGTTCTCCTCCACGCCGGTGTCCGACACCACTCGTGTCACGCAGGATCGGACTGGAGCGACTAGAGGAGTAGATCATCTCCGGTCCAAATTAACTACATATATATATGTTTCATATTTTATCGTACTAGTGTAATCGACCCCGAAGTCGATATATATATATAATACTACTACATATTTTTATCTATATCACTTTTGTATAATTATTTATCTGCTTATTTGGAGTAAATTATAAACGGTATGCTAATAGCCGCGTGCAACGTTGTGGTGTGCTGCCAATAAGTTCATAGCCACCGTGTTCCGGTGTGCTGCCAATAAGTTCATAGCCACCGTGTTCCCTAGCGTGCGCTATCAGTAAGTTAATAGCCACGCACGTCCTTGGGTGCGCTGCTATTAAACTATGGCCGCTCTTATAAGTTAGGCGCGCGCTTGTTACACTTATTCTCAATCTGCTCGCCTAGCTCGGCTGCGCTTGCCGCCTGCTCGTGCGCGCTCCCTGCTCGCCTGCGCGCCGACTCTGCTCCACCGCGCGCCCATCCTTGAATCTCGCCAACATCGTACCGGCTCGCACCGGCGCCGGAGCGCTTGCAGGACGGACAAACCTGAGCGGCGCATGTCTTCCCCTTCTCACCGCACGCCGAGGGTGAGTCCTCCACCTACAATGTCTCTTCCTCCTGACTGCGCATGCTAACCGCTCGATGAAATGTTCGGCCGAGAATATTTAGGTGTGCTTGGTCCATAAAATGCGTATAAAAATCATTGAATAGTAACTATACCGAATCAACATATGTTATGCTTTCTTAATGAAAACCACGGAACACTCATACCTCAGTCAGTTTGAGAAGTTACGGTTGCATGCCGGCCGGCTTGGTGGTCACGGCTCGTATTGGCATTGGTTGTGTTTCAATGGAATTGAGGGTACCCACCACCATAGAACGACATTAAGGATAGATCTTTCACTAAGTGGACGAAGCTAGAGCTCTTTTACTAAATGGAGAAGCAAGTTCATTCATGACACATAACCTTATTACAATATAGAATGAAAGCCAAACCTTGCCTTAGTGTCTTGGTTCCATAGCTCTTTCTTAGCTTTGCATTTTTTGTTTGTCTTTTGTATATAACTCTATCTTTTTTTGGTTATAATAATATCTTGCTGTGTTTCTGATACATATCGGGGAGAGGTACGAGACCACACCGATGCCGGAGAGAGCAACCGGAGCACCGCGATGGCCGGAGAGAGGGCAACTGCACCACCGATGGTAGAGGTGACAACTGGGCCATCGATGGTAGCCAATATATGCATGTGATTGTGGTTTTGTTGTAATATATGCATGCGAGTCTAGTTAGTGTGTGTTTAGTTAGATGCATATATGTATATATGCATCTCATGTATACGAATTTGACATGAATTTGACATTAATGTGAATAGATTATTTTACATATACACGTGTTTAATGGTTAAAATTGATGAAGTAAGTCACGTGTAAAAGAAAACATCTCCTAGAAAACATCTTCTAGATTATTCCGGGCATGCCCACGTGTACCATAACCCGTAGTGTCACAAACTTAACAGTTTAACACCATTTATGAGCGTAAGTTGTACATAAATGTAAAAGAAGATGTCTGAGAGTGTCTCGGATGGTCTCTTCCGACTCCTGAATGATCTTGAAAGTTTCTGGAATGGTTCAGTGCATATAGGGAAGGGGTCGTAAAGTACCGAGAGGTTATGGAAGGTTCCGAATGGGTCTAGGATGCTATGGGCTATTTTAGAAAGTCTAGAAGGTTCAATAATTGGTACAACCACTTTGCCTTAAATGGCAAGGAGTTTCATCCTAAGGAAATTCGGATTTGACAAAGAAGTTAGTGGGTTTGCTTTGGTAAAAACCAACCGAACTCGTCGAAACTTTGGGGGCTGCACTTGGAGGACCTAGGGCTGGTTTGGATGCCCCAACCACTTCATAAAGAAGGGAGAGGGCTGCCCAAAGGACACCAAGTCGAAACCTTGGACTCCCCTCCTTGGCCGCCACCTCCCACGACTGAAACCCTAGCCATCGGCGCCTGACGTGTGCACCTGTCTCTTCTTTGCGGAGCACTGGCCAACCCTAACACCATCTTGATCTAATATTGACACCGGTCATGTAAGAGATGTTGGATCTTCATCGCTTTTTTCTGTGTGCTTGATGACATGTTCGATGCTGTGACACTTATCCCGTACGTATGAATACCGTATAGGAGTTGCACGTCCGACACTTGATCGTGGAAGCGGTTCGTGGGATAATACATCTCCTCGCAACTTGGCGAGTCTAGTTGTGGGGATCGACTTGTGACAACATTAAACTCGTCATCGACAACTTTTCGCTAATTTTCTCTATGAGGGTATGATCTGTTACATCTCTCCTCGCATATGATTTTGTTTGTATTGCTTAGCATGTTCCCCAAACCGTGCTTCCACAGGTAACTTGCATGGTTACTGGTCATCATATGTCTACCACTACGACAATATAGGAAGCCAACATTACTACTCTAAGCCGCCGTTAATTTTGCCACCTTCTATGTCATCATTCATGAGGACCTAGTCGTCAGCATCATCGTCATGTCCCCGAATACTATGTCTGCATTGACAAGCGTAGGCTGCACCGACACGTCTCTCTCTTCAGCACTATGCTATGCGCAACCGTCTTGGAGGCCTCCTATGGTAGTCCCTAGGACACTGACGGAAAGTTCATGATTGTCTACCCCTACACGACCAGTCTTGGTAGCACTGGTACATCTTCGTCCCCGAAGCATCCCCGGGTTCAGTTGACTGAGAACGACACCTCATGTTCATCGGTTTTGGCAACATTTTCTTTAGCATTGACTACTTCATCACAACAACCTCAACCACGTCACCGACTTGTTTGCGTACTCGGTTCTACCAAAACATAGTATGCCCTCATCCCCCGGCGTACTCCTAGTTCTGGCAACACTATTGTTGCACCTTTTACTCGATGGCTCGAACCGCATCAACCTCGCTATCAACTCCCTCCATCGATACCTGACCATGAGTACTTATGAATTTTTTTAGGTATGATGAACTTATGAAAATTGATCTTCTGAGACATTATTACTAATGTTGAGCGAATAAGTGTAATCAGGAGGCAAACAGTATAGTAGGGATTGAAAAGAGTCCAATCTTTTTTGTCCACAAACATTTGTTGGAAAATAATGAAATTGAATTAATTTTTATTGATGTCTGTATATCGGATCAAATCTGTGATAGATACAAATAATATATTAAGGTGTCAGGTCATCATATGCGGTGAGATTTATCTAGTTTAATTGCACCATTTATTGGGGAGTAGACGGATAAGGATGACCAGCAATATATGCATGCCTGTTTTGCTCGTACAATCGTATGCCAAAACTGGAGTAGATTTGGTTCTGGCATGTTTCCATATTCAATTCCCCGCTACACTGCTCTTCCAAGTTCGAGCCATGAAGCAGATGGATATATACATATCTGGACACAAATAAGGAATCCAGCAAGGACGCGTATACAAAAGATGGCAAGAAACGCTAAAATGCATGCAAGGACGCAAATACGAAAGATCAAGTTGGAGCAAAATGCTTTCATTCACTCCTTAAAACAAGAAGATCGTCGAGCGTCTATTTCCGTTTCTAGCTGGCCCCCCATCTGTACAACTCACCCGTCGCCACAGCTATTAGAACCCTGGCTAGCTTAGCGTATAGCTCACAAGATATCAACAGCGTCTAGATCCACCCAGGCTTGATCTCAATCTCCAAATGGAGTTGACCGGCTCAGGCAGCCGCTCCACCGCGCCCACCTACCCCGGCTCACCGTCCCGGCCGTCCCTGGGCGCCATCCGTGACGAGGAGAAGAAGAAGGGCACGGTCAAGTGCAAGTTCTGCCCGCGCGTGTTCGCTTCCTTGCGGGGGCGGGGCGGGCATGTGAAGGTGCACAAGAACGAGAACCAGAAGCAGCCCATGCACCGTCGTCCCGCCCCGCCCCCGCCGGTGCGCGTCTGGTCGATATTGTCCAAGGACCCCCGACTGCGCAGCGCTTGCCGCAACCTCCACGCGGCGCGGTTCAACGCGTGGCCCAAGCGCTACTTCCGCGACATGCCTTTGGCGTTCGCCGGGACAGGCGGCCATGATCCCGCTCAACCGTCATCTGCGATCAAGAGATGCCGCCGGACCAAAGATGGAGGCCATTCTCGAAGCCTGCATCTGCGTGAAGTGAATCGGGAGACTGCTGAAGTGAAGAACTACTCCCCCTCGCCCCTCTCCGGTGCCATGCCTTTCTCCCTGTCGCAAACAGGCAGCGGCACCAGCGGCCTTACTCAGACTTCGTTCGCGGTCCCAATGCTGGCGCCGGACGGCAACAGCCGGACTGGGGATGGAGATCATCTTGGAGGCCAGGAAGTCGTGCATGAAGTGAATCTGGAGGAGGCTGACGACGGGATTGACCTAACCCTGAGGCTCTAGTATCATCAGGCCTTGGATTAGATTTATCACCTCCAAGATCAAGTTTTTATTTAATATGTTATGTTGGATTTGTCATTTGGCTTCATCGTATTTTCCTGTAATTCATATATTGCCATGGAATAGGTCTACATGGTCAATGGTTTTTCAAAGTGTAATTCAACAAGATTTTGGATGTGCCTTTTCTCATGTATACATGAAATCACTTTTTACCTTACCCTCTCATTCATAGCTGTGTGTATTATATATGTTTCACCTTTTTAATAGATACTGTACATAAGTCAGAAGAAATCACAATATGGTTTTATTGGGTCAAATCACCTTTTCCCCGGGCCAATAGCTCACACACGACGTTTCTCACCGCTATTCGCTGGAAAACGACGTCGTTCGACGAAATAGCTAGCGCACGACAGACTGAACGGCCCAAATAGCCACGGCCCGACACGCCCATTAATAGCGAAGGAATAAACGAATCTGGATTACTTGTGCTGATCTGTTTGAACGCGGGACCCACCAGTCGACCGTTGCTATGCAGGGCCCATCGCTCGCCAGCTCAGACAAGGACCCAGCACATATCCACGCGGGACCCACCAGTGGACCGTTGCTATGCAGGGCCCACAGCTCGCCAGCTCAGACAAGGACCCAGCACGTATCCCCTGTTCCTCCGTTCCCCTGTTTCTTCGCCGTTCTTCCTCCAGCTCCCAGCTCCTCCGTTCCCCTGTTCTTCCTCCCGCTCCTCCCAGCAACGGTCCGTGGCGGCGGCGGCGGCGAGGGATGTCGAGCTCCGCATCCGGCTCACGAGAGGTCATGGCCCCGTTACGGAGAAATCGCGATGAGTAGATGCCCCGACCGCCCTCGCGTCGACCTACCGAAGCGGTTGACATGTGTGCGCTCGGAGAGGGGCAACGTCGGTCGCGAGTTCGTCAAATGCGAAAGCAAGCCATACCTGGGCCGGGATGGAAAGGTAGGGTTTCGTCCTGATTTGACTCGATTTGGGAATTTGGATTTGGGAATTTGGGAATTTGGGAATTAGGGTTTCCGATCTTCTTTTCAGGAATTGGATGAATGCGGCCATTTCGAGTGGATGGATAAGTACATTCGAACTCGAGGACTTAAAGTTGAAGTGCTGCCCCCCCCCAATCCAGGCTCCCGCATCTGTTGTGGAGGAGGTGATCTCAAACAGAGCAGTTCGGGAGGATTTTGCGGTGAATGGAGCGCTGAACGGAGAGTTGCAGAAATTGAACAAACAATTGAGCGAAATTGTGCACTTGAAGAAGCAGTCAAACATGATGGCAGGAGCATTCTATATGTGTATTATTGCCATTTATTTGTTGTTTCTATTCCGTTCGGATTAGCAATTTGAATTTAGGAGTTGTGGATTGCGGGGCTGCTGTTTGTAGGATGTTGTTTGTAAAATGAATTCGAATAAAATTAGCTATGAATCTATCAAGTCTGCCCAATCCAAATTCAGTTAGCACATTCCGAAATAGAAAAAGTGACAATTTCATGAGCAGTTCATGGGCTCTATGTTGGGCCCGTTATTGGGCCAAGCCGTGAGTACTACCCGATATATTTTTTGTTTGTCATTTTGGCTTAGTGAATAATTGTTTTTTTTTTGTTTTCGTTTCAATCATATTGCGTCCGTTTTGGCTGTAATATTATTGTGGTGTTGTGATGGATCACGTAGACATATGTGTGTACGTGTCAAGTTAAACAAAAGGCATCTTTCAACAATGGCGGAGCCCGACAAAATTTTGAGAGGGGGCAAATGGTGTGAGTGGGGCATTTCTTATATATATTAGCACATTTTGAATAATTTTCTTCTAAAAACGAACAAATTCTATTGAAGTTTCACATTAGCACATTTCTTATATATTTTAGCACATTTCTTTCAAGTTTGTGTATGGAAAATATTTCTTGTTGGTATTTGGTATTTGGGAGATCATTCAAGTTTGGTGCACACAAAATAAGACAAGTTTGTGTATGGAAGAGTAGACCATATAGACAATAAAATATAGGAAATATAGCAAATATTTCATAATAGGATACATGACTCGATGACACGACTGACTCGATCGATGACACGATGACACTACTGACTCGATGACACGATAACACTACTGACTCGATGACACGATAACACTACTGACTCGATGACATTAAACAACTTGTACGAAACTGCCTACTGGACTCCTCGTCGCCCTCGCTCCTCGTCGTCGCTCTGCCCTTCACTCCTCGTCGGGATGGATGTAGGGGAGGCTGTGCATGTGCCTGGCGTGCGGGAAGATGTAGTCCCACTGGGTGAAGATGTTGCACATGGTGAAGGCGATGAACTCGCAGCCGCACCAAAATGCTTGGCCGAGCAGATGGTAGGCGTCGAAGGGGTTGGTGAAGGTGACCTGGAGGCCGCTGCCTCCCGGGCGGACCTGCGTGATGTAGAACATCGGCGGCGTGCCCTCTGGGAGGTGCGCGAAGCAGGCCGTGAGGAAGAATCTGGCGAACTCGTGCGCAGGCCTCCACCTAGAGATGGACCAGCACCTCAAGGTGTTCTCCACGAGCCTGCCCGGTGGGTACTGCTGCTCGTCGGTGATAGCGGGACGGCGGAACGTCGGGCCGTTGAACTGCATGGTGGGCTACGGCGGAGAGGGGCTACGGCGGCTGAGATGTGTTTTGGAGAAGAAGCTACGGCAAGAGGCAAGAAGGCAATGGGATGCGGTGTGAGAGATAGAGTTGATTTGGGTGCTGTTTTATAGCGGGACGGCGGAACGTCGAGTCATCAAAACAATGGTGAATTAATAGCCCTCATAGTACGTGTCACTCACGCGTGTGCCGCTTCGTCGGCCGTGTATTCACGTCGTTCGTGCTCGTCTTTTCCCTCCCGTGATGCCATCTCTCTGAATCGGGCGCCTCACTGTATCGACGCGACGCAGGGCATCTCTCTGAATCGACGCGACGCATGGAATCTCGCATCTCTCTGAATAAAGGTTAGCGGGGAGGCAGGGCATCTCTATGAAAAAACGCGGCGCAGGGCATCTCTGGAAAAATAGCCTCGCTGCGACGTCTGAATGCATGTGGCTGCTGCGCGCGTGCATGCATGGGAGCGGGGCCCACGAAGGATAATAAAAGAGAGTTTGCATGCGTGTAACGGTTTATAGAGTGCACCACTTTCCAACCCGGCTCCTTACAAATCTAACCAATCAGATTGCAGAACGGCCTATCCACGGATCAGTGTGAGCAACCTTCTAGAAGACAAGATCGCACGGTCGAGGATCAGTGGATGGACGGTCCATGTTGCGAACGAAGGCTCCCACGGATCGCCCACGGTTTTGAAGGTTTTTGAGTGGTTTTGGGTATATTCGACCGTTTGAAGGGTTGCAAAAGCTTTTTCAAAATTTTCAAATTTCAATAGCTTCACCTTTTAGTGAGGAACAAGGATCCGGGTTTGGAATTTCTTTTCACTTTGCCGTTTTTGCTCGTAAGGTGATCAAACCTTAGGTTAGACGCAATTTTCAAATGAGCATAAAAAATTCAAAAAAATCAAAAAAATGGAAAACCTGTGCACATTGTCTTCTTAGGTCATATAGCAAGCATTCATGTTGATATATATGGTCTACATACTAGCCAAATGAGAATCCATGTGTTGGGTGCCATATAGTGAACCCTGCCGTACTAAGTCACGAGGGTTTGAAAGGTGATGTTGGGTTGGATCATGAAAACTTCCCAAAACATGGCCATGGCTTCCTTTTGGAGTGACTAAGATGGATCCAAGCTTAGTTTTTCATTTCAATGTGCCAAACTCTTGCTTTTCATGGTCAAAGCTAGGTTTGACCAATTTTCAAATGAGTATAAAAAATTCAAAAAAAATCAAAAAAATGGAAAACCTGTGCACATTGTCTTCTTAGGTCATATAGCAAGCATTCATGTTGATATATATGGTCTACATACTAGCCAAATGAGAATCCATGTGTTGGGTGCCATATAGTGAACCTCGTAGTACTAAGTCACGAGGGTTTGAAAGGTGATGTTGGGTTGGATCATGAAAACTTCCCAAAACATGGCCATGGCTTCCTTTTGGAGTGACTAAGATGGATCCAAGCTTAGTTTTTCATTTCAATGTGCCAAACTCTTGCTTTTCATGGTCAAAGCTAGGTTTGACCAATTTTCAAATGAGTATAAAAAATTCAAAAAAAATCAAAAAAATGGAAAACCTGTGCACATTGTCTTCTTAGGTCATATAGCAAGCATTCATGTTGATATATATGGTCTACATACTAGCCAAATGAGAATCCATGTGTTGGGTGCCATATAGTGAACCTCGCTAGTACTAAGTCACGAGGGTTTGAAAGGTGATGTTGGGTTGGATCATGAAAACTTCCCAAAACATGGCCATGGCTTCCTTTTGGAGTGACTAAGATGGATCCAAGCTTAGTTTTTCATTTCAATGTGCCAAACTCTTGCTTTTCATGGTCAAAGCTAGGTTTGACCAATTTTCAAATGAGTATAAAAAATTCAAAAAAATCAAAAAAATGGAAAACCTGTGCATATTGTCTTCTTAGGTCATATAGATGCTAACCCTAGAGTTTGAGGCCAATTGGAGAAGGTCGAAAAATGGTCCAATTAGAAATGGGGCTGTTTGGGCTACCTTTGGGGCTCTTTTTAAGCTCATTTTGGAGAACACATCGCGGTTAATCCAAGTGGCATACCTTTGGAGCATAACATCTACTAAGTGGCATACATGTCACGGTTAATCCAAAAACAGATACAAATAAGTGGCATACATTTGAAATATTTCAAATTATTCAAATTCGGTTCAAATTTAAAAGTGGCAGATACAAATAAGTGGCAGATACAAGTAAGTGGCATACATGTCACGGTTCAAAGTATACAAATAGCTTCACAAAACACTCATGCTCTTGGTTTTCCTAGCACTTGACCTTTTCTTCTTCTTACCACTAGATGGTGCCGGCACGCCACACAAAACCCTCATGCTCTTGGTTTTCTTCGCATCAGATGGACTTGGCCGCCACACATCATGTCCTACAGCTTGCAAGATCTTGTGCACATCGTCAACACACGCAGGTTCTTGTTCTCCTTCATTTGATGCCTCAACAGTTGACGAGTTTCAGTTCACTTTGCATGACATCTTCCACAACGGCTTCGGGTGGCACAACAGCTTCGGGTGGCACAACGGCTTCGGGTGGCACTTGATCAAGCTGAACCCAATCATCCAAAACCGAGTCATATGGCGGTACATCAAGCCGCACGGAATCGAGATGCCACCACAACAGCTTCGGGTGGCACAACAGCTCAGGTGGCACAGCTTCGGTGGCACTTGATCAAGCTGAACCGAATCGAGATGGCACAACATCGAGCACAACGAAGCGGATCGCATCACATCAAGCAAAACAGAATCGGATCGCATCGGAACATCCGGATCCTGGTGACTTCTCTTTGTACGCCCATTTAGTCTTGCCTTTTTTGTTGGCCAACACTTTTCAAGAACAAGGGGTTCAACAACAGAGAGCTCACTTCCACGCTTTCTTCTGAAAACAGAGTAACATATCAGTATAACAATATAAAACAGAGTAACATATCAGCAACAATTTAAACTCACTTACTTTGTCTTTTCTGGAGTGTAACGACATTTGGGAGATCCAGCTCGGTGACCAAGTTCCTGACACAACTTGCATCTATTTTTGTTGCCTTTCTGAGATCGTTTTGGTTCTACATCTTTCTTTTTCCCCTTCTTACTACTCCTACCTTTCTCAAACCAAGCCTTGTATCTGCTCACTCTAGGTCTGCCAGGCTTTCTTTTGGCAAGAGGGGGACACATAGAAAACTCAAAATCCACTTCAGGCCACTGAGACTGATCTGTAAGTGCTGGTATTGGAGTTGCATAGGCAGCCTTGAATCTTGCTACTGAGTAATATTCATGCAGATAAGGGTGCATGTTTAATTTTGGTTTGGAAGCCAAGAAGATTATGGCATGGCCACATGGTTTTCCGAGTGTGTTGCCACTCCGAGGCAAGTGCAAGTGCAATCCTCAAAATTTTCTCGTACTTGTATTAACCACATGCCTCTTACTAAGCTTGGTATCTCTCACTTCACCACCCCACAATGAAGAGGAGTCAACTACCAAATGTGTAAGATTTCGCTTCGTTAACCACTCGTCGCACCACAGCTGGAAGCTTATCCCCTTGCGGAGCATCGGCTAATCTTCTTCTCAATTCCCACGACCGCATGATCATGATCCTGATTTGGTCAACCATATCATGCACGAGCAAGTCTTTCAAGTCCTTCACCTTGTTGTTAAAACTTTACGCCAGATTGTTGTTGATGTGATCACACTTGATGGCCGTATTAAATCCTGACCTATACCACAAAAGAGAATGGTATGCATTTAGCCAATGCTCAAACTGCGGATCTGCTGCAAGAACTTTGCGAAGGTGATAATCATGTGTCTCTTTACGGTAAGCTCGGCTGCTGGCCAAAGTCGCCCAAATTCTTCTCCTCTATGTTTCTTGATCACATTCATCCACATATGACCAAAGCACTCCCTCTGCTCTGCATGTGGAAATACAATTCTGACTGCATTTTCTAGGCCTTTACAAGCATCTGTGTGTATAGCCAAAGGTGTCACCGGCCCAATGCATCTTTTCAACTGCATCATGAACCATGTCCATGAAGCCTCTGTCTCTGATTGAAACATGCCAACAGCAACAGGAAACATCCAGTTGTGTCCATCTAGAGCATTGCATGCTGCCAATTGACCATTCCACTTTCCAGTCAAAAAAGATGAGTCTATACTCAAATATGGCCGACACCCTGCTTTGAAGCCATCGATGCAAGGCTTTAAAGCCATAAAAAATTTGGAGAAATAAACTTTGCCATCAGGTGCAACCTCGGTATCTATCTCCACAACACTACAAGGTGATCTCTTCTCAACCTCTGCCTTGAAACTATACAGCATCCTGAAGGTATTTGCCCAACCACCATATAGTTCTTTCATTGCCTTCTGTTTTGCCTTCCACACCGTGGTATAATTGAGTTTAATAGGGTATTCCTTTTCCATGTCTACTTTCAGTTGTTTTGCAGTAGTGTTTGGTTTTTTGGCCAAAATTGGAGTGATTTTTTGTGCAACCCAGGCCTGTGATGTCATGGTTGATACATTCTGTGAGCTTGTAATACAAGTATGTTCATGAGGGATTTGATTAACCCTGATGCTACTTCCATCCGTTTGGCGTCTGGCAGATATGTACCACTTGCAAGGCACTGGCACCCCCATCAAATCCTCTCGCACTTCGCATAAAATTTCTTTTTATCCGTCCACGGGGTCTTGGTGTCAAATTGTTTCTTCACTGCATAAGTCTTGAAACACATCCGAAACTCAGCCATGGTTGGAAAATATTTTCCAACTTCAATTATAGGGTTATCTCTGTCATACACATTTACCATCTCTTCAACATTTGCATCATCAACATCATCTGCAGCTTCCTTCATCAACTCTGGATCCACATCTTCATAACTATCAGCTGCATCCCTCCCCTTCTTGTTCTTCTTGTTCTTCTTGTCTTTCTCATCTACTGGAATTCCAAACAGATTGGCCATCTCAGTATCATCCATTGGTGCTATGACCAAATCAGTTTGTTCAGCGAGTTCTACTGAATTCCAGTCAACAACAGCCCCATTTGCAGCACCATCACAGCCCTCTTGTGCATCATCAGCTAACACCGTCGGCTCGGTTACAATGGGCATTATCTGTCTACTTGCAGCCCACTCATCCTCCTCAATCTGAACAGCAAACTTTGATGGCACATATCCAACCAGTGAATCTGGTTTTAGATCAATAAGCTCGGCCCGAAATGTAGCACTTTCGCGTTCCCACCCCTGTTGCCGATCAATTTCATCAACAAGCGATCCGCCATCCTCAATTCTTGAATACTCGCCCTTACTCTCGTTGTACCATAGCAATGCCACTTCTTGCGCCGGACCCCAAGGAATACTCTCCCCTAATTTCTCCACAACATTCCTCACCGCTTGCTCTTGTTGGAGAACTAGTTCTTGTGGATCCATCTCTTCTAATTCAACCTCCCAACTAACTAATCTGCCATTCTCGATGTTCCTCAAGCTACCATCAGCTAGCTTCGCCGTAGATACAAAGAACTCGACTGACAATTCGAAGCTACGCGGGCGCCGGCCATCTCCCCTGTTTTCGGCGCGCGGGAGTGAGATGAAATGCTACCGAACGAGCTCTAATCAAAAGCTAAATCAGCACGAGGGTGATGGATTACCTCGAATTTGAATCTTCCGGCTCCATCCAATGCAGGGCTGCTGGCCTGCCCGCCTGCTGCTGCCACCACCACCACCGCCGTCGCCGCCCCTCCCCCTCAAATGTCTGCGTGTCGGGCAAAATTGGGTCAGATTCGGAAGCTCCTCGCCAAAATTGGGTCAGAGTAATGAGAATGGGCTCCATTTGACTCACCGCCGATGCCAGAACCGCCACGCCCAGGAGGGGAAGCTCCGCCGCCGCCGCCGCCGAAGAGGGATCTGCCGTTCAGATGGCGCGCTCCGTTTCGGCACGGTTGGTTCCTGCTCGGTCGGTCGGGGATGGTTTGACTCAACCGGCCTAAAGGAGTGGGTCCCGCAGTCCCTAACCCTAATTCATGACTCCTTAACCAGCCCAAACAAGTGACACGGTCGTTTCATCAACATGGGTGGGTCGGAGCTATTTTGCTGCTCACAGACGTCGTATGGCAGCTATTCCCGTCAACTATGTCGCATGAGAGACAATAGCGGTGAGAAACGTCGCGTGTGAGCTATTTGCCCCTTTTGCCCCCATACATAAGGGAGTTTTTATTTCAACGGGCCAAGCCCTTGCTCTACATTCATTCACCCACACAACCATTTTATTGTATAGTTTCGTAGATCTTTAAAAAAATACATAAAACTGGTATATAAACACTTCATTTCACAGAAATAGTACTCCCTCCTTACCAAAATATAGTGCATATAAGTTTTTTTTAGAAGTCAAACTATATACAGTTTGACCAAGCATGTAGAGAAAAATATCAACACCTTGATCGAGTACCAAATGAATACCATTAGATTCATCACGATGCATATTTCCACGCGCAGAATCTGAAGGCGCGCGTCCACGCTCTTCTCCCCTAAGCCCCACCGCGGACGCCGCCGTTTAGCAGGACCTCGTCGACGCCAGTGTCTAAATTTGACCGCCGTGCACTGCATCACCGGCGTCTTCGCGGCCGGGATCGCCGGAAGGCAGGGATGCCATGTATCCGGCCGCGAGCACCTCATCCGAAGGCCAGGAGGAGGGGCGCGTCCACGACCTGGAGGAGCTCGCCCCCAATCCCCAGCGCCGTCGCCACAGTGCAGCAGGACCTCGTCGACATCAAGGTTCAGTTTTCCCCTTTGCTCGCTAAACTGAAAACCCCTGAAAACTAATAAATACACGCTAATTAAGCTACTACTACATATCATATGTTTCCCCTTCTATCAGTATTTGGCCACAATATCTTCAAGTAGCTGATTTGTAACCACTGTCCACCGCAGTAGCAGCTGCAAATCATGAGCAAAGGAGCAACAGTATCGCTGTTGTTGATGCTTCATGTCTTTCTTGCTTTCTTTTCTGCTAGGTAGCAGAGCACATCGTGTGCTCCTACCCAAGTGTGTATGTGCATGTGAATTCTGTCATGCAGATGAACACAAGAGCTGCACGTGCACATGGTTAGGGGAAATTCTTCAAGGGAAGTGAACGGTTGGGAATGAGGCGAATGAGAAACAAAGACATTTGTAGTAGACATTGTGTAATCTCCGTAGAGTAGTTTATAGTTCTTGGAGCAGTTAGCATATTAATCAGGTTTATGTATAAGCATTGCACGTGTGAGCATTCATGGTGCTATACTGCTATAGCACCAAATCACTGGTCAAAACTAACTATAGCTCTCCATTTTGTAAACATGATCACCGAAGTAATACATGTATGTTATTACCATCAGGTAACAGGAAGAGCTTTCGTAAACCCTTAGTCCGACGAGTCCTGCAGCTGCTCATGTCGACGCAGTGGCCTTCCTACTGCTCGCGCCCCTGTGGGTGGAATGGCCAGGGATTCCGATGCAATGGTGGCGTCTTACGGCGCGTGATGTCTCCTCCTCGGTTACATAACCCTATGGTGAGTTCTGGTTACAATCTCCTATATGTGCTCTATCTGCTATGGCGTCGTGTGTGTTTGCGGTGATAAATGATGGCTAGTAGATTTCTAGGTTTTCTTTAAATAGTGAGAAGATGTTGATCTCTTCTCTTGTGGTTACAATCTCCTCTATGTGCTCCATCTTCTGTGGCTATCGAGCCACATGTGTGTTTGTGGTGATAATTGATGACTAGTAGATTCCTATGTTTTTTTAATAGTGAGAACTCTTGTCTTGTCCAAGAGTCAATGTGTTGGCATGTTAATGAAGGAAAATCATTCATGCTAGTATCCACAGCTATTTTTTTTTGTTCCATTTAGTATCTTCAGAGAGAAATGGATTTTGGGCTTGGAAGATATAGTATATATTTAGTCATGCTTGGTATCTACTCATCATCCACTCAACTGAACCAATGATGTTGAAACCAAAGATGTTGCATAATAAGTTAATTTTTTATGCCCTCGAATCTTCTATTTACGGGTGCTCATTACTTTTACGTTGTGTTTTCAAGCACATAGCGTTCACATGTTAGAGTCTGGTAATTTTTGTGTATATTCCTTCCGAGCTGCAGTAAGGCGGCACTGTGATTTTTGAAAAGCACAAATAATAATTCACCCTTATTCTAAGCTACTACAGTTTGGCACTTGCCTCCTTATTAAGAAACTGGGATAGCAAAGTTTTATGTTGCATCTGCAACAGTTGCTTCAAAATTCTTGACTGAATATATGTATGCGATCTGTAATTCATCAACTTATTCTTGTTGTTAAAGGCCTTAACTCATGGACGTTATGGGTTGGTGTTATGTAGTAATCTTGATAGAATTTTGTTTAGATCCTCTATTTTCTTGTTGTGGTTTGATTCTGATGATAGCAATTCTTACAACAGAACTCTTACTACATTAGATCTGCTTCTTTGCCTTCCTTTCATCAACAAAATCATTTCATCTTTATTTGCTCTGCTCTAGATTATGGAGTATAGGAGGTCTCACTGTTTTTTTGTGTGTATGAGGCGAAAACCCTAGGTAGCTTGGGATGGTGGTACAGTCCCGAGGCGGCGGTGACGTCGAGGATGTGATATAGTGGGATTCAGGAACGGCGACTACCTCCATCCGCTCGGAGGACGCCAGGGAAAAGAATGGCTACTACGGCCTGTTGTAAGGTGCGTTCTGTTGCCTTAATTTGCACTAGAATTTTTTTAGTAGTCTCTCTTCCATTGGTCGTGAACTTCCTTTTCGACCTTTTGGTTCTCTTCCAATTTTGCACTACCCATAAGATCTGGTTCTTTTGAAATGATTATGCTTAGTATGCATTCATCGTTGCACTCCCAAGCTGACAACAAAAAGCAGCTGGCTGCTGCTGCATTCTTGTTTCAATTGCTGGTTTGGTGCATTTATTTTTGCAGAGCACCAAATGGATAAGAGATTTGTTTTGATCCATTTCATTTTCCGTTTGATATATTTATTTTGTCTGCTTTGTTATTCCTTTTCCACTTAGTTAATCATCTGTTCTATATGCCTTTTGAACTGCAGCTATAAGTTTAATTGTTTTCACCTAGTTTAAATAGGTACTTCGATATGATGACCTATGTTCATTTTTTTGCTTTTGTTGGTATCACGGAGTGGTTTCAATGTGGAAAGGTGGCATGTGTTGGGTTTTCGCCAATTTTTTTAGGACTGATGTTTGCTTAGTTGCAAGATATGACATCCATGCCGAATTGGAATTGTTTTGAGTAGGCACATATATGTTTGTCGAAGGGTTCATTTTAGAAATTGGTGAGTTACAGGCTTTTATCTAGACAAAAGGAACTCAAGTTTAGTGGACTAGGTTGGATTTCTGGGTCAAATCCGTCCTGCAGTGACATGTTGATAGTTCCTTTGAGGTGTAGACTTACACATGTTTGGATATTTTAAATTATTTTTTAGTCACCTATTGATTTACCTTGATATCACGGTCATCTTATTCATAGGATTAGATGGAAATTTTCTATTCAACCCTAATCTTTTGTAATTCTGTAACTAGTATGGCCCATTTCCCTAAACTTCTAATGTTTGTCAGTATTTGTAGTTTGGTAAGGCGTTTTCTCCTGGTTGGTATCCCCTGCTGTTTTGCGATATTGTTTGCAGTTTGGTAATGTTCGTTCTGAGATGGTTTTACTTGGGAACGTTTTGATTGAAAGAATTCTCCTGTTTCTTTTCTACGGAAACTAGAAACAAAATAGCATACTTTGTCCATGTCTTGCTCAGCATTACTTTTGTTTCTGATCCCTCTCTACTTGGTTGTCCAATTAACTTTCATCCATGTCATCCTCTATTAACTATTAACTAGAACAATGCCCGCGCGTTGCTGCGGAAGAGAAAAATACGTGAACTTTAAATCATAAAAAATGGTCTAGCAACATAGGAGAATAAGTTCTTGCAGTATTCCAATCATAAAGATCAAAATATTTTCGTGTAGCAGTCATCATAAATAATTGAAGTGCTAGAAAAGCCAAGTTCAGCAAAACTATCTTAGCGTCATAGAGGCGATTAAACCAGTATAAAGTTACATAAACCAACCAGATCCGGCCCATCTACGATGGTGCTCCTCCTCTAGCTAGTCTTTCACTATAATTTATATTTATATATGGAAAATAAAGTATACATACCACCTGTGTCTACTATACGGAGCAACCTTTTCTTCTCACCGGAGTCCTACGTGTCGCCAATCGTCACCGACCATGGCCTTCACTAATGTGATGAGCTAGCCAGGATTTAGTCCATGTCTATATAGTCATCACTGATACGTGGAAGTAAAATCATAGATTGTTGAGTAGGACTTGTTTCGTGGTTAAGCAAAATTAGAAGTAATCTAGGCACAGATCAGCAACAAGTGCACGGTCACAAATTACAACATCGATTGAGGAGTTGCCCGTCCAGTGAGGTTGAGAAGAAGAGTGCCGAAACAGTAAATTCTTCAAACTCTAGGATGCCGATCTTGGTCATCCTAATTACTCCGATAAGCCCATATAAAATCATGTATTGCTGATTTCCCACGCAACACCAATCCCTAG
>NC_061512.1:150525019-150672897 GCF_022539505.1 Lolium rigidum | reverse complement strand
CAGATATTGTGATGAAGTAACTGGAGCAGTAGAGAATTGCTGCTAGACGGAACCATTGCCGTTAAAATGTTACTGCTAATCGATGGCGTCCAAATTCTAGTTCCGTCTCCTTTGGTATGTGACCAATTAAGCTGAAGGATTGGACGCGAGAGCATCTCCACCATCGCGTCTCATAGCGGTCCTCATAGCATTTTGGGGGTCGGCAGAACACCGTGCCGGCCCCTTGACCAAGGATGCGAATCGGCGCCGGTCGGCACGACGGTTTTCGCGAGTGGGGGTGCCTTATCAGTGACAGAACGCGGCGTTTCGCATTGGAAACCACGCGGAAACCCAAGCGGTGACAAGGGCGGCGACTGACAACGCGGCGACCACCTACCTTACCCACGCGCCTTCAATGCGCGTCCGCCGCCTCCCTTAAAACCACACCGGCGCGCACTTCTCTCTGTTCCCCGCCTTCCAACCCTAGCCGCCGCCGTCCAACCGCTGCGTAAACCTCCCACGCACTCACCGACAATGGCGCACAACGACGAGGCCGGCGGCATCGGCGACGGCGTGCTCCGCTCGTTGCACCTCAGCCTCTACGAGGCGGACGTACTGTACTGGCACCGCATCCCCGTGCCAGTGCAGTACAAACTGCCGCTCGGCTGGCACGTCTCCAAAGGCGGCTTCGCCGTGCCGCCGCCAACGGCAGGAGCACAGACGCGAGCCCTCGCGAGGGAACGGCGGAACCGGATGACGCCGGCAGAGAGGAGCTTGCCGGAAAACACCATCGAAAGCCCAACCTGGCAGCGGCGTTTTGAAGATGAGCACGCCGTCGAGCTCGCGCGGGCGACCGACCACTCGCGCGGTCGCTTCAACAACGCCGGCTGCCGTGCCTAGTGGTACGGCCGCGACGTCGACACCACGCTGGGCGAGTACGGCTACCGCCAGCGCGTCTGCGGCAACCCGATGCGCGTCCCACTGCACTTCCCGCAGGCGGCCTGCATGGCGCCAGCGGCGCCGACTTTGGAGAGGCCGCCGGAGAGGACCGCGGCGTCGACTTTGGAGAGGCCACCGGAGAGGACCGCGGCGTCGGGAAGCTCACGCACCGGATCTTCATCGGTCGTCGCCCGCACGCGCTTGGCCGCGCCCGCGCCTCCTTCCGGAGGCATCGTCATCCGCGCCGGGGGGGAGGGGGCGAGGAGCGCGTCCTCCGCTCCGGCCCTTCGAACGACGGGGTCAGGCCGCCGCCCCCGCGTCAATTAAGGAGGAGGGTGGCACGGCCTCGCCACAACTTTCGTCGGCGAAGAAGAAATGGTGGGAGAAGGAGGCGCATGCGCATGCGGCCATCCATGGTGACGATGACGAGGAGGAATTCCCCGCCCTAAAGTTCATCCTCGGCTGCTCCATCGACGAGGACTACCGGCATATTACGCTGGACCCGCGGCAAGCGGAGGTGAGGTCCGCCAGGGACCATAGCGCCAACTTCGTCGACCTCGCCAGACCATCGGAACTGCCGGTGCCAAAGGAGGAGAAGGCCGACGAGGATAACAGCTGGTCCTTCGGGGCATCCAGCGACGATGGCGACGACATGGACTTTAGCGCCTTCGACTCCCAGCGCAGCTAAATGTTTTTTTTTTAGTTTTTACGTTTAAATTTGTGTTAAATATGTATAAATTTCGTTCGAACTTCATATAAATATCGTTTTCGAAATTTAATTTAACTTTCTAAATCTATCGAGACTACCGATTTAGAAGCGTCGGTGTTGAAGCAGCATCCTCAAATAGAAAATGCTCTGCCCTCCCCTATACTGCTGTACCGACGCCTACCTATTTAAAGGCGGCCTGTGGAGATGCTCTGAGGGCGCTTTGGTTCTCGAATGTCTATACCAGAGTGATAATACAAGTAACCGGTGACCCAGACGACACTCAACTCGAATTCGCACCGGATGTCACAGATTCGCGAGATTTTCTTCGGAAACCCGACGGAATTTGGTTGCAAGCTGTACGCCGGTTCATGCTCCGTCCAATCACGCCAATAGCTCAGCTGGAATGCGAAACTGCCGACACACGCCTCGCAGTTCGGGTTGTCGTGGCCAAGATTGTCTGTCCCATGGTGCGCGTTTCCGGGAACACGAAAACGAGCTTGGGCCCGCACACCTACCGACCTATGGCGAAACGTCACTGTTCCGGTATTGAACCACGGTTCAATATAGTTTTAAAATTTTATTATGGGCGTTTGGTAGGCTGCATGTCCCTTGGCTGCATGGATACAGCTATTTTCGGCCATTTGGATGCTTGGGTCGAGTCGCGTTGTTGCATCGCAAGGGTTCTCAAAGCACCCCTGGAGCTGGCCCTAGAGGAACGTCTGGAATGGTAGTTTCTCCGGGGACAGCATGTTGCGGCCACAAGGCTGCACGCGTGGGGAAGGGAGGTGGAAACGTCGCATCCCTTCGGGAACATGCGCCATAATTAGCCTCACCGCTCCCCTCTCCTTCCTCTCACTCGCGACCGCACTCTCACCTCCCCCAAACTGTCACATCACCCGGTGGTTCCCCTCTCGCCGACCAATCCGCCGGACCGACGCACGGAGGAGCACCGGTACTGGAGAAGGAGACCTCTGCGAGCAGCACCGCGACATCGGCCGCAATCTGCTCCGCAATCTTCATCGGCATCTCGACTTCCCGCAACCTCGAGCTCGTCCTCGGCCGGAACAATGGCGGTAACGACCTCTCCTTCTCACCTTCGTACTCGTTCTGGCAGAACATGCCATTCTCGGGCATTTCCGACGACATGCACATTAGATCTGCTAGGGTTTCTGTTAGGATAGCGGTCGGATTGACGTTTGCAAGGTGTTCGTCCCCATTTCTTGATGTGCTTGTCCAGCTCTTGCTTTTCACGGTCTCGATTTGTTTAGATCTGTTACTCTAGTGTCGGATTGCGGTAGATCCTTCCTAGACCGGGCTTTGGATTGGTCAAACCGGTAGATTGTACTGTGCATGCATAGAGGGGAAGGTTTTTGTGTTCGGGTTTACCTTGTTGTGATTGTTGTGCGAAAGATTGAGCTGAGTCACGCTAGTTTGTTCAGACGCAAAATGAGTGGAAGGACTTGAAGAAGGAAGTTGCTATGCTCAAGAATATGGAGAGAACACAAGCACAAGTGATGAGGGCTAACAAACAAGAATGGGAGGCAGAAAAAAGGCTTTGATGGCTGAGAAGAGAAACCTAGAGTATGGCATATACGACCTGCTTCAAGTGAACTTTGCAATCAAGGACAAACTCAAGAGGATCAGGGCTACTTGTGACGAGTGATGAATGTGATGTAGATGTACTGTACAAGAATTTGTAATATGGCCTAAGTACAATTTGTAATGTACCCTAAGTACCACTCTTAATGTACTCAATTTGAAGTGCTACTTGTGTTGTTTCTTGATTGAACTAGGCCAATGATTATAACATGGGGTCATAATATGAGAAGATGATTGATCAGAACCTATGGCATGGCTTAACATGACCATGTCATTGGTTCTGTTCAAACATCTCCTACATATGTTCTCATTTTATGAGGCCTCTGATACTCTGCTTTGCATGTTTCTGCTTCTTCAGTTCTGCATAGGCCAATGATTCAACTATGGCACAACGGCAGGCATGGTGCTGCCCTCAAACTTAGTCATGTGTGCCATATTACTGGCACACTAGACTTAGTTTGGGGACAGTTCCTTTGCCTGCAGTGTGATCCTACATATGAGGCCTCGTTTTCGTATGTCTGGTGCATTGGTCAATGATTCAACAAAGGCACAATAGAAGGCTAGGAGGTGGCCTTAAACTTAGTCATGTGTGCCACTGTCGTAGCACACTCACTTAGTTTGTAGCCACTCCCTATGCCTACCGTGTGAGCAAATGTATGAGGCCTTACTAATGTTATCAATGTCCTTTTTCATCTAAACTACTTGTGAGTAGGCACACCTCTAATTGCTTGTGTTCTTCTGGCAGACTGAGAAGATCATGCTTGGGTCACCTGCTAAGGTTCCCGGCGAGGGATCGGCGAACAAGCGTCGTGGAAGGCCGGCTAAGGTCGGCCACTTCCACGAGGAGGCAGGGCCGGACCACTTCCTCAAAATCATCTTCAAGCCTACCTTCGGCCGGCTCATGATCCCTAAAGCTTTCGTCAAGTGGTTCGGAGAAATCCCTTCCAACATCGTCGTCACCACCAACACCGGATGCAACTGGAGGATGACTACGAGGAGAGAAGGCAATGACGCATTCATCGACCAGCGATGGACGGCCTTCTCCGTCGCCCATCAGCTCAAGGTAGGCTAGTTCGTTGATACGTCTCCGACGTATCGATAATTTCTTATGTTCCATGCCACATTATTGATGATATCTACATGTTTTATGCATACTTTATGTCATATTTATGCATTTTCCGGCACTAACCTATTGACGAGATGCCGAAGAGTCAGTTGTTGTTTTCTGCTGTTTTTGGTTTCAGAAATCCTAGTAAGGAAATATTCTCGGAATTGGACGAAATCAACGCCCAGGGTCCTATTTTTGCACGAAGCTTCCAGAAGTCCGAGGGAGAGACAAAGTGGGGCCACGAGGTGGCCAGACAATAGGGCGGCGCGGCCCAAGCCCTGGCCGCGCCGGCCTGGTGTGTGGGCCCCTCGTGACGCCCCTTTACCTGCCCTTCCGCCTACATATAGTCTTCGTCGCGAAAACCCTACCACGTTCGACGAAAAAGCCACGGTACGAGAAGCCTTCCAGAGCCGCCGCCATCGCGAAGCCAAGATCTGGGGACAGGAGTCTCTGTTCCGGCACGCCGCCGGGACGGGGAAGTGCCCCCGGAAGGCTCCTCCATCGACACCACCACCATCTTCATCAACGCTGTTGTCTCCCATGAGGAGGGAGTAGTTCTCCATCGAGGCTCGGGGCTGTACCGGTAGCTATGTGGTTCATCTCTCTCCTATGTACTTCAATACAATAATCTCATGAGCTGCCTTACATGATTGAGATTCATATGATGATGCTTGTAATCTAGATGTCATTATGCTAGTCAAGTGGGTTTTACTTATGTGATCTCCGGAGACTCCTTGTCCCACGTGTGTAAAGGTGACGAGTGTGTGCACCGTGTGGGTCTCTTAGGCTATATTTCACGGAATAGTTATTCACTGTTATGAATGGCATAGTGAAGTGCTTATTTATATCCCTTTATGATTGCAATGTGTTTTGTATCACAATTTATCTGTGTGCTACTCTAGTGATGTTATTAAAGTAGTTTATTCCTCCTGCACGGTGTAATGGCGACAGTGTGTGCATCGTGTAGTACTTGGCGTAGGCCATGATTGTGATCTCTTGTAGATTATGAAGTTAACTATTGCTATGATGGTATTGATGTGATCTATGCCTCCTTTCGTAGCGTGAAGGTGACAGTGTGCATGCTATGTTAGTACTTGTATTGGTTATGTTGATCTGTCATGCACTCTAAGGTTATTTAAACATGAACATCGAATATTGTGGAGCTTGTTAACTCCGGCATTGAGGGTTCGTGTAATTCTACACAGTTAGTGGTGTTCATCATCCAACAAGAGAGTGTAGAGTCTAGCATCTATCTATTTATTCTGTTATGTGATCAATGTTGAGAGTGTCCACTAGTGAAAGTATGATCTCTAGGCCTTGTTCCTAAATACTACTATCGCTGCTTGTTTACTGTTCTACTGCATCTGTATTGTCCGCAATATTACCACCATCAACCACACGCCAGCAAGCACTTTTCTGGCGCTGTTACTACTGCTCATACTTATTCATACCACCTGTATTTCACTATCTCTTCGCCAAACTAGTGCACCTATTAGGTGTGTTGGGGATACAAGAGACTTCTTGCTTTGTGGTTGCAGGGTTGCTTGAGAGGGATATCTTTGACCTCTTCCTCCCTGAGATCGATAAACCTTGGTGATCCACTTAAGGGAAACTTGCTGTTGTTCTACAAACCTCTGCTCTTGGAGGCCCAACACTGTCTACAAGAATAGAAGCACCCGTAGACATCATTCGTCACCTTCAAGAAGGTGTCCTCCTTGGAGTACAGTGTGGTCATCTTCGACCACACCTGCACTGAGGTGGTGAGTAGGTTCCCATACCATGGCGATGACACCAGGTGCGTCGTCTCCGAGCATCATGTCTGAAGCTAACCTGGTACCATGTCGTGTCTAGTTGCTGCTCGTGTCTAGTGTGTTGAACTATGATCCTGTCTGCCGTGTCCAGAACTATGACCGTGTCTGCAAAATGTTGTGTCGTGAACTCGTGTCGTCTATGATCAATGCTAAGTTCTATGTTGTCTATGATTGTGTTCTTACTTGTGTTGTTGATCGGTGGTAACCTCACCACTGAACGAAAGGGTTACCAGAAACGGATTATGGGTCGCAACCAAACAGCAGGGGCGTCGTTCTGGGCTGCTATAAGGCCTGAAAAGGATAAGTTCACCCAACGGTTATATTTCTCCCTATACTATAAATAGGCCTTCTTCCACCTTGGGCTGGATAAGTTCTTCCACTCTCTCTCCTCCATTGTTGACTTTGAAGAACTTGCCCTCTCTCTTGATTCCCCCCATGATTCTTGCTCATTTTTGCGGGATCTAAGAGAGCAGATCTAGATCTACAATCACCACCAATCATTTTCTCCTCTAAGTGAGGGGAACCCTTTGGTTCTAGATCTTGCAGTCATTTGTTGATTTCCTCTTTGTTCTTCCTCTCTAATCTTATCCTAGCATTTGTTGCTTTGGTGGGATTTGAGTGTGAAGGATTTGAATACCTCTAGTGTTCTTGCTTTGCATCATTGCATAGTATTGAGCGGGCGGCTCCGGACCCCCACTCCGCCTGGGAGGAGGCCTTGTGGTCTCCGTGGCCGGAGTCTCCCAGGCGCAGCCGAGCCACAACAGTGCCTCACCGCCCGGGGACGTCGTCGACGCCAACGGCGACGACGCCCACTGGGACTAGGCATCGCACCGGCGGCCACCGCATCCTCGACCAAACCCTAGCTTAGGGTTTTTGTATTTGTTTTAAATTTAAAGCCCATATAGAGGGATTCTTTTGTTAGTTTATTTGCCCAAAATAGGGCTATGTACAAATTTGCCGAAAATAGGGCATATGCTTAATGAAATTTAGTTTAAATTTATATTTTAATTTTTTTTTGTTTTTCTTCAAATATGCGATGCGTCCGCGCGTTGGGCGCAGCGTGTGACCCAAACGGACACGCGGACGCGGGCCGCTGTCCGCGTGTCTACGTGGCCACCCAAACAGGCTAAAACGAACTGGTCAGCGCGTCCGTTTGGGTCGCAGGGTTGAAGATGCCCTAAGAGCTGTCCGTTTGTAGATGATGGAGCTGCGGACGTGATTTCACCGTAGACAGGATTTAATACAGATCAGACCTAGACTTTACCGTTATGTGTCTTCATAGTAAAATTAGAGCTTGGATATTCACCATCTTTTCTGTAACACTATACAGAAATAGCTCCAAACACCCCAAAAAGGAATCATAGTACCTGTTAAGAAAGGCCATGAATCAATAATAAATGGAGTGATGTTTTGACACATGGGTGCGTATGCTCCCTTTATTTTGAAATACATGTTAGACATATTTTAAAATGTCAAAAAAATTGAAACAAAAATTTCGCACGTACATCTTCATGTGCTACGCGCTCACAAAGTCGTTTCATGAAAAATCGACATGTCATGTGACGTGTGTAAAAAAGATAAAATTCGGTGCTGAAATAAAGGCTTGTCACAAGATAAATTTTCTCTTCGCTTAGACTATAAAAAATATCATTTTTTCGTGAAACTTGACGAATACACATATAATATGGAGATGTACATGTAAATTTTTTTGTCAAATTTTTTTAACACTTGCAAATATATTTTTATGGTAGAGGGATCATATGCACCCGGGAGCCGAATTGAGTTTCTGATAAATTACTAACTACAAGTTTTGGAATCACATTTCGGTATGGCGTCGCCCACTTGTGTGTGTGTGTGTGATTAAAAAAAGTGAACAGCTTACCATAAACAGTATAGTGAGGTTGCAAGCAGTTTGTTCATCACCTGGTCGGTGGTAGCTATGATTGGGCATCTGGGCCTCCGCTCCACCCCAAACCTGAAATAGCAGTGAACTAGATCGACCAAAGTCTGAACAGAATTAGCATCGGTAGTTCGGGATCTGAAATCGCCAGGAAGCTACAATCGGGAACAAAAGTCAAGCAACGCGTATGATTTGGCGCATCTGCTGCCAGGTCGGTTCCCAATATTGTTGTCTCATCTACCGGGCGTGATCCTCAAATAATGGCATCCTTCACATCACAGCTTCGTCCAATGTTAGGGTATCTTTAACGGGTCGATCATTTTTAACATTATAATGTGTTCGTTTCGGTCTGTTTATGTTAGACCGCGAGCAGATTTAAAGTTGTATCCTCCTTTTGTCCATTTTAGTTGGGTCACATCGAGCCGGAAGACCATTTTTTTAGTGGAATTTGATATATTAAAAACTTAATTTACCTAGGGTGAATAAAGCAATAAAATAAGAAGTATAAGTAAACCCTGTCCACTAGGGTTTGCATCGTTGCTGCCTAAATGTCGGTAGCTCGATGTAGACTAGCGGCTCCCATGTACATGATCAGACTGACCCAGGAGGTGTTGCCGTTGCCGCTAGCGCGGTGAGATTACTGGAGGCGGCATGTCGCCCCAGCTCCAAGGCGGATTCCCGCATCTAGACAACAAGACACCCGCCCCAGTTGGCTAGATCTTCCAGGTCGATATGCCCGTTAGCAAACTCGAGGGCCTCCTCGTAGCTGAACTTGGGCGGTTGGACGTGGCCCTCGACCTCCTGCTTGACGACCTCAGCGAGGCACGTCGTCACGAGGATTGGGTCACCGGATCGAGCGGCAGCGCAATTGTGTTGTTACTTCCTTGGAAGCGTCCCCTAGGTTGTTCGAGGAGTCCTAAGTGTACCAATTAGAGTCTATGTTGGTCATAGTTCAATTGAGGTTCCGGTGGGAAGGTGGTCAATGCTTCTTCCTTCGATGACGGCAGAACTAACTCGCCTCTCGTAGGCGGTGTGCCCGATTGGCCAATCCTTGCGGCGCATGTCTGAGTTGCTTTGGGGTCGACGGCTGAAATCCCCGCATCAAGCTAATGAAGGCGACGTCAGTGGCGATATAACCTCTGAGGCGTCTACATGCGGACCGGAAAAAGGATAATGCCGACCATGAATAGTCTTTGTCTCACTGAATAGATTTTTCCCATTTGAAGGGGAACACGAGAAGTCTTATCTTGGACGGACGAACATGCGTGAGAGCATCTCCAACAGCCTGACGCATATTTATGTCTGTTTGCGTCGGGTACGGGCACAAAAAACGTCCGCATGCGTCTGTCCCTTCTCCAGCGGCAAGGACGTATTTATTTGATCGCATGCGTGATTAGAGAGGAGAGAGAGGAAAATATTCTGTTTGTGTGGCTAAGAATGACCGCATGTGTGATTAAAGAAGAAGAGAGAGGGCTGCATGCAGACCAAACGAACTCAAATAGACGCGCGGACGTGTCCGCACAGACGCATTTCTGACGCATATTTGATCCACGTTTGCGTCAGGACGGACGCTGCGGACGTTTTGGGTCTAGTCGCTGGAGCAACTTTGTCCGCTGAAGATGCCCTGACGGTTTGATTCGCAAGAGGTTGTTCTACAAAATCCTTTCGTTGCAAGTTGCACGCCGCTTCCTGCCCCGCTCCGTCCAATCACGCGAACATCCAGGTGGAAACAAAACTGTCATCAGTCCCGACACTCGCCTCGCAGTCCGGGTCGTCACTGGTCAAACCTGTCGGCGGGACCTACGGTGCACGTTTCTGGGAACACCAAACCCAAGCTAGGCCAGCCCATGCGCTCTGCACAGTCTAGACGAAATGTCACTGTTCCGTAGCAGTACGTCCAATACTTTGTCACGATTCAGCGTTGCTGAGAGTGTCGAAACAAATGACCCTTCGGAAGCACCGTTGTTCTCTACATTAACCTTTTTTTTTTTTTGCTTCTGCCGTCCAAACTGGAGCCGCCTCCATCAAAGTAGGCACTAAAATTTGTTTTAGGCGCGTCGGACATTTAACCGGTCTAAGTCATGCGCTCTTAAGGTCATTTTCTTCCGGTACGGTCTAATACGGTGTTCGACGTAACGATCCCATCTTAGCTCCACAGGAGACGCTGCGGGCGCACCGGACAGAGCGTGGAAACGAGTCGCGAGTGGTGGGCCCGACGCGTCATTGACACATGGAACGAAGCGGTGCAGCTTTGCCTCAATGGTGACGGAGGGTAGGCCAGACGTCACGTCGACGATGCGCCTCCTCCACGTGTCGTCATCGTTCGCACACGACATCTTCCCGCGATTTCTTCCCCTCGCTTCTCACCTCTTCCCAGCTTTCTTCACACCTCTTCTCGCGTCGGTCTCTGCTGTCCACAACTGGCGCGTGGTTGACGTGGGAGGTAGAAATCTCTGTGGTGTAGCTTTTCTTCGTTCCCCGGCAACGGCGTCAGAAAATAGTTTGATGTCTACGCACGCTTCTATTCCTGTAGACAGTGTTGGACCTCCAAGAGCAGAGGTTTGTAGAACAGGAGCAAGTTTCCCTTAAGTGAATCAACCAAGGTTTATCGAACTCAGGGAGGAAGAGGTCAAAGATATCCCTCTCAAGCAACCCTGCAATCACGATACAAGAAGTCTCTTGTGTCCCCAACACACCTAATACATTTGTCAGATGTATAGGTGCACTAGTTCGGCGAAGAGATAGTGCAATACAAGTAGTATGGATGTATATGAGTGGTAATACCAATCTGAATAAAATATGGCAGCGAGTAAACATGCAACGTAACGAGTAAATAAACGGAGATTCGATGTTTGGAAACAAGGCCTAGGGATCATACTTTCACTAGTGGACACTCTCAACATTGATCACATAACTGAATAAACAAATATTACTTTCTCTACACTCTCTTGTTGGATGACAAACACCATTCATTGTGTAGGGCTGCAAGAGCTCCCTCAAGCCGGAGTTAACAAGCTCCACAACATTCGGTGTTCATATTTAAGTAACCTTAGAGTGCATGATAGACCGTTGCAATTATACCGAGTACTAACATAGCATGCACACTGTCACCGTCAGGCTATGAAAGGGGGAATAGATCGCATCAATACTATCATGGTAATAGTTAACTCCATAATCTACAAGAGATTACAATCATAACCTATGCCAAGTACTGCATGATGCACACACTGTCAACATTACATCATGGAGGAGGAATAGAGTACTTTAATAACATCACTAGAGTAGCACATAGATGATATTCAACTAGATCACAAAGCTCATGATCACATAAAGATCACATGGGAGAGAGAGATGAACCACATAGCTACGGTACAGCCCTTAGCCTCGGGGAAGAACTACTCCCTCCTCATCATAGGAGACAACAGCGGTGATGAAGATGGCGGTGGTGTCGATGGAGATGCCTTCCGGGGGCACTTCCCCATCCCGGCAGGGTGCCGGAACAGAGACTTCTGTCCCCCGAATTGGAGTTTCGCGATGGCGGCGGCTCTGGAAGGTTTTCTGGTGTTTCGTCAATCCGTGTCGAGGATTTAGGTCAGGACGGCTTAAATAGGCGAAGAGTCAGAACCGGAAGGGCCACGGGGCCCCCTCACAGTAGGGGGGCGTGCCCCCCCCCTAGGCCGCGCCGCCACGATGTGTGGGGCCCCCCGGGCTCCCCTCTGGTCCCACTCTGGCTCTCTGGAAGCTTCCGGGAAAAATAAGGTTTTGGGCGTTGATTTCGTCCAATTCCGAGAATATATTTCCTTACTAGGATTTCTGAAACCAAAAACAGCAGAAAACAGGAACTGGCACTTCGGCATCTCGTCAATAGGTTAGTTCTGGAAAACGCATAAAATCATCATAAAGTGTGAACAAAACATGTAGGTATTGTCATAAAACAAGCATGGAACATCGAAATTATAGATACGTTGGAGACGTATCAGCATCCCCAAGCTTAGTTCCTACTCGCCCTCGAGTAGGTAAACGATAACAAGGATAATTTCTGAAGTGACATGCTATCATAATCTTCATCAATACTATTGTAAAACATATGAGATGAATGCAGCGATTCGAAGCAATGGTAAAGATAATGAGTAAACAAATGAATCATATAGCAAAGACTTTTCATGAATAGTACTTTCAAGACAAGCATCAATAAGACTTGCATAAGAGTTACTCATAAAGCAATAAATTCTTAGTAGAAAGTTTTGAAACAACACAAAGGAAGATATAAGTTTCAGCAGTTGCTTTCAACTTCAACATGTATATCTCATGGATAATTGTCAACTCAAAGTAATATAACAAGTGCAATAGGTAAACATGTAAGAATCAATGCACACAGTTGATACAGGTGTTTGCTTCTGAGATAGAAAGAATAGGTAAACTGACTCAACAATAAAGTAGAAGAATGGCCCTTCGTAGAGGGAAGCATGGATTACTATATTTATGCTAGAGCTTTTCATTTTGAAAACATAGAAACAATTTTGTCAACGGTAGTAATAAATCATATGTGTTATGTATAAGATATCATATAAGTTGCAAGCCTCGTGCATAGTATACCAATAGTGCTCGCACCTTGTCCTAATTAGCTTGGATTAACATGGATTATCATTGCATAGCATATGTTTCAACCAAGTGTCACAAAGGGGTACCTCTATGCCGCCTGTACAAAGGTCTAAGGAGAAAGGTCGCATTGGATTTCTCGCTTTTGATTATTCTCAACTTAGACATCCATATCGGGACAACATAGACAACAGATAATGAACTCCTCTTTAATGCATAAGCATTCAACAACAGATAATATTCTCATAAGAGATTGAGGATTAGTTGTCCAAACTGAAACTTCCACCATGATTCATGGCTTTAGTTAGCGGCCCAATGTTCTTCTCTAACAATATGCATACTCAAACCATTTGATCATGAAAATCGCCCTTACTTCAGACAAGACGAACATGCATAGCAACTCACATTATATTCAACGAAGGTAAAATAGTTGATGGCGTCCCCAGAAACATGGTTACCGCTGATACGTCTCCGACGTATCGACAATTTCTTATGTTCCATGCCACATTATTGATGATATCTACATGTTTTATACACATTATATGTCGTATTTATGCATTTTCTGGCACTAACCTATTAACGAGATGCCGAAGAGCCGATTCTTGTCATTTCTGCTGTTTTTGGTTTCGAAATCCTAGTAAAGAAATATTCTCGGAATTGGACGAAATCAACGCCCAGGGGCCTATTTTGCCACGAAGCTTCCAGAAGACCGAAGAGAAGACGAAGTGGGGCCACGGGGCGCCGCCACACTAGGGCGGCGCGGCCCAGGAGGGGCCCGCGCGGCCCTGCTGTGTGGGACCCCCGTGACCCCTCCGACTCCGCCCTTCCGCCTACTTAAGGTCTTCGTCGCGAAACCCCCGATCACGGGAGCCACGATACGGAAAACCTTACCGAGACGCCGCCGCCGCCAATCCCATCTCGGGGGATTCAGGAGATCACCTCCGGCACCCTCGCCGAGAGGGGAATCATCTCCCGGAGGACTCTTCACCGCCATGGTCGCCTCGGGAGTGATGAGTGAGTAGTTCACCCCTGGACTATGGGTCCATAGCAGTAGCTAGATGGTTGTCTTCTCCTCATGTGCTTCATTGTCGGATCTTGTGAGCTGCCTAACATGATCAAGATCATCTATCTTTAATTCTATATGTTGTGTTTGTCGGGATCCGATGGATAGAGAATACTATGTTATGTTGATTATCAATCTATTACCTATGTGTTGTTTATGATCTTGCATGCTCTCCGTTATTAGTAGAGGCTCTGGCCAAGTTTTTGCTCTTAACTCCAAGAGGGAGTATGTATGCTCGATAGTGGGTTCATGCCTCCATTAAATCTGGGACAGTGACAGAAAGTTCTAAGGTTGTGGATGTGCTGTTGCCACTAGGGATAAAACATTGATGCTATGTCCGAGGATGTAGTTATTGATTACGTTACGCACCATACTTAATGCAATTGTCTGTTGTTTTGCAACTTAATACTGGAAGGGGTTCGGATGATAACCCGAAGGTGGACTTTTTAGGCATAGATGCATGCTGGATAGCGGTCTATGTACTTTGTCGTAATGCCCAATTAAATCTCACAATATTCATCATGTCATGTATGTGCATTGTTATGCCCTCTCTATTTGTCAATTGCCCGACTGTAATTTGTTCACCCAACATGCTATTTATCTTATGGGAGAGACACCTCTAGTGAACTGTGGACCCCGGTCCATTCTTTACATCTGAAATACAAATCTGCTGCAATACTTGTTCTTTACTGTTCTTGCAAACAATCATCATCCACACTATACATCTAATCCTTTGTTACAGCCAAGCCGGTGAGATTGACAACCTCACTTGTTTCGTTGGGGCAAAGTACTTTGGTTGTGTTGTGCAGGTTCCACGTTGGCGCCGGAATCTCCGGTGTTGCACCGCACTACATCCCGCCGCCATCAACCTTCAACGTGCTTCTTGGCTCCTCCTGGTTCGATAAATCTTGGTTTCTTTCTGAGGGAAAACTTGCTGCTGTGCGCATCATACCTTCCTCTTGGGGTTCCCAACGAACGTGTGAGTTACACGCCATCAAGCTCTTTTTCTGGCGCCGTTGCCGGGGATCAAGACACGCTGCAAGGGGAGTCTCCACAATCCAATCTCTTTACTTTGTTTTTGTCTTGCTTTATTTTATTTACTTTTTTGTTTGCTGCATTATATCAAAACACAAAAAAATTAGTTGCTAGCTTTAGTTTATTTACTGTCTTGCACTCTATATCAAAAACACAAAAAAAAATTAGTTACTTGCATTTACTTTATCTAGTTTGCTTTATTTACTACTGCTAAAATGAGTAATCCTGAAGTTGAAGTTCGTTCGTTTAAGCAACAAGGGGGAGAATGTTTAAAAGATGCTTGGTATAGAATTAGTGATGCTCATAATAGGTGCACTAAGAAACACTCCACCACTATCCTACTCAGGAACTTTTATGTTGGTATCTCTAGCTGGAATAGGTATGTTCTTGATTGTCTCGCAGGAGGTAACTTCCTAGGCGCTCCTGCTTTAGAAGCTAGTTGCATTATTGAAAGTTTATTTGGAACACCACCTGTTAATGAAGTTAAAATTGAAACCTCTCTTGAAGATGTCATGAAAAAATTGGAAACCATAGAGAAAAAATTTCCAAGTATTGAAACTAAATTGGAAATGTTACTTGATAAAACCGATGAACTTGATAAATCCTTAGGAGGAATTGATGAAAGAATTAGTGTCCTAGGAACTTGTGTTGTCCATGATAATCAAATCAATAGGATTGGCGAACTTGAAAAAGCTATGGGAACCTTGGGTTCAACCTTTTCATCTTTAAAGTTCAGAGAAAAATCTTATGTGGGTAAGGAGCAAAAGTTTATGTATGTCTCTAAAGTGCCTAAACCAAGAAAATATTATTATAGGCCTAAAATTGACAAATCCCTTAGTACCACTACAGATGGGGGAGCTTATGATATCAATGCTTCATCTCTCGATAACACTTGATACACACTTTCTGCGCCTAGCTGAAAGGCGTTAAAGAAAAGCGCTTATGGGAGACAACCCATGTTTTTACTACAGTATTTTTGTTTTATATTTGAGTCTTGGAAGTTGTTTACTACTGTAGCAACCTCTCCTTATCTTAGTTTTGTGCATTGTTGTGTTATCACCAGAATTTGACCGAGTCAGAGGTGGGCCGCGATCAAGATGTACTTGAAGATATATACATGGAAGAAATACGTGAATCGGCCTTTTATACCAAGTTGGGCTTGTTTGCCCACGTATCTGTAACATATTAGATCGCATCTTAGTTTAGAAGTTAGAATCTTACTCGTGCACGGTTTGGTGCACGCCCACATTAGAAAGTCCGCTGGACTATAAATATGTATTTAGGGTTTATGGAATAAACAACAACCAACGTTCAACCACAAACAAATCTCGGCGCATCGCCAACTCCTTCGTCTCGAGGGTTTCTACCGGTAAGCACCATGCTGCCTAGATCGCATCTTGCGATCTAGGCAGCACAAGCCTGCCCACGTTGTTCATGCGTTGCTCGTATCGAAGCCTTTTTGATGGCGAGCAACGTAGTTATCTTAGATGTGTTAGGGTTAGCATTGTTCTTCATATTACATGCTTTCGTAGTGCAACCCTTGCATGTCTAGCCGCCCTTACACCTATCTTAGGTGTAGGGGCGGCACCCCGCTTGATCATTATTTAGTAGATTCAATCCGTTACGGTTGCTCCTTGTTTCATCAAGGATTAGTTTAATATCTGCAATAGTTAGGCCTTACAAAGGGTTGGAGGATCCAGCGGCGTGTAGGGTGGCGTTCGCTAGCCCTAGAAAGGATGTTCCGGGGATCAACCTCGTGTTGGTTTTTAGGCCCTAACTAGGATCGGCTTACGGTCACCGTGCGCGAGCGCGAGGCCCAATCGTGAGTAGGATGATCCGATTATGCGGTGAAAACCCCAAATCGTCGTAGATCTAATCAGCTTTATCTTGATCAAGCAGGACCACCATATATTCGGACACCTCGTCCGAATCATGGGTGGATCGGCTCTTTGAGCCGATTCACAGGGATAACCCGAGAGCCGATCGAGGCTCGTATTTAACGTTTACGTGTGTGCCCCGCAGGAAACTAAGCGAGGCATCATCCACACCTTCCTGACCAGGTATAGGTCAGGTGGCACGCCCTTGTGATAAACATCGGACGTGCGACCAGGAGGCTTTGCGGGCCGTCACTCTGAGGGACTGGGGCCAGCCGCAGCCCTAGTTGTTCCCGGCTCTACCGTGTTGCCCGTCTCTGCCCGCCAGGGGGTTTCTGACGCCAACACATTCTGGCACGCCCGGTGGGACACCCTTCGTCATCCACAACATCGCCATCTACATCCGAGATGGCGGAAGACACTCCGGTCACGTACGAGGGTCTGCCTGATGAGCTCAAGAAGAAACATGACGAGATCAAGGCAACCCTCGAAGCCGAACTCATCGGCTCTTTCCACAGAACCCGCTCCCACGGCATCAGCATCAACATGGTAGAAATTGGGTACCGCCCTGGTAAGGTGGCGTGGTATCGTCACGGCATATGCCATAGGGTGGCTAATCGAAGGGGCTCCTGAGAGATCTCACGGCGGTATCCGGAAGCGGGTATGGGCACGAGCGACACGGCGACGTACCCAGGTTCGAGGCCCTCCGATGGAGGTAAAACCTCTACTCCTGCTAGAGTGTATAAGATATCACACAATACAATGGTGCTCCTAGAGCTGTGTCCGGCTGCTCCGGGAGGCTAAGGGAGACGACGGTCTCTCTCACAGGGCAGCGCTAAGGGTGGAATGAAGTAAGAATGATTGATCCTCCCCGCACGAGGGGGGGTAGCCCAGCTTATATAGGCGCTGGCACTTTACACATAAGTCCCTATAGTCTACCGGCCGGCTTGGCCGGCTCCGGCTTCCGCTCCTTCCCGAGGCGTTGACGTCATGGAGCCGTTGAGGCGTAGTGGCCTGTCCCGTCCGCCGCAGGAGGTCAGGCGGTATGGCGAGGAGGAGTCTCTGTCGCCATCATGCCCTCGTAGCCGGTACGGATCGTCGTAGGCGATGATGGCCTCGTCCGGCGTGTGGTACCGCTGCTCTACGGTGCCCCGCGCTTACGGAAGATGAAGTCGGCGTGGACTTTGGGAACCCGGATCACCAACCCGGTTCCTTCCAAGTGCAAGACTCGCCAGCCTCGAGTCGGTCCGAGGTACGAGACCCCAGCCGGATATGGCTTGTAGAAGCCGGCCCAGCCTACAGCATTGGCGGCCGTAGCCAGGCCGACTAGGACCTAGAGCCAGCCGGCTTCCGGACCAGCCGGCCACGGCGCCGCACCGGCTGCTCCTCAGCCGGCCTTTGCCGCGAGCCGGCCAGTGGTCAGCCGGCTGCTCCGCGTCCATTGCCCTACCCGGGGTCTTCCCCCCGACATAAGGGCATCGATGAGGGCAGCTGCTCTCATAGCAAGGATGAAGAGGGAGCCGATCCACGCGACCGGCCCCGACACTGCCACAAGATCCTGGTGATGATCAAGATGGAGGCTGATTCTAGCGATCGGGCCGTATTATCCGCGCCACCGGCTCTCCCAGTATTTGGCGTCGACCTCACAGGTGACGGAAAGCTGGGGTATGGGTTCACCTCGGCTGACGAGCTAGAGGAAGTCGACATCGGCCCCGGGGATAAGCCTCGGCCGACTTTTATCGCCAGGAAGTTAGATCCACGACTCAGGAGTCGGATGATTGCTCTATTGAAGGAATACCCGGATCGCTTTGCATGGGACTACACAGAGATGCCTGGGTTGGACAGGAGCATCATTGAACATCGGCTCCCCCTTAAGAAAGGGTTTCGGCCGTTCCAACAACGAGCACGTCAGATGAAGGCCGAAATCCTGGAGGAGGTCAAGAAAGAGATCGAAAAGATGTTGGCCGCCGGGTTCATCAGGCCATGCAGGTATGCGGAATGGATCTCCAGTATCGTTCCCGTAGAAAAGAAGGACGGCCGGTGGCGTGTGGCTATCGATTTCCGAGATCTTAACGAGCCACTCCAAAAGATGAGTATCCAATGCCCGTGGCAGAAACATTGATCAATGCACTTGCTGGCCACAAGGTTTTAAGCTTCATGGATGGAAACGCCGGCTATAACCAGATCTTCATGGCTCCGGAAGATATACACAAAACCGCATTCAGTGGTACCGAGGGCAGTAGGCTTGTTTGAATATGTGGTTATGACCTTCGGGTTGAAGAACGCTGGTGCAACGTATCAAAGAGCCATGAATTATATATTTCACGATCTGATCGGCAAGTTGGTGGAAATCTACATCGACGATGTGGTAGTCAAGTCTGTCTCCCTGGAGGGACACTTGGGAGATTTGCGACGCGTCCTAGACCGAACTCGGAAGTTCGGGCTGAGAATGAACCCAAAGAAGTGTGCCTTTGGTGTGACGGCCGGTCAGTTCCTAGGATTTTTGGTTCATGAACGAGGAATTGAGATCGGCCTGAAAAGTCAGGAGGCAAGGTGCGTACCATGCAGCCGCCCACCACGAAGAAGGAACTCCAACGTCTTATCGGCAAGATCAACTTCGTCCGCCGATTCATCTCTAACCCTGTCGGGACGGATCGAGCCGTTCATGGCGTTGGTGAAGACTAAATCCGACGACGAGTTTCACCGGGGCGCAGAACGCAGCGAGCGTTTGATGAAATTAAACGGTATCTGACGACGCCGCCTGTGCTAGTTCCGCCCCAGCAAGACAGGCCGTTCTACATCTACTTGTCAGTGGCTGATACGTCCATCGCCTCGGTGGTGGTACAACTCTACGAGGGCGTTGAAAAGGTCGTTTTTTACCTCAGCAGAAGGATGTTGGACGCGGAAACAAGGTATCCTGAGGTCGAGAAACTGTGCCTCTGTCTGTTTTTTACCTGCACCAAGCTGCATCACATCCTTTTGACGGCAGAGATCTTCGTCATGTGCAAGTCGGACGTTGTCAAGCACATGCTATCAGCCCCTGTGTTGAAGGGCCGATTAGGAAAGTGGATGTTTGCGCTGTCGGAGTTCGATCTCCGGTACCAGCCTGCGAAAGCAGTCAAAGGGCAAGCGTTGGCCGATCTCATAGCTGAGCGAATCAGTACCAATATAGCGGCACTATCCATACGTGCATGGGCTATGTTCTTCGATGGATCGGCTTGCGACGATGGTTGTGGCATCGGCATTCCGCTCGTGTCGCCTCGGGGGCGAGTACTCTTTCTCCATCAGATTATCTACCCCTTGCACCAACAACGTGGCGGAATATGAGGCGAGTACGAAAGGGGATGGAGTTGCTATTGGAAGCCGGAGCGAGAGGCCGTAGAGCTTTTTGGAGACTCCAAGTTGGTGATTAACCAGCTCACGGATGAATACAAGTGCGAGTGTGAATTGCTCTTCCCGTATTGGATGGAATGCCGTGAGTTGATGACACAGTTTCGGTACATCAACTTTAATTGGGTCCCAAGAGCCCAAAACACCGAGGCCAACAATCTCTCACAAATGGCGTCAGGTGATACGTCTCCAACGTATCGATAATTTCTTGTGTTCCATGCCACATTATTGATGTTATCTACATGTTTTATGCACACTTTATATCATATTCGTGCATTTTCTGGAACTAACCTATTAACAAGATGCCGAAGTGCCGCTTCTCGTTTTCTGCTGTTTTTGGTTTCAGAAATCCTAGTAACGAAATATTCTCGGAATCGGACGAAATCAACGCCGAAAGTCTTAGAAATACGCGAAGCTTCCGCAGCACCGAAGAAAGGTCGGAGGGGGCCAGGGGGGCCCCACACCTGTGGGCGGCGCGGCCCAAGGGGGGGGCGCGCCCCCCTATGGTCTGGGCAGCCCAGGCCCCCTCCGACTCCGACTCTTCGCCTATTTAAGTCGTCGTGACCTAAAACCTCGACACCAATCGACGAAACCCACAGAAACCTGCCAGAGCCGCCGCCATCGCGAAGCCAAGATCTGGGGGACAGGATCTCTGTTCCGGCACCCTGCCGGAGCGGGGAAGTGCCCCCGGAAGGCTTCTCCATCGACACCGCTGCCATCTCCATCGCCATCTTCATCACCGCTGCTGCTCCCATGAGGAGGGAGTAGTTCTCCATCGAGGCTCGGGGCTGTACCGGTAGCTATGTGGTTCATCTCTCTCCTATGTAGTTCAATACAATAGTCTCATGAGCTGCCCTACATGATTGAGATTCATATGAGTTTTGTATCACAATTCATCTATGTGCTACTCTAGTGATGTTATTAAAGTAGTTCTATTCCTCCTGCATGTGTGTAAAGGTGACTAGTGCGTGCACCGTGTGGTTCTTGTCGTAGGCTATGATCATGATCTCTTGTAGATTGTGGAGTTAATTATCATTATGATATTATTGATGTGATCTATTCCTCCTACATATGCATGAAGGTTACAAGTGTGCATGCTATGCTAGTACTTGGTTTAGTCTCGTTGATCTATCTTACACTAAAGGTTACTTAAACATGAGCATTATTGTGGAGCTTGTTAACTCCGGCATTGAGGGTTCGTGTAATCCTACGCAATGTGTTCATCATCCAACAAAAGTGTAGAGTATGCATTTATCTGTTCCGTTATGTGATCAATGTTGAGAGTGTCCACTAGTGAAAGTGTAATCCCTAGGCCTTGTTCCTAAATACTGCTGAGTTACTACTCGCTTGTTTACTACTCGCTGCGTTACTACTCGCTGAGTTACTACTGCTTGTTTACTCGTTTTATCTACGTTACTACTGCTGCAATACCACCACCATCAACTACACGCCAAGCACTTTTCTCGGCACCGTTGCTACTGCTCATACTTATTTATACCACCTGTATTTCACTATCTCTTCGCCGAACTAGTGCACCTATTAGGTGTGTTGGGGACACAAGAGACTTCTTGCTTTGTGGTTGCAGTGGTTGCATGAGAGGGATATCTTTGACCTCTTCCTCCCCGAGTTCGATAAACCTTGGGTATCCACTTAAGGGAAACTTGCTCGCTGTTCTACAAACCTCTCGCTCTTGGAGGCCCAACACCGTCTACAGGAAAGGAGGGGGAACGTAGACATCAAGCACTTTTCACGGCGCCGTTGCCGGGGAGGAAAGGTAAAAGGCTCTCATACTACGGTCTCAGGTAAAGTATTTTTCCGGCGCCGTTGTGTGTGTGCTCGAAGCTATTTCCTTTAGATCCTGAAATTGCATCTTGTTGTTTCTTGTTTACACTAGTTTGGCATAATGTACAAGAGTGAGCTTCTTATTCTATTTCCTGATTTAAAACATGGATTGTTTGATGCGAAAATTAAAAAACCTATGAAATCTTCTTTGCATGCTGGTAGTAATATTAGTATGAACGCTTTGAACACCATTGTTGACAATAATATAGAAAGTTCTAAGCTTGGGGAAGCTGGTTTTCATGATATTTTTAGTCCCCCAAGCATTGAGGAGAAAATTTTCTTTGATGATACCTTGCCTCCTATTTATGATGATTATAATGATAGTGGTCTTTTGGTGCCACCTACTATGGAGAGTAAATTTTGTTGTGATTATACTATGCCTCCTACACTTGATGAGAATAATAATGATAGCTACTTTGTTGAATTTGCTCCCACTACAACTAATAAATTTGATTATGCTTATGTGGAGAGTAATAATTTTATGCATGAGACTCATGATAAGAATGCTTTATGTGATAGTTATATTGTTGAGTTTGCTCATGATGCTACTGAAAGTTATTATGAGAGAGGAAAATATGGTTGTAGAAGTTTTCATGTTACTAAAACACCTCTCTATGTGCTGAAATTTTTGAAGCTATACTTGTTTTATCTTCCTATGCTTGTTACTTTGCTCTTCATGAACTTGTTTATTCACAAGATTCCTATGCATAGGAAGCATGTTAGACTTAAATGTGTTTTGAATTTGCCTCTTGATGCTCTCTTTTGCTTCACATACTATTTCTTGCGAGTGCATCATTAAAACTGCTGAGCCCATCTTAATGGCTAAAAAGAAAGAACTTCTTGGGAGATAACCCATGTGTTATTTTGCTACAGTACTTTGTTTTATATTTGTGTCTTGGAAGTTGTTTACTACTGTAGCAACCTCTCCTTATCTTAGTTTTGTGTTTTGTTGTGCCAAGTTAAGCCGTTGATAGAAAAGTAAGTACTAGATTTGGATTACTGCGCAGTTCCAGATTTCTTTGCTGTCACGAATCTGAGCCCACTGCCCTGCAGGAAGCTCAGAAAATTATGCCAATTTACGTGCATGATCCTCAGATATGTACGCAACTTTCATTCAATTTGAGCATTTTCATTTGAGCAAGTCTGGTGGCCTAATAAAATCCATCTTTACGGACTGTTCTGTTTTGACAGATTCTGCCTTTTATTTCGCATTGCCTCTTTTGCTATGTTGGATGAATTTCTTTGATCCATTAATGTCCAGTAGCTTTATGCAATGTCCAGAAGTGTTAAGAATGATTGTGTCACCTCTGAACATGTTAATTTTTATTGTCCACTAACCCTCTAATGAGTTGTTTCGAGTTTGGTGTGGAGGAAGTTTTCAAGGATCAAGAGAGGAGTATGATACAATATGATTAAGGAGAGTGAAAGCTCTAAGCTTGGGGATGCCCCGGTGGTTCATCCCTGCATATATCAAGAAGACTCAAGCGTCTAAGCTTGGGGATGCCCAAGGCATCCCCTTCTTCATCGACAACATTATCAGGTTCCTCCCCTGAAACTATATTTTTATTCCATCACATCTTATGTGCTTTTTCTTGGAGCGTCGGTTTGTTTTTGTTTTTGTTTTGTTTGAATAAAATGGATCCTAGCATTCACTTTATGGGAGAGATACACACTCCGCTGTAGCATATGGACAAATATGTCCTTGGTTTCTACTCATAGTATTCATGGCGAAGTTTCTCCTTCGTTAAATTGTTATATGGTTGGAATTGGAAAATGATACATGTAATAATTGCTATAAATGTTTTGGGTAATGTGATACTTGGCAATTGTTGTGCTCATGTTTAAGCTCTTGCATCATATGCTTTGCACCCATTAATGAAGAAATACATAGAGCATGCTAAAATTTGGTTTGCATATTTGGTTTCTCTAAGGTCTAGATAATTTCTAGTATTGAGTTTGAACAACAAGGAAGACGGTATAGAGTATTATAATGCTTTCAATATGTCTTTTATGTGAGTTTTGCTGTACTAGTTCATCCTTGTGTTTGCCTCAAACAACCTTGCTAGCCTAAACCTTGTATCGAGAGGGAATACTTCTCATGCATCCAAAATACTTGAGCCAACCACTATGCCATTTGTGTCCACCATACCTACCTACTACATGGTATTTTCCAGCCATTCCAAAGTAAATTGCTTGAGTGCTACCTTTAAAATTCCATCATTCACCTTTGCAATATATAGCTCATGGGACAAATAGCTTAAAAACTATTGTGGTATTGAATATGTAATTATGCACTTTATCTCTTATTAAGTTGCTTGTTGTGCGATAACCATGTTTATCGGGGAACGCCATCAACTCATTGTTGAATTTCATGTGAGTTGCTATGCATGTTCGTCTTGTCTGAAGTAAGGGCGATCTACACTGAGTTGAATGGTTTGAGCATGCATATTGTGAGAGAAGAACATTGGGCCGCTAACTAAAGCCATGTTCCATGGTGGAAGTTTCAGTTTTGGACAAACATCCTCAAATCTCTAATGAGAAAAGAATTAATTGTTGTTGAATGCTTAAAGCATTAAAAGAGGAGTCCATTATCTGTTGTCTATGTTGTCCCGGTATGGATGTCTAAGTTGAGAATAATCAAAAGCGAGAAATCCAAATGCGAGCTTTCTCCTTAGACCTTTGTACAGGCGGCATAGAGGTACCCCTTTGTGATACTTGGTTAAAGCATATGTATTGCGGTGATAATCCAGGTAGTCCAAGCTAATTAGGACAAGGTGCGAGCACTATTAGTACACTATGCATGAGGCTTGCAACTTATAAGATATAATTTACATGATGCATATGTTTTATTACTACCGTTGACAAAATTGTTTCATGTTTTCAAAATCAAAGCTCTAGCACAAATATAGCAATCGATGCTTTTCCTCTATGAGGACCATTCTTTTACTTTCAATGTTGAGTCAGTTCACCTATTTCTCTCCACCTCAAGAAGCAAACACTTGTGTGAACTGTGCATTGATTCTTACATACTTGCTTATTGCACTTATTATATTACTCTATGTTGACAATATCCATGAGATATACATGTTACAAGTTGAAAGCAACTGCTGAAACTTAATCTTCTTTTGTGTTGCTTCAATACATTTACTTTGAATTATTGCTTTATGAGTTAACTCTTATGCAAGACTTATTGATGCTTGTCTTGAAATGCTATTCATGAAAAGTCTTTGCTTTATGATTCACTTGTTTACTCATGTCATACACATTGTTTTGATCGCTGCATTCTCTACATATGCCTTACAAATAGTATGATCAAGTTTATGATGGCATGTCACTCCAGAAATTATCTTTGTTATCGTTTTACCTGCTCGGGACGAGCAGAACTAAGCTTGGGGATGCTGATACGTCTCCAACGTATCGATAATTTCTTGTGTTCCATGCCACATTATTGATGTTATCTACATGTTTTATGCACACTTTATATCATATTCGTGCATTTTCTGGAACTAACCTATTAACAAGATGCCGAAGTGCCAGTTGCTGTTTTCTGCTGTTTTTGGTTTCAGAAATCCTAGTAACGAAATATTCTCGGAATCGGACGAAATCAACGCCGAAAGTCTTAGAAATACGCGAAGCTTCCAGAGCACCGAAGAAAGGTCAGAGGGGTGCCAGGGGGGCCCCACACCCGTGGGCGGCGCGGCCCAAGGGGGGCGCGCCCCTATGGTCCGGGCAGCCCAGGCCCCTCCGACTCCGACTCTTCGCCTATTTAAGTCGTCGTGACCTAAAACCTCGACACCAATCGACGAAACCCACGTAAACCTGCCGGAGCCGCCGCCATCGCGAAGCCAAGATCCGGGGACAGGATCTCCGTTCCGGCACCCTGCCGGAGCGGGGAAGTGCCCCGGAAGGCTTCTCCATCGACACCGCTGCCATCTCCATCGCCATCTTCATCACCGCTGCTGCTCCCATGAGGAGGGAGTAGTTCTCCATCGAGGCTCGGGGCTGTACCGGTAGCTATGTGGTTCATCTCTCTCCTATGTAGTTCAATACAATAGTCTCATGAGCTGCCCTACATGATTGAGATTCATATGAGTTTTGTATCACAATTCATCTATGTGCTACTCTAGTGATGTTATTAAAGTAGTTCTATTCCTCCTGCATGTGTGTAAAGGTGACTAGTGCGTGCACCGTGTGGTTCTTGTCGTAGGCTATGATCATGATCTCTTGTAGATTGTGGAGTTAATTATCATTATGATATTATTGATGTGATCTATTCCTCCTACATATGCATGAAGGTTACAAGTGTGCATGCTATGCTAGTACTTGGTTTAGTCTCGTTGATCTATCTTACACTAAAGGTTACTTAAACATGAGCATTATTGTGGAGCTTGTTAACTCCGGCATTGAGGGTTCGTGTAATCCTACGCAATGTGTTCATCATCCAACAAAAGTGTAGAGTATGCATTTATCTGTTCCGTTATGTGATCAATGTTGAGAGTGTCCACTAGTGAAAGTGTAATCCCTAGGCCTTGTTCCTAAATACTGCTGAGTTACTACTCGCTTGTTTACTACTGCTGCGTTACTACTCGCTGAGTTACTACCGCTTGTTTACTCGTTTTATCGTTGCTATTATCGCTGCAATACCACCACCATCAACTACACGCCAAGCACTTTTCTCGGCACCGTTGCTACTGCTCATACTTATTTATACCACCTGTATTTCACTATCTCTTCGCCGAACTAGTGCACCTATTAGGTGTGTTGGGGACACAAGAGACTTCTTGCTTTGTGGTTGCAGGGTTGCATGAGAGGGATATCTTTGACCTCTTCCTCCCCGAGTTCGATAAACCTTGGGTATCCACTTAAGGGAAACTTGCCGCTGTTCTACAAACCTCTCGCTCTTGGAGGCCCAACACTCGTCTACAGTGAAAGGAGGGGGAACGTAGACATCATCGGGCTACATAGATATACCCGAAGGGTCGGAAGTCCAGGTGCAATTCCCGGAACAGGATGATTGGAGAGCCGAAATCTTCAATTACTTAAAAGATTCGGCTCGGGGGGCACCTAAACGGATAAGATACAAAGCCATGAAGTATGTCCTCATAGGAGACGATATGTTCTACAGGACGTTGGAAGGGTTACTACTCAAGTGCCTGGGACCAACTGAGTCTAATCGGCTCTTGCATGAGGTGCACGAAGGCGCCTGTGGAACTCACCAGTCGGCTCACAAGATGAAGTGGCTAGTCAGGCGCTCAGGGTTTTATTGGCCCACCATGCTTGAAGATCGCTTCAATTACTATAGGGGTGCCAAGCATGCCGGATGTTTGGGAAGATTCAGATGGTACCGGCATCGGCGATGAACCCTATCATCAAGCCTTGGCCGTTCCAAGGGTGGGGCATGGATATGATCGGCAAAATCCATCCGGCGTCGAGTAAAAACATGAATGGATTTTGGCCATCACGGACTATTTCACCAAGTGGGTGGAAGCCTTCCCTATGAAGAAGGTGAAATCAGAAGATGTGATCCAGTTTGTGAAAGAGCACGTGATTCATAGGTTCGGGATTCCCCAAACTATCACGACCGATGGAGGTTCGGTCGTGATAGTTTGGGGAATCCCGAACCTATGAATCACGTGCTCTTTCACAAACTGGATCACATCTTCTGATTTCACCTTCTTCATAGGGACGGCTTCCACCCACTTGGTGAAATAGTCTGTGATGGCCAAAATCCATTCATGTTTTTACTCGACGCCGGATGGATTTTGCCGATCATATCCATGCCCCACCCTCGAACGGCCAAGGCTTGATGATAGGGTTCATCGCTGATGCTCGGTACCATCTGAATCTTCCCAAACATCCGGCATGCTTGGCACCCCTTATAGTAATTGAAGCAGTCTTCAAGCATGGTGGGCCAATAAAACCCCGAGCGCCCGACTAGCCACTTCATCTTGTGAGCCGACCGGTGAGTTCCACAGCGCCTTCGTGCACCTCATGCAAGAGCCGATTAGACTCAGTTGGTCCCAGGCACTTGAGTAGTAACCCTTCCAACGTCCTGTAGAACATATCGTCTCCTATGAGGACATACTTCATGGCTTTGTATCTTATCCGTTTAGGCATGCCCCCTGGTTTTGGAAATGACATTTCCAAAATCATCACGTTATTCTTTCGTCGGGTCATGTCGTACCAGAGCAGAACCGTTGCAGCACTTCTCATCATGATGCCCTGTCTCTTCAACTATCCCGCGTGATTTGGCCGCCGTCTCTGGGCATCGCCTTCTCGGAAACTGCTATGGCATCGAATTCCTACTATAGCCCTTTTATTTAAACGCCTTGAGCAGTTTGCCACTCCATCACTTTGCCCCATTCCGACCATTGGCACCCCAAAAAACCCCCAATCTCCTATAGCCATGCCTTCCTCTTCTTCCTCCTCCACCTCATCGGTCTTCTCTGACTCTTCCTCCTCTCGCGAGCCGACGCCGGAGTGGGGCTCGTTGGCGGCGCACGACATCCTTGCCCCGACGACGTGGGACAAGGAGGAACATGATTCCTCCATCCGGTCGGAGGATGACAAATCCCCGACCGATGGAGAGGGCGACCTTCAATTCCTTGTCGAAGGGAAGAGGAGGCGGAAAGCGAGGACGACCGCTTCTCTCGGGACGATTTCACCTCCTCCGAGGAAGAAGCGGAGGAGGACGACGATGACTCCCTTGAAGGTTACCCCCCAGCAAAGCGCCTCCGCACCTGGTGGGACGACGATAGCGATGACGATGATGAGGAAGATGAGGCTCCCGTAGAAGGCTACGGAAGCTCCGATGAAGAGCCTCCCAGCAATTGCACCGGAGGCAGCGACGACGAGAGCAGCAATGGCCTCTAGATCAGGGATCAGTAGTAGTAGTTGGCTTTTGCCCTCTTCTCCCCCGAGCAATCGGCTCTTTGCTTGTAAGAAATCCCTCTATTAATGAAGAAAATATTCCTCAATTAATTTCGCCTCTTTGTTGACTTCGCCGATCGTCGAATGGAGTCGTCGTACGAAGAGCCGATAGCAAGACATCGGCTCGCATTGCGATCTGGGGCCAAGCCGTTGCTTACCCACACGGTTCAACAGGTCTTACATGGCCTAAGCCTCGTCCAAACCACCAGCTTGAATTCTTTATCAATCTCACCCCTGGTCTGAACCGATTCCATTAACTTGTTAATTTGAGCTCATTCCTCTAGAGTCGATATCAGCGTATCGGCTTTGTTATTCTGAAGTCGATGCCTATACATCGGCTGTATTTTCATACTGTTATCTCTGTGCGTTTTCTCAAGTCGATGTCTGCGCATCGGCTGCGATTTTTTTACCGGCCGATTTAAAATCGGCCTCCATACCTTACTGCCCATCATCCCACATGCTTGGGAAATACTTCTTGAGGTGTTGACCATTGACGGCTACTGGGAACTTCTGTCCGTCCAATTCTTCCAACATGTATGCATTACCCTTCAAGGCCTGGACGACTTTGTACGGACCGTGCCAATTAGGAGACCACTTGCCATATGCCTTGTCTCTGGTTCCTAATGGCAACACAGCTTCCCATACTAGATCACCAACTTGAAACTCCTTTGGCCTAACCTTCTTATTGTAGGCACGAGCTACCCTGGCCTTGTTCTCCTTAATCTTCTCCAATGACCAAAGCCTAAGTTCTGTTGCGTCCTCAATAGTGTCACTCATCAAAGCTGCATATTCTTCCGCCGTCAGATCATTCTGAAACGTGACACGTCTTGATCCAGCCGTAATTTCCCAAGGTAATACGGCTTCCCGTCCATAGACAAGCTGGTACGGCGAAGTCTTTATAGCTCCATGGCACGACATGCGGTAGGCCCATAATGCTTCGATAACTTCTCATGCCAATCCCTAGGGTTCTCGTCAATCTTTCTCTTGATCAGCTTGATTAAGCTCTGATTGGACGCTTCAGCTTGCCCATTAGCCTGAGCATAGTACGGAGATGACCGGATTAGTTTAATCCCCATGTCATCACAGAATTTCCTGAATTCTTTAGAAACAAAGACCGAACCTCCATCGTGTTATCACCAGATTTTGGCTAAATCAGGAGGTGGGCCGCGATCAAGATGGACTTGAAGATATATACATGGAAGAAATACGTGAATCTGCCTTTTATACCAAGTTGGGCTTAATTGCCCGTGTATCTGTAATATATTAGATCGCATCTTAGTTTAGAAGTTAGAATCTTACTCGTGCACGGTTTGGTGCACGCCCACATTAGAAAGTCCGCTGGACTATAAATATGTATCTAGGGTTTATGGAATAAACAACAACCAACGTTCAACCACAAACAAATCTCGGCGCATCGCCAACTCCTTCGTCTCGAGGGTTTCTACCGGTAAGCACCATGCTGCCTAGATCGCATCTTGCGATCTAGGCAAGCACAAGCCTGCCCACGTTGTTCATGTGTTGCTCGTATCGAAGCCTTTTTGATGGCGAGCAACGTAGTTATCTTAGATATGTTAGGGTTAGCATTGTTCTTCATATTACATGCTCGTCGTAGTGCAACCCTTGCATGTCTAGCCGCCCTTACACCTATCTTAGGTGTAGGGGCGGCACCCCGCTTGATCATAGTTTAGTAGATCTGATCCGTTACGGTTGCTCCTTGTTTCATCAAGGATTAGTTTAATATCTGCAATAGTTAGGCCTTACAAAGGGTTGGAGGATCCAGCGGCGTGTAGGGTGGCGTTCGCTAGCCCTAGAAAGGATGTTCCGGGGATCAACCTCGTGTTGGTTTTTAGGCCCTGTCTAGGATCGGCTTACGGTCACCGTGCGCGAGCGCGAGGCCCAATCGTGAGTAGGATGATCCGATTATGCGGTGAAAACCCCAAATCGTCGTAGATCTAATCAGCTTTATCTTGATCAAGCAGGACCACCATATATTCGGGCACCTCGTCCGAATCATGGGTGGATCGGCTCTTTGAGCCGATTCACAGGATAACCTGAGAGCCGATCGAGGCTCGTATTTAACGTTTACGTGTGTGCCCTGCAGGAAACTAAGCGAGGCATCATCCACACCTTCCTGACCAGGTATAGGTCAGGTGGCACGCCCTTGTGATAAACATCGGACGTGCGACCAGGAGGCTTTGCGGGCCATCGCTCTGAGGGACTGGGGCCAGCCGCAGCCCTAGTTGTTCCCGGCTCTACCGTGTTGCCTGTCTCTGCCCGCCAGGGGGTTTCTGACGCCAACACATTCTGGCACGCCCGGTGGGACGACCTTCGTCATCCACAACATCGCCATCTACATCCGAGATGGCGGAAAGCACTCCGGTCAAGTACGAGGATCTGCCTGATGAGCTCAAGAAGAAACATCACGAGATCAAGGCGACCCTCGAAGCCGAACTCATCGGCTCCTTTGAGAAGGCCCGTGCGCACGGTAACACACGTTTGTTGCCTGGCGACAACATGGTGGATCTCAGCCACTCCATATGCCAGCCGAGTTCTCCTTTGGCGTCAACATGGCAGGGTTTGCAAGCCGCCATGGCAAAGATGAAGCGAAAGCAGCCACTCCCGTGGCAAGGATAAAGAGGAGGCCGATCCATGCGACCGGCCCCAAGATGATGACAGACGAGCACCGGCGAGAGGAGGAAGTGAGAAGCGTGCGGTATCAACGTCCACTCTCCGAGCATCTCCTCAACAAATATGAGCAGCAGTACGACCGACGTCGGCGCTACTACGTAGATGATGAGAGAAATTGTCGGTCCGATGCAGAGGACAGGAGGTACCGTCAGCAGGATAGGAACAACGGCGGGTACAGTCGTCACGCTGAAGGAAGGCCGAGGGGGCAGGATGACATGGGTCGGCACTGGGACTGTCCGTTCTTCAAACATTGCTGGGACTCAGGAATGAGCCGATTGCCAACAATCGAGAACTGCCCAGAATGCAAACAAAGGAAGAAGGATGCCGCTAACGTGTCCGTGTTCGAGCGTCTGGGGCCTCTCCCGCCTCGGAACAAGCATGCTGAGTCCGCTCGGGTGGAAGATCTCGAGGAACTAGAGGACGATGATGAAGAAGACAAATATCATCGGCCCAGATGGTGCCCCGATGGGCTCAGCCGTTCCCGAAGCGAAGGGTTCAGCGTCCGCGTGGGTCGGAAGAAGCTGAAAGATTGTACCCGCACACGCTAAGGAAGGCACGGCTCGATCCGGCCGCCAAAATTCGGCGAACCCCGGACGAAGAAGGTCGGCCACAAAGAAAAGAGTGGCGCCCCAAGCGAGAGGAAAGCCGATGATGATACATCGGCTGGCACAAATATGGTCTTCATTCTTCCAACGGAGTTTAGCGCTCCAAGATTATATGAAGCACCTGTGGCGCAATTAGATCGTGGCCCACGGCCGGTCATCTTTGAGAAGCCGAAAGAAAGAAGTTACGGGCATCCGAAGGCCCTGTACTTGCGAGGATACATCAATGGGCAGCCTGTCAACAAGATGTTGGTGGACACCGGAGCGGCAGTCAACATTATGCCATACTCCATGCTACGTCGGTTGGGACGCTCCAGCTCGGATCTGATCAAGACCAACGTAACACTGAGCGATTTCAACGGCCAAGCATCTGACGCACAAGGTGTTCTGAATGTGGATCTGACCGTAGGAAGGAAAACTGTCCCTACAACGTTCTTTATCGTCGACAGCAAGAGTACCTACGTTGTCCTACTAGGGAGAGATTGGATCCACGCCAACTGTTGCATTCCATCCACGATGCACCAATGCCTAATACAGTGGGATGGAGATGAAGTAGAAGTCGTCCATGCAGATGATTCAGTCGAGGTTTCAACAGCCGGCATGGACATTTGGGAGACATCAGGCCAAGAGCCGCTCTCAGGCATCAATTTGGACGACTGCGAGCGCATCGACGTGACAAAGAACGGGGTCAGGCTAGTTTTATCCACCGGCCTGACCGTGTAATAAAACAAACGTCGATGGGCGAACACGGCGAGGCTGATCCTTGTGATCGGCCCCAAAAATTTATGAAGGGACATCACAAAACCTTCACCGAGCAAGCAAACGTGGAGGCCGATTCCAGCAATCGGCCAAAATTATCCTCACCATCCATTCTGCCCGGGTTCAACATGTTATCCAACCAGAGCCGATACCATCAATTCCCTTGACAGAATCGGCTCGGGGGGCACCCAGGTGGATAGAACACGAGGATATGCAGTAGAAGTGTCTCACCCTTTGGCGGTGGGTATTGGAGTATGGGAGCCGATATGTAAATCGGCCGAAAATTCAAAACTAAAAAAAAAAAATTTAGCAGAGCCGATGCACGGTCATCGACTTTAGTACAAGTGCGCAAAGTTGCCAGGTTGCCAGTTCAGCAGTACTATCAGAGGAATGATGGCATGCAAGTCAGCCTTGTCCATGGAGCTGTGGGTAATCATCCACCGTATCGACTGCCAACGGAAGAAAGGTGATCGGCTGGTGGCCCTGCAGGATAACTCTCTTGGACGTGATCGAGCCCGCCCTGAAATGTCGATGATCTGGGAAACCGATTTGTTGGAATCGGCTGATGCGGCACCACAGTTGGGAAGCTGGTGATGGTCCATTAGGCTGGTCCATTTTTTATCCTCGCCTTGGCTGAGGCTCGGGGGGCAGCTCGCCCTCAAGGTTTAGCCGATTTTGTCGAAATCGGCTCACTCTTCATCACAGCTCGTTTGAAAGATGGTGAATTATTGCAGAAGGAAACTGCCGGAGCTGAGTGAGCGGAATTTGGAGAGGATAATGCGGCAGAAGAATGTCTGAAATTTAAAGTTAATAAGGAGACTGGACATTATTTCAGGGGTTTCGCCGCTAAGTTTAACATGCCATCCTGTGAGATCTGCATTTACAAGTCCTAGGATTTGCGCGATTATGGCTTGGCCTTGTTTGACCGGGAGTTTGGGTCCGGATGATCTATCTCGAAATTTATCGTGAGGGACCGATGCGCTGCCGTCGGCTCACTGGGCTTTGACCAAATTGACAATCGGCAGAATCAGCATGAAGGACAATCGGCTAAATTATCCTAAGGGAAATCGGCAAAATCAAATTGGGGAATTTCTTCATTGATAAACCAGATTTCTTACACAGAAGAGCTGATTACTCTCAAAAGGAAGTACTAAGGGGGTACATTGCCCCGTCTACTGCTACTGATCCTATGCTAAGGGCCCTATCTACGGGCCGTTGCTGCCCTCGTCGTCGCCGTCATCGCCGCTGTCGGCGCTGCTCCCGACCGGCTCGTCGTCGCTGCTCCAGCGGCCGCCGGCAGGACCTTCGTTGTCCTCGTCTTCCTCGTCGTCGTCGTCGTCGCTGTCGAAGTCACTCAGATTCCCCGGCCAGGGGCAATGGCGCTTGGCCGGCGGCTCGTCGGGGAAGCTGTCGTCGTCGTCGTCCTCCTCTTCCTCCTCCTTCACCTCCTCGGAGGTGGTGAAGTCGTCCCAGGAGAAGCGATCGTCATCGCTCTCCTCCTCCGATTCCCCGTCGACGAGGAAGCGGAGGTCACTCTCCCCATCCGTCGAGGATTTGTCATCCTCCGACCAGAGGGAGAAGTCATGGCTCGACTCCTCCCCGGCCTCAATGGCGCGGCGGATGTTGGCCGCGTGGACCTCCGCCGGGTTCGGCTCCGGCGTCGGCTCGCGAGACGGAGAGGACTGGGTGGAAAGATCCGACGAGGCGGAGGAGGAAGAAGACATTGTGGCAGAGGAGGGTTTTTTGGAAGTGCTAATGCGAAGAGGATGAAGAGGAGAACTGTTCGATGCGGTTAAATGAAAGGAGATGGGGATTTAATTTTCGAGCAGTTTTCGAGGACATGGTGCCAAAACTGTCAAATCGTGCAGAGAAGTTGGGAAGGCAAGTCATCATGATGAAGCATACTGCGACGGTTCTGCTCTGCCACGACATGACCCCTCGGAGGAAAAACAGAGTGGTTTTGAAATTATCATTGCCAAAACCAGGGGGCATGTGTTATCACCAGATTTTGGCTAAATCAGGAGGTGGGCCGCGATCAAGATGGACTTGAAGATATATACATGGAAGAAATACGTGAATCGGCCTTTTATACCAAGTTGGGCTTAATTGCCTGTGTATCTGTAATATATTAGATCGCATCTTAGTTTAGAAGTTAGAATCTTACTCGTGCACGGTTTGGTTCACGCCTACATTAGAAAGTCCGCTGGACTATAAATATGTATCTAGGGTTTATGGAATAAACAACAACCAACGTTCAACCACAAACAAATCTCGGCGCATCGCCAACTCCTTCGTCTCGAGGGTTTCTACCGGTAAGCACCCACTACTAGGAATTAGCTTATAGCCGCACTTCTTACCGCCGGCGCGCTAGGTTCGAAGATGCCAGCAGTAAGTTACCGCCGGCGAGTTGGTTTGAGGTTGCCGGGGATATTCCCCTTACCGCCGGCGAGTTGGAACTGCAAATGCCGGGGATAAGTTGAGCCGAGAGCACCTAGATGGGGCTGAAATTACCGCCAGCATTTTTAGTTCAAACTCGCCAGGGGTATTAGATTTACCGCCGGCATTTTCAATTTATAGTCGCCGGGGTAACTTGAACTCGTGTGAGCCACCTGGGCCGAATATACGGCCGGCATCCCCGAATTGTTTTCGCCAGCGGTATTTATCCCTATACCGCCCCCACACGACCAAGCGCACCCAGCCCTATCCTCTCACGCCCCTCTCTCCTCTTCCCCACTCCGCCGCTCCGATCGCCATGCCGCCCCGGCGTCAAACCCCCACCTCGACGCTGTGAGCCGCGGCGGGGAGAGATCCCGGCGCGCCAACCCCCACCTCGACGCCGTGCGAGGCCGCGCGCGGCCGCCTCGTCCGCCGCCCTGGAGCCGTCGCAGCAGGAGGCGGTGAAGCCCTCCCCGACCAACGGCCGCATCCGCTACCGCTCGCCCTCGGCGGCCGATCTGCTCCCGGTCGACGACCTCACGGTCGGCCCGTCCGCCGCCGATGCCGCCGCCGCCGCCGCCAGGATGCGCCGCTTCTCGGCCGCCGGCGCGCGCCAGCAGCAGCAGCAGGGGGACGCCGTGTCCGACCGCCTGCACCGCTACCGCGGGGTGCTCATGGTGCTGCTCTCGCCGCTGCTCCTCGTCTCCTTCGTGCTCCTCATGATGCCGCGCTCCCCGGCCTACGCCACCGCCGGCGGGGCCTCCGGCGTGCTCGTCGCCGCCGGAGGCAGGAGGTGGGGGCCCATTGTTCAGGTGATTGATTTGCATAGATATACACAGCCAATTTTTGTGGCAGCTCTTTATGGTTAATCCTGTTCTTCAGTTGTGAATTTGAATCCTAATATGAATACTAATTTGGTTATTTCCACATGTTCTAAGGCCATGATAACATTAGCCACATTGGTAATAATAGTTGTCAACTGAACCGACCAAACTGTGATGTGTGGCATCTTTGACCAGTTAGGCTTAGAATTAGATGCTAACCCGCTGCTATTTTTTTTTCTAGAAGATTGCATCTATGTCGTCAGTAATTCCCATAATTTCACTCAACTGAACTAAACACCATCATATGGAGTTATCTTGGCGTCTAATGATTTTATGCCTCTTTTAAGCCATGTAGTGGTCCTTGCTTATTCTTCCAGTAGATGATATTGACTAGATAGCTATAATCGTGTTTCATTTATAACATCTTCTCTGAATGAGAGCTATAATCGTGGATGTAGCAGTACTGGCAAACAGTGAGAGCTGAATCATCCAACCTGTAGTTAAATTGCTCACACCCACTCTCTGTTTTGAGTAGTAGTTTCTTGCAGTTCATAGTACACGTAAGAGCATTATGTGTGCTGATATCTAACCTTGTAGATGTAGGCTATGTGTGACTGTTTTCTACCTGATTTAGAAGTTTTAACCGTGTGGGCTTCAGCAGATTGTGAGAGTTTATCTGAAGATTTCTTCCTTATGTTATTTGATTGTTTTTAATCAGTCCAACTGAGATTTTGTTTGCTGTTTCAAAATTCTTGAGCAGACAAGCATTATTTCGCTGCTACCTTGATCATGGACAGAAATGGAACTAATTCGAGTGCAGCAGGAACACCGGAAAGGACTAATTCAAGTGCAGCAGGAACTTTCTTTTCTTACGGGCATAGTTTCTATTGTTCAGATCTTCCAGGCAACACGAGGAGTTTTTCTGATATCCATGCCTCTTTTTTTGCAGGAGCGTTCGTATCTGCCCCTCGGGCCGTCTCATGGATCTGCTGACATGATCCCGTAGATCTCAGTTACTCAACATTTGAGTCTTTTTGAAGCGCCGCAAGGACGACTAGTATGGTCGTGCTGTCTATATTATTCGTTTGGTTTGGCCATGTTTTGAGCCATATGTTCATGTGCCGATTTGTCCAATTTCAGTTCGGAAAGGTTGAGGTGCTCGTCGCCGCCTGCACCGCTACCGCGGGGTGCTCATATTTGACGCCGGGAGCTCCGGCCACGCACCGGCCACGCCCGTCCGCCCACCACGCGGCGCAACCTAGCACCACCACTCGCCGACGCTGCTCCTCCACCGTTCCCTGTATAGGTGATTTTTTTATTATTCTGTTACTTTCTTACTAGATCAGGTCTGCATCTAATCCCTAAACCTCGATTTGCTTACATTTTTTGTCCTGCTTCAGATTAGTATACCATCATGCAAATTTTGGTGTTAGCGAACCTTTGTTGTCTGCACCTAATTATTTAACTAAACTGAAATGCTTAGTTCAACTACAACTCTAGTCTATCTCCCTTTACTGCGGTAGAGTTTAATTTTGTTGTGCACTCAGTATGGTTGATACTATACTACTCTAATCAGTAATATATTTCTATAGCAATAACTTTTCTCAAGTCATATGTACTTACTATTGCAATAAATCTTGTCTTCTGCAGTCATGGTCATAGGATCTCCAAGTGCGAGACAACATCATTAACCAGTGTTCATTTTCTGTGATGGATATTGTGTTATTTTGATTTTCATTATGTAGCCACTTGTGTGTGATTATACTGTGCTTGTAAAATCAAATATACACTGCTGCTAGACATGTTTTGGAATCAGAACAGTGTAGAGTATCACGTGGGAAATGTATGGGATGGAGCCCATGTGATTTTTTTTTTAAATCCTGAAAGTGTTACCGCTGGCGAACTGGGCCTTTGTGCCAGGGGTAAGATGAGATGCCTCGGCGCATTGGTAAAACGCCGGTGGTAAACTGGATTACCCCTGGCAGATTGTAAAACGCCGGCGGTAAATATTACCCCCGGCAGTTTGGGATAAAGTGCCGGCGGTATTCAGGGTTACCCCCGGCGGTTTGCAAAGCGCCGGCGGTAAGGCATTACCACCGGCGAGGTTATCGCCGGCGAATCCGAAAGTGCCGGCGGTAAGCCTTTTCAGGTCGCCGGCGGTAGGCCTTTTCCTAGTAGTGCCAGGGTGAGTCGATACGCCGACCGACCCTGGACGACATGTTTCCGCGCCACGCCCCGTTTGTGGAGCAGGCGGCCGGAGCTGGTAGGGGTATGCCGCCTGCGACCGGAGCTGGAGCTGGCAGGGCTGCACCGCCTGCGACCGGAGTCGGCGGGCCCGCACCCAACGTCTTGGTGTTGGAGGACAGCCTGGAGGGAGCGCCTCAGGCGCCGGAGGCGGCGGCTCCTACCGGACCGACTGCTTCGACCGCGCCGCCTCCATCTTCGGAGCCGCCAAGGGAGGAGCCGGCCAGGGACGAGCCAGCGCGCACAAGGGACGCTGGCTCCCGGCACCGGTGAGGATGGAGGGGCCATCCGAGCCAACTACGGGCCTCCACGTGGCCAAGGGCGCCCGGCTGCCGAACGTGGCATCCGCCTCCGACTCCAGCCTCGGGTTCGGCTGGCACCATGGAGAAGGCGTGGCACCGGGCGGATGCCTCGCGAGGTGACCAGCCGGGAGGGGCAGCCGGGCGTGGCGCCCATGAAGATGTTCTTCTCCGGCTTCCGTGGCAGCCTTAAGGCCAAGGCCGCCGAGGCCATTGCCCAGCTGGCAACGCTGGAGGATGCTGACAAGGTAGGTGTCTTATCTCATTTTCTGCAATTTTGTTGTTATCCTGGTAGCCCTCCGAGGCATGGGCCGGCTGCTTGGAGCCGGCCCAGGTTTCGCCAAGACGTCTGATTTTATTCCTCTTAGGCGGTTACGGAGCGGCGTACCGTCTTGTACAACCAAGTCGTCACCAGCTACCACAAGGCCAAAATTGAGATGGCCGGCTTGGCCCGCGAACTGAAGGATGCCAAGGGTAGGGTTTTCTTCCTTTTGACCTGCTCTTTTTCTCTTAGATCTCTTTTTGGCTGACGGCTTGTTTTTGCCGACTTGCAGCTGAGGCCGCCCGGGTCCCGCAACTGGAGTCGGATCTTCGAGCCGCCCGCGCCCAATGCGCCGTGAGCGAGGAAACGGGCCGGGCTGCTGCCGCCAAGCTAAAGGTGGCTGAGGGGGAGCTGACGCGGCTGCGCCAGCTTGAGGCTAACCACCTCAAGGAGCTTGCCGCCCTCAAGAAGGCTGAGGAGGAGAAGGTGGAAGCCCTGAGCAAGCGGCTGGAGGAGGTGGACCGGCAGCGGCTTGCGCTACGCCAAGAGGTGACCTCCAAGTCCGAGGAGCTGCCGGCCACCGCCAAGCGGTGGGTGGATGAGATTAGCCGACTCGACCGCGGCTTGGCGGGTGAGTCCTTATATTTTTTCCTGTCCTTCCCCTTTGCCGGCTTTCGGCCGTCGGCTGCCGGCTTAGGTTGGCAGCCGGCGGCAGAAACTTTGATTTTTCCGATATCTCCATCTTCAGGCTGGGGGCAGTTGGTTCTTGCCGGCTGCCGCCAGGCTTTTTTCTTTTTACTTCGAAATCTCCATCTTCAGGCTGGGGGCAGTCGGTCCTTGCCGGCTGCCGCCAGTCTTTTTTCAAGACTTCGAAAATTTGCATTTTTCTGCCTTTTTCCGGCTTCAACAGATTTCTGATGTGTTTCATCTTTGCAGCGGCCTTCCCTGAGGCGCAGGAGGCGGCGCTGAAGGCAGTCGGCGAGGCGCGGGAAGCACGCCGCCAGGCCACTGGTGAGCAGAGCAGGGACTACTTCTCCATGGACGACTACGTGGCGGGCATGGCTGCCCGCGTAGGGCCCATCACTAAGCTTGGCTGGGAGCTCCGGAAGGCGGCGGAAGAGCTGATCCGGCTGGTGTGGCCGACTGAGACGCTGCCGCAGGACCTCTCCAACCTCATCGCCTGGATAGAGAGGGCGCCTGACCGCTTCCTCGACTTGAAGGAGTCGGCCGCGCATGCAGGAGCTGATATGGCGTTGTCGTTCGTGCTCTCCTGGTATAACGAGGTTAGCCTCGACCAGCTGGAGTACCGGCGCGCCGACGTGGAGGACAAGCTCCCGCCGAAGAACAAAACCGCCCGGCTTGCCCGTGCCTGCGCCATTGCCGACTTCTTCGACAAGGCCATCTTCGTCGCGGATCCGAATCCACCGTCTGACGACGAGGAGGAGGAGGCGGAGGAGGCGGAGGACATGCCCGAGGATGACCCGGCAGCCGGCTCCGCCGATGCTCCCCCGACTGGTCCTGATCCAGCCGGCGCTTAGCTTTTACCTATTTCTTTTGCTTTTGCAAGACAATTTGTTAAATCCCCGGGATGCCGGGTGCATATGTAAGACAATATTATTATCCTTTTATTAGAGCACACTTTAATGTGTTTGTTTAATCATTTGTGTGCCGGCTTGCTTTCTTCCGACTTGTTCGCTTTTTCCCATCCGCCCCACTCTTTGGCTGTGCTCTTGTCGATCGTACGTCGGACTTGCGGTCCGTCGCCGGATCAAAAGCGTGCCGCTGGGTGAGGCCGATAGTATTTCAGTCGAACGAGCCGAGTTCGGCAATCCGACACTTTTATGAACAGTTGAGCAAGAAAATCAATTCGCTTTCACTCTTTCTCTTAACCCTCTTTCGCGTGCCGGCTCCCTAGGCACTTACTCCCGCCTGCCGGACAGCCGGGTTGCGGTCTGTAGCTGGTCGGAAGCCGGCTGTCGGAAACCGGATCACGTTACTAAGCCGGCTGCGTGAGAGGGTGTTAGCCAATCGGTGAAAACGATAGAGTACGCGAAAAACTTGTCGAAATCGGCGCTCTTAGCGCTTGCTTTTTCATAGCTTACAAAAGGGAGTACAAGGGATACATACATTCCTGCTCTCAAGTGTAAAATGTTCGAAGCAACCTGACATTCTAGGGACGTTTAGTCTCCTCGTCAATTTTGTTTGCCTTGTTTTTCTTAGACTCTTGGGCATCTAAGAGATAGTAGGAATCATTGCCTACTGCCTTGCTCACGATGAAGGTACCCTCCCATGGGGATGACAGTTTATGCTGTCCGGCTGTCCGTTGGATCAGCCGGAGCACTAGGTCTCCTTCTCGGAATGCTAAGGATTGGACCTTCCGGCTATGATAGCGTCGGAGGCTTTGCTGGTATACGGTAGACCTGGACTCGGCCATCAGCCGAACCTCTTCAACCAGGTCGACTCCATCTTCACGAGCTTCTTTGGCTTCAGCTTCTGTGTAAAGCTTGATTCTTGGCGCGTCGTGCTCGATATCAGTCAGCAGGACGGCTTCGGCCCCGTATACGAGGAAGAAGGGTGTGAAGCCGACTGAGCGGTTTGGCGTCGTGCGCAGGCTCCATAGTACGCTGGGAAGCTCTTCAATCTAGCAGCCGGCTGAGCGCTCAAGCGGCTCCACTAGCCGGGGCCGGATGCCGGCTAGGATTAGCCCGTTTGCCTTCTCCACTTGGCCGTTTGACTCCGGATGCGCCACGGACGATAGGTCCATTCGGATCCCCATCTCCCCGCAATAGCGTTTGAAGATGCCTTCGGCGAAGTTGCTGCCGTTGTCAGTAATGATGCTGTGGGGGTAGCCGTATCTCACGATTATCTCCTTAAGGAACGTGACGGCTGTGGAGCCGTCCAGCTTCTTGATTGGTTTGGCTTCGATCCACTTAGTGAATTTATCAATCATCACCAAGAGATGAGTCATGCCGCCTCGGGCTATTTTGAATGGGCCCACCATATCCAAGCCCCATACGGCAAATGGCCAAGTAATGGGGATGGTCTTCAGGGCGGAAGCCGGCGTGTGCTTTTGCTTGGCAAAGCGTTGGCAGCCGTTGCACTTCTTCACCAGTTCTTCTGCGTCTCTGAGCGCAGTCGGCCAGTAAAAACCGTGCCGGAAGGCTTTGGCCACTATGGCTCTGGAGGAGGCGTGGTGGCCGCACTCTCCCTGATGGATTTCCCGTAGGAGTTCAATCCCTTCAGCCGGCTCGACGCACCGCTGGAGCACCCCACTTACGCTGCGTTTGTACAGCTCGTGGTTGATGATTGTATAGGCCTTGGCCCTTCTCTCAATCTGCCTGGCTTGGACCCTGTCATTGGGCAGCACACCATCGGTGAGGTAGGAGAGGAATTCTTGTGCCCATGATGGTACGCATTTTATTTCAAATACGCTGACCACCAAGGCCTCCATCTTCGGAGCTTCCGGATTCGACTGCATGGTCGCCGGGTTCGGCTGTGGAGCCGACGGGTTTGGCTGAGAAGCCCCCGAGTTTGGCTGAGAAGCCCCCGCGTTGGACTGAGAAGCCCCCGGGTTCGGCTGTGGAGCCGGCGGGTTCGGCTGAGAAGCCCCCGACTTGGGCGATGAAGCCCCGGGTTTGGCTGAGAAGCCCCCGGGTCAGCCGGCACGAATATGGAATCCGAGTCCGGTGACGGTATGATGGACGGTTTCTTGAGGACCGCCAAGGCAACGCCCGGCGGAATAGCTTGCCGGGTTGAGCCAATCTTGGACAGGGCGTCTGCCGCCTCGTTGTTTGCTCGCGGCACATGATGGAATTCACATCCATCGAAGAAGCCGGATAGCTGCTGGACGTGGAAGCGGTACGAGGCCATGTTGGCGTCCTTCGCGTCCCAGTCGCCCGATGCTTGCTGTATAACCAAGTCGGAGTCGCCGAAGCAAAGGATGCGACGCACGCCTATCTCCTTGGCCAGCTTCAGCCCATGGATGAGCGCTTCATACTCCGCCACATTGTTGGATGCGGCGAAGTGGATCTGCAGGACGTAGTCCAGCCGATCTCCCTTGGGGGAGGTGACGACGATGCCGGCTCCCAAGCCGTTTCGCATCTTCGAGCCATCGAAGTGCAGCTTCCAGTGCGTGGAGTCAGGCACAGGCGGCAAGTATTGCATCTCGGCCCAGTCGACGAAGAAGTCCGCGAGGATCAAAACTTGATGGCTGTGCGCGGCTCGTAGATGATGGTGTGGGCGGCTAGCTCCAGGGCCCATTTGGCAACCCGGCCGTTGGCGTCTTTGCTGCCAATGATTTCTGCCAAGGGTGCTGTGGCCACCACCTTGATGGGGTGCTCCTGGAAGTAGTGCTTGAGCTTCTTGGCTGCCATGTACACGCCGTATGTGACCTTCTGGTAGTGGTGGTAGTTTTTTCTTCGACTGGGACAGCACTTCGCTAAGGTAGTAGACTGGGCGCTGGACCGACTGCTCCTTGCCGGCTTCCTTGCGTTCCACCACCAGGACGACGCTAACCACTCGATTGGTGGCAGCGATGTACAACAGCATCGGCTCCATTGAAGCCGGTGAAGCGAGGATGGGCGCGGTCGAGAGCACGCGCTTTAAGTCACGGAAGGCCTCATCCACCTGCGGTGACCAGACGAATTTGTCTGATTTCTTCAGCAACTGGTATAAGGGCAGTGCCTTCTCTCCCAGCCGGCTGACAAAGCGGCTCAAGGAGGCCAGGCATCGGGTGAACTTCTGGACGTCCTTGAGGCACTGCGGCAGTTCCATCTTCTCAATGGCACTGATCTTTTCTGGGTTGGCTTCGATTCCTCGCTGAGAGACGAGGTAGCCCAGGAGTTGGCCGGCTGGCACGCCGAACGTGCACTTGGCCGGGTTGAGCTTCGTCCAGAATTTTCGCAGATTGGTGAAGGTTTCTCTCAGGTCATCAAGGAGGGTAGGCATCTCCTTGGTTTTTACAACGACATCATCCACATATGCGTGAACATTTCTGCCGATTTGATCCTGCAAACACTTTTGCATGCACCTTTGATAGGTGGCGCCTGCATTTTTCAAGCCGAATGGCATAGTCGTGTAGCAGTAAGCCCCATACGGGGTAATGAACGAATTCTTTATTTGATCAGCCGGATTCAAAGGAATCTGGTGGTAGCCTGAATAGGCGTCTAAAAAAGACAACAGTTCACAGCCGGCAGTCGAGTCTATAACTTGATCTATGCGCGGTAGGGGGAAGGTGTCCTTCGGGCACGCCTTGTTGAGGCTGGTGTAGTCGATACACATGCGCCAGGAGCCGTTCTTCTTCAAAACCAGGACCGGGTTTGCCAACCAGTCCGGGTGCAGCACTTCCATGATGAAGCCGGCTGCGAGGAGCCGGGCGATTTCTTCACCGATGGCCTTCCTTCTTTCTTCGGCGAAGCGCCTGAGGGGCTGCTTCACAGGCTTGGCTTCAGGCCTGACGTGGAGGTGGTGCTCAGCCAACTCCCTCGGCACACCCGGCATGTCCCTTGGAGACCATGCGAAGATGTCCCAATTCTCACGGAGGAAGCTGGTGAGCTCGCTTTCCTATTTGCTGTTCAAGCCGGCACCGATGGTGACGAACTTGTCCGGCTGCGCCGGGTCGAGCAGGATCTTCTTGGTGTTGTCGGCCGGCTGGAAGTGAGTCGTCCCAGCCGGGTTGCCCACAGCAGGCATGTCCGACTGCGCGGCCTTAGCCAGGGAGACGGCGTCGTGGATGAGCTGCTTCTCGGTGGCGATGACCAGCGTCTGGGCCATCTTGGAGCTCTGCGTGGCGTAGTCCATGGAGCGGCGATAGTCGCCGGCTACGGTGATGACCCCTTTAGGGCCAGGCAGCTTCATCTTCAGGTACCCATAGTGGGGCATCGCCATGAACTTGGTCAGCCGGCCTGCCCAGGAGCGCGTGGTAGGGACTGACGAGGTCCACAACCTCGAACTCGATCCTTTCGGTGCGGAAGTGATCCGGCTTCCCAAACATCACCTCCAGCGTGATCCGGCCGATCGGCTGGCAGCAGTGGCCTGGCACGATGCCATGCAAGAAGGTGGGGGTGGGACGCAGCTCGGCTTCTTGGATGCCTAGCTTGTGGGCGGTGTCGCGGTAGAGGATGTTGATGCTGCTGCCCCCGTCGATGAGGACACGCGAGAAGCGCACGCTGCGCCGGGTCGTGCCAATGGTGGGGTCGAGGACCATGGCGTAGCTGCCCGGCTTCGGCGGGACAGCCGGTGTGTCGCGGCGATCAAAGGTGATGGCCTGCTCGACCGGTTTAGGTGCTGGGGGACCGGCGGTATGACCGCGTTGACCTCGAGGAACGGCTCGCGCGGCTCGTCTTGTCCTCGGGCTCGGAGGTGAAGATGATGTAGGTAGCATCCTCGGCCAGGTAGCGGCCATGGTGCACTTGGTTAGCCTCGTGGTGCTCGAGGTTGGCGTTCTCTGCGCCGGCTTGGCCACCCGGCCCGCCGGCTGGAGGGGGCGGGGGTGGGGGTGGGAGGAGTTCGCCGCTTGTCAGCCGCTTCATGAAGTGGTAGTCGCGGGTGGTGTGATTGGAGGGGTTCTTGCCGCTGTGATACTTGCACGGCGAGTCGAGCATCTGCTCGAAGGTGTACTTCGGCTTCCACGGCCGGTCTTGCTTCTGGCGCCGGCTGCCGCCAGCCGCCGCATGGTCCGACATGGCTGCCACGTGGGCAGAACCGTACCGGCGGTCCGGCTGGTGGCTGTACGTGCCACTTGCCACGGTAGTTGTCCCGCCGGCTGCCGTGAGAGGCGCCTTCGGCCGGCTTGTGCTCGGCCGGCTTGTTGTTGTCCCGCCTTGGCGGAGCCGGAGATGTATCAGCCGGCGCTTTGCCGGCTTCCTCAGCCAGCGCGTACTTGTCCGCGATGGCCATCAGGGCCGCCATGGTCTTGGGCTCGCTGCGGCGCAACTTGTGCCACAACATGGTGTTGGGCCGACATCCTCCCATGAAGAAGCTGATGGCTTGGATCTCGTGCACACCCTCGCAGGAGTTGCGCATCTCGCACCAGCGCGTCAGGTATGCGCGGTCCGTCTCGTCCGGGCCCTGCTTGCACATCTCAAGCTGCTGAGGGCGACCCGGCCGGCGATAGGTGCCGGGGAAGTTGCTGATGAAGGCTTCTTCGAAATCCAGCCAGCCAGGTGCGGGCGGAGCCGACCAACATCAGGGGGGAGTAGCATACCGCCCAGCGCTTGTTGCCCCTGGCGATGCCGACTGCGGTGGAGTAATCCAGCAGCCAGTCCTCCGGCTTGGCGGTGCCGTCGTACTTGGGGGTGTCGCGCGGGAGCTGGAAGCCGTCGATCATGGGCTCGTTGGCGATGCGGGGCCCGAAGCACTTTGGGCCGGCTGGCCCCTCTTCTTCCGCGATGCGGGACTCGACCAGCCGGTCGAGGCGATCTCGGGCATCTGCCGGCTCGATGCGCGGGCCCAGCCGGGAACGTGCCGGCTGGCGAGCGCCGCTGGCTTCTGGAGCCCGGCCGGTGCTGACGTCGAGGCTCGGAGTCCTGCTCTTGGTTCCGGCTTGGTGGAGGCCGGCTGCGGCTGCTGCCGCCGCCTGGCTGGCGGCTCGGCCAGCTTGAGCTCGCGTGTGTAGCGCGGGAGTCGTTGCGCCGGCTTGGTGCTGGGAAGATGGACTCGGCCGTGTCCTCGGCGTTGCACTGCGGCACCACGAGCGTGAGAAGCTGCGGGATCTTGGGCGTACCTGGGGTCTTTCGACTGCCGGTTGGCAGCCTTCAGCAACTCAGCCACCCGCTCGGTCTGGCGGCGTAACTCTTCGCCTTCGAGGCGGTGCAGCTCTTCTGCGGCGGCTTCGGCCGCGAGCATGTTCTTGTCGGGGGTGTTGTAGAGGGGCAGCTCCATAGACGGAGCCGGCGCTTCCGCGCCATCGCGGTCGATCTCGGCGCCTAGGTCGCGGCCTCTGCGGCGGATCTGGCCGGCTCGGCTGGGGTTGTCGCCGCCTGGGGTGAGGCCGTGGGCGCGGTTGTACTCGCGCTCGGTGATCTCCCACTGGCGCTTAGCAGCAGCCAGCTCCTCAGTCTGCTTGAGGAGGAGCACGCGGTGCGCCTCCAGGTCCGCCTCGACGGTGGCGGCATCGGCGCCGGTTGTGAGCGGAGTGCTCAGCTTTGCCCGGACTTCTTCCAGCCGGGATGGTGGTGGTGGTGGCTTCGCGCCTGATGCAGACGCGCGCCCGTCGACGTTGCGCTCCAAGTCGGGCCCGCGGACGCGCGTGGACTTGTTGGGCTGCTCGTCGCCGGTCGCCATGACTTGCACGATGCAGGGGTCGGCGAGGGCGCTGCTGATGCCGGCTCCTGGAGGAGGGCTTGCGCAGCGCAGCACCTGCCGCGGGTAGCGCGGCGGTGCGGCGGTAGCGACGTAGACGTCGTGGCCGCCGAAGGAGATGACGCTGCCGCCGGCAGGGAAGGGCCTATCGGCGAAGCAGCCAGCGTTGTCGCTGACGCAGTCGAGGGAGCCGAATCTCCAGATCAAGCCTGAAGCGACTCGCTCGCCGGTGGTGATGGTGAGGCCCGTCCGGATGAAGACACCGGCCGCGGACGCTGAAGGCCCCACGGTGGGCGCCAAATGTCGTGGGATCGTCACGGCATATGCCATAGGGTGGCTAATCGAAGGTGGTTCCTAGATGGTCTCACGGTGGTATCCGGAAGCGGGTATGGGCACGAGCGACACGGCGACGTACCCAGGTTCGAGGCCCTCCGATGGAGGTAACACCTCTACTCCTGCTATGAGTGTATATGGTGATCACACAGTACAATGGTGCTCCTAGAGCTGTATCCGGCTGCTCGGGGAGGCTAAGGTAGACGAAGGTCACTCTCCTCGAGTAGCGCTAAGTCTAGGATGAAGTGAGAATGATCGATCGTCCCCCGCACGAGGGGGGTAGTGCAGCTTATATAGGCGCTGGCACTTTACAAGGAAGTCCCTATAGTCTAGTGGCCGGCTTGGCCGGTTCCGACTTCCGCTCCTTCCCGAGGCGTTGACGTCATGGAGCCGTTGAGGCGTAGTGGCCTGTCCCGTCCGCCAGAGGGAGTCAGCGGCATGGCGAGGAGGTGTCCTTGTCGCCATCATGCCCTGTAGCCGGTACGGATCGTCGTACGCGAAGATGGCCTGTCCGCCGCGTGGCACTATTGCTCTACAGTGCCCCGCGCTTTACGGGAAATGAGGTCAGCGTGGACCTGTGAACCCGGACCACCTACCCAGTTCCTTCTCGTGCAAGACTCGCCAGCCTCGAGTCGGTCTGAGGTACAGAACCCAGTCGGATATGGCTTGTAGAAGCCGGCCCAGCCACAGCACAGACGGCCGCAGCCAGGCCGACTAGGACTTAGAGCCAGCCGGCTTCCAAAAGCAGCCGGCCACGGCTCCAGCCGGCTGCTCCTCAGCCGGCCTTTGCCGCGAGCCGGCCGACCTCTAGCCGGCTGCTCCACGTCCATTGCCCTACCCGGGGTCTTCCCCCGACAAAGGTGGTGCGCCGGCACCACTTGCCTCCACCTATAGGCTTTTTCCTAGTAGTGGACGCTGGAGAATGTGCTGAGGTGTAAGGAATGGTGGACGACGGTGATGGATCTGCTCGGTTGCCGGCGGCGGCAATACACGGGACGGAGGGGAGACCCTCAAACGTCGTGGAGGAGTACGACAAAGTTGTACGGGGCACAGGTGGCAATGAATCTACCTTGTGTTGCCGTGCTAGCTAGCTAGTTGTGGGCGGTGCTGCAGGTCGCGCAACCCTGGCCCTAGCCCGCCTGAATTTGGTAATTCAAAAATTTGGGGGAAAGCCCTCCCGCCGAATACAGTTTGCAGGGCGCGAACACTGTTTTATTTTTAGACAACACCAAAGCATGCCGAGTCGTTCTGAGAAGAACCTGAATCTAGTTGAATAGATCTGGGTTGGGATATAACTTTCCAGGAATAGGCCTTGGGCCCATTATTCGGCTTCGAATATATTCTGGGCTCTTTTGTGTGTCTTGTTTCAACAAGAATAAATTGGAATTGGGCCAAGTAATTTCCTCTGCGTGTCTTGTTTCGACCTGAATAAATTGGCCTTGGGCCTTTAGTCAGCCAATCTGGCCCAAGGACACCATGACGCGTAGCTGACAGGTGGGACACATAGTGAATCCAATAGGTCTCACAGCTACATGTGGGCTGGACGGGGTTGGGACCAGGAACACACCAGGCTCGAACATACGGGCCCCACAAGTTCTGACATATTGGGTCCACACTCTGGCATGTTGGGCCCACCAAGCTCGGGCATGCTGGGACCCACATGCGGACCCCACGGATCTCTGGCATGCCGGACCACTAAAACTATCATACGTGGGTCCCACCAGGCTCTGACATGTAGCCCCCATAGATCTCTGGCATGCCGGACCCACCAAAACTCACAGAGAAGGGTCCTAGCAGGCTCTGACTTGTGGGGCCATGCGTCCAGAATTGACGGCAGGCAGACACTTGTGCTGGCACGTGCACAAAAATATTGGCATGACAGCTGACATGTGGAACCCATGTTGGTGGTACTGACAGTTCTGGGCCACTTCACATGCTGGGAGGCTGTTGGAACGGGCGGCCCCACACAGGTGGGTCATGTCGATACCTGACATGCGGGCCCGAGTGCTGCAGGACAGGTACATGTGTGCAGACAGTGCTTGTCTCCCCTTACAAATATGGGTCCCAGTGCTGCAGGCATTGGACGGTTGTGCGGGCAGACAGAAAATTACATGAACATGAGCGTGCAGAGCGTGGGTCAGGTGTGTCCACCGGTTGACGCCTCCCCTGCTGACTCCGCAGTTCGGGCCGCCCACCACCCGCGACGCTCATTTCTGCACAATCGTTGACGTTTAGACCTCGCCCGTCACTAATTTTTCGGGACAAGCGGCCCAAATCGCCATCGGTGATGCGAAAACGCCCTATCGTCGTAGAAAAGACAATCACTGACGGATTTCTCAATCGTCAGTATCATACCGTCATTGAAGACCCATATGTTACTAGTGGTGTCTGGTAACTGTGGACCCTAGATTTATTTTTGTCATGCCCCAGAATATCATGGTTGAATAAAATCCCCTATAATTATATGGAAAGCATAACACTTTTTTCTGGAAAAAAAATTAAGAAGGGTTACCAAATAAATTGCCAAAGAAATAAGGTTTAAACCATTTGTCAAAGAGAAGTAGGTTTAAATGCTGCTCCACATAATGCATGTCAGCATGTTTCCCACTCATAGTGCAAACGGGTTGTGGCGGCATTCATATCGATGGCGCCAAACGTGTATGCGCATATCCGAACGTGTGCATGCTTTACATTCCTTGTTTCTAAAATATAGCTTTTCTGTCACTAGTGGAAAATAGGGCTTTCGTGGGAGCCTTTTGTCGCGGGCGCGCCTGCACCCGCGACAAATGGCGTGGCCACGGCGCCCCGAAACCATTTGGAGCGGGCAGGGTCTTTTGTCGCGCCCTTTTGTCGCGGGCCGTATCACAACCCGCGACAAAAGGGGTCTGAGGGCTAGCGCCTCCTGCCGGCACCCCTTTTGTCGCGGATCGTAATACGGCCCGCGACAAAAGGTCCATGCCTATATATAGACGCGCAGCCAGCCCCCTCCCACCTCCCTACATTTTTTTCCTTGGTGGTGAAAGGTGGAGGTGTATGCTAGCTCATTTTTTCTACATGTGCACAAGAGGTGTTTGATGGAATGCTTGTGAGGGATGCCACTTGATTTTATTTGATAAGATTTCTCCTCTTTTTGATCCTAAAAGGTTAGCAACTATTTTCTCGTATATATATACATAGTCCGTACAATACTAATTTTAGCAAGGTGATTGCATCTGATACATAATTGTACTTATGCTGCAGATGAGTCATCCATGGATGTACGGTAACCGATGTGCTCCCGCTTTCAGAGAGGGCGTGAATTCTTTCCTGCTTGTGGCGGAGGCCAACAAGTCGAAGCAAGGTTTTATGTGTTGTCCATGTCTGAAATGTAAGAATGAGAATGATTACTCTTGGTCAAGAGACATTAAGAGCCACCTGCTTCGGTTTGGATTCATGTCCAGCTATAATGTTTGGACCAAGCACGGAGAAGAAGGGGTTATGATGGAAGACGGCGATGGAGAAGAAGATAACGATGACCAGTACCGATCTATGTTCTCTGAATGCGATGATACCGCAATGGACGACAATGAAGAAGAAGGAGGTGAAGAACAAGCAGCAGATGATCCTGTTGATGATGATCTTCGTCGGGCCATTTCTGATGCAAGAATAGACTATGGCACGGATAAGGAGAGGTTGCAGTTCGACAAGATGTTAGAGGACCACCAAAAATTGTTGTACCCAGGTTGTGAAGATGGACAGAGAAAGCTGGGTAGCATATTGGAATTGCTGAAATGGAAGGCATAGGTCGGTGTGACTGACTCGGGATTTGAAAAATTGATGATAATATTAAAGAAGTTGTTTCCAAGAAATAACGAATTGCCCGTTAGTACATATGAAGCAAAGAAGCTTGTCTGCCCTCTAGGATTAGATGTGCAGAAGATACATGCATGCATTAATGATTGTATCCTCTACCGCGGTAAGAAGTACGAGAATTTGAATAAATGTCCGATATGCGGTGCATTGCGGTATAAGATCAGAAAAGATGACCCTGGTGATGTTGAGGGTGAGCCACTCAGGAAGAGGGTTCCTGCGAAGGTGATGTGGTATGCTCCCATAATACCACGGTTGAAACGTTTGTTCAGAAACAAAGAGCATGCCAAGTTGTTGCGATGGCACATGGACGAACGTAAGAAAGACGCGATGTTGAGGCACCCCGCTGATGGTCGGCAGTGGAGAAACATCGGGAGAGAGTTCCCGAATTTTGCAGGTGAGGCAAGGAACTTATACTTTGGTCTAAGTACAGATGGCATGAATCCTTTTGGGGAGCAGAGCTGCAGTCACATCACCTGTCCCGTGACTCTATGTATCTACAACCTTCCTCCTTGGTTGTGCGTGAAGCGGAAGTTCATTATGATGCCAGTGCTTATCCAAGGCCCAAAGCAACCGGGCAACGACATTGATGTGTACCTAAGGCCATTAGTCGATGAACTTTTGGAGTTGTGGGCCAAAACAGGTGTACGTGTGTGGGATGAGCACACCGAGCAAGAATTTGACCTACGAGCGTTGCTATTCGTAACCATCAATGATTGGCCTGCTCTTAGTAACATTTCAGGACAGACTAACAAAGGATACAATGCATGCACACACTGTTTAGATGAGACTGAAAGTAAATATTTGGAAAAAAGCAGAAAAGTTGTGTACCCGTTCAATCGTCGTTTCCTTCCGCGCAAGCATCCCTTAAGGAAAAAAGGCAAGCATTTCGATGGCGAGGCAGACCGCCGTCGAAGCCTGTCCCCGTAGTGGTGCTGATATATTTGACATGGTCAAGGATTTAAATGTTATCTTTGGAAAGGGTCCAGGCAGTAGACCTGTTCCGAAAGACGATGACGGACACGCGCCCATGTGGAAGAAGAAATCTATTTTTTGGGAGCTAGAATATTGGAAAGTCCTGGAAGTCCGCTCTGCAATCGACGTGATGCACCTGACAAAGAATCTTTGTGTGAATATTCTAGGTTTTCTGGGCGTGTATGGAAAGACAAAATATACACCAGAAGCACGGGAGGACCAGGAACGTCATAAAGGACGAAACGGCAATCATCCAGGGCAGTTTTGTAGGGCCTGCCAGCTACGCTCTTACCAAACAAGAGAAGGAGATCTTTTTTGAAGCCCTATTCAGTATCAAGGTTCCGTCTGGTTTCTCGTCGAATATAAAGGGGATAGTAAATATGAAGGAGAAAAAATTCCAGAACCTGAAGTCCCATGACTGTCACGTGCTTATGACACAATTGCTTCTGGTTGCATTGAGGGAACTTCTACCAGAAAATGTTCGACTAGCCATTGTGAAGATATGTGCATTCCTCAACGCAATTTCTCAGAAGGTAATGGATCCAGAAACTTTGTGATTCAATACTATTTTCTTACAACTACGAGTGAGAGTCTTAATGATCTTTTATGCACATTCAATTTTTCTTACTCGATGTTAAGTGCAAGCCCTGACGTATATACATAACATGTGCAGCTTCCACTGGATTCTACTAGACATTCAAGTTGAGAGGGGAATAGTTGAAGTAAGGGACCCACTGAGTAGAGGCGTGGACGGGTTCCACGACTTGCAGAAGTTGCCCCAAGTGTAATTTCCTTCATCGATGCGCTATATCTTTCGTGAGATATCAATTAATTATCCACTCATTCAATCAGTCTTTTGCCTGGCAGGGCTTGGATAGCTTTCAAGAAACATCATAAGGGTACCTGGGCAGAGAGGCTAACATTTACTCATGTACCGTGCGCCCAGCAGCCACCAGGGACGAATCTATGTGGATACTACGTTTGCAAGTCCATTCGCATGTTAACCACTGAGAAGCAAAACAAAAATAAATTCAACGTAAGCAATAACATTCACAACTTCATTTATTATGTTCAATATTTCGTTATCAAGATTGATATAGTCATACTCATCTCATTTTCGTTTATAGGTCGACTTCATGCGGGACACACTCCAACCAAAAGAACACCTACTAGGAATTGCGGAGGAACTGGCGGGACTTTTGGTTAGAGAAGTAATAGACAACAACGGCTTGTTTAGTCCAAATAGAAGCTCTACCTCTCCCTCCAAATAGACGGTCTTTAGTACCGCTAGTCGATCGTCAGCTCCATGTATATATATATGTAAGGGGAATCTACGAATATGTAAGGGGAATCGACTATTTCTTCCAATATTTGTTTGATCGATCTATATATAATGAATGAACGTGTACCACTATTAGTAGCGTACAAATATATGCAACTTTTATTTTCGAATGAAAAAATGAAATAAAAGGGGGTCGGTGGCGGGGGGGGGGGGGTGCTGTACCCCTCAAACCCTAAAGCAGCAGCGCTGTGCGCGCGCCACGTAGAGGGCCTTTTGTCGCGGGCGGTATTACCACCCGCGACAAAAGGGCATGTCCCCTGCGCGCCCCGCGCCTGCCACGTGGTGGACTATATGACGCGGGTGGGAAGCGACCCGCGACAAAAGGGTTGGCCTTTTGTCGCGCCTTCGTTGTCGCGGCCGGCCGCCCGCGATAAAAGACCCTTACGACCCGCCACAAAAGCCCTGTTTTCCACTAGTGTGTTAATTAAAAAGCCACAAACATGGCACATGCAAAGGGGATCAGCTAACATAAATTAATAATAAAATCAATCATTAGTGCATTCAAAAATCTAGTTTCTTTTGTATGCATGTATGTATATTCTTAGGGAATTTCTTGTTCTCGGATTAGTTCTCAGTCATCCAGATATCCATCTGATCTGTTGTGAAGTGATTTTTCCATGAAATAGGCGTTGTATAATTTTTTTTTTGTATGGGCAAAGGCCAGCCCATACGGGAGGCATTGAGCTGCATCTATTTTTTCTTGTCTTCGTCTAGCAGTTTTTGCAAACGAGGGACTTTGGCCCTTTTAGCATTTACTATTTAGTTGTTTTCTCACACGTGCGTGGAATCTGTATGGGGTTGTGCGCTTTGTGTGCGGGGATTTTCTTTTTCCTAAAATGTACGCACATATGCCCCATTTGATCGATCAATTATTTTTTTAATTTGTGCAAGATCTATATATTAATGTGTGTTCATAGATAGTTGCCACGCCGGAGGTCTCTTAATAGTGGTGTGCTACTATAACGGCACGTCACTAATACTTGGTCCACTATAAGCACTTTTCTACTAGTGTCTTCTTTAGTAGTGTCATAGCCATTATGATTTTTGTATTGTATATTTTTTCCAAATTTTCAGCAAGGTGAATGGTAGAGCTCTTTCCTAGGCCAATTCTACTCATATTGCTAATTTATTTATACCTTGACTTGTTTATCACAAATCATATATACCCATTAACACCTAGTGCATTTTGCTCACATCTTAAAGGGAACAAGACATATAAATTGTTTGCTAACATCATCTAAATGCAGCGGAAGCTCCCCCTCATGTTTATTTAATAGCCTATGTCAATTTAGGGGAATGGGTCCAGCATGTCCAGTACATTGACTAATCTAGACATTAAAGAACATAACCTAAGAAAATTGATTTATTTCCTGAGAACTTGCGAGGTGAGAAATATGACATGCCATATACATTCTTGTTGGAACAAAGAAATGAAAGAAAATTATACTGTCATCTCAATATTGGGTTTTCCAACTTGGTGATCTCAATCCGTCGGATCATACTATCGGGGTAGGATCCCTATGCCCATAACTTCTGAAAAATAGTCGATCATATAGTAGTGAAAGGAGACAAAAATCACCAGACATATCATATATAGTCTAACAAACAAGCCACATATTAGTGGTCATTCTCAACGAAAATATAAATGAGTTATTGATTTGTGTGCAAATATCATTATCACGTGATTCCTCTAGTGCATATTTCCAATAACATATATTCATACAAATCCTAGTATACTTATTAATCATAATCAAAGCGGGAAAGGAACTGTGGTGGTTGATATTTGTTTATATGGTTGATATGTTTATTTGGTATAAGGCGGAAAGAAATTTGTTCACCATATATGCAATTTTTAAGGGGAGACTTGTCACTTGCCTAGTTGTGCATAAGTGACTTCCCACTCATCGTGCAAGCGTGTTTTGGCGGCATGCAAATGGACAACACTAAACATGTATCGGTGTATGCACATATCTGAACATGCGCATAATTTAATGTTACTTTTTTTGTGAGAATATAGTTTTTCCTCTTACATTACAAGCCACCGACAAAGCACGTGTAACCTAATATAAATTAATTATAACTGCATTTACACATATAATTTCTTTTGTTTGTATTTATATTCTTAAGAACTTGTTAGTTCTCACTTGTCAGTCATCCTCATATCCTTATGTTTTGTTGTGTGGAGATTTGTTCTTGAAATACATGCTCTATGTTATTTTGTTTGTGTCAGCAAAAGACATCCCATACATGAGGGATTGAGCTGCATCTATTTTGTCCTGTCTCAATCTTTATCTGGCGGTTGTTATAAATGAGGAACTGGGCCCTTAGTATTTAGCATTTAATTGTTTTATCATACGTACATGGAATCTGCATGGGGCCGTGCGCTTGATGTGCAGGGAGTATCTTTTTCTTGAAAGGTATGCACCTATATCTCGTTTGATTGATCGATTTTGTTTTTATTTTCTGAGGAACTTAAACATCATTGTATTTTTTTGGATAGAGTTTCTTTCTTCGTCATAGAAATTGTTCAACACAATTTTTTATCCTATAATTTTGATTAACGAAAAGTCTTAGTTACAACCCAATTTGCCACTATAGAAATATTGTTGCAAATCGATTTGCAGTTGACTTTTTTGGTTGCAACCATACTTACAACTTAAAATCATCTCTGTTGCGACTCGACATGCAACTAGAGAAAAACTTGGCTCGGTATCGACTTGCAATTAGCAAAAGATGTTGGTTGCGACTCGACTTGCAACTAAAAATATCTCAGCTGCAATCTAACTTGCAAGTGAAACAAAAATCTCGGTTGCAACCTGACTTGCAACATATCTGAGTTGCAACTCGACTTGCAAGTGTCAAAGACACAACTTCAACCCGACTTGCAATTGAAAAAAACTCCTTGCAACCCAATTTGCAACTGGAAAATATCTCAGTTGCAACTCAACTTTCAAGTGTCAAAAAACTCAGCTGCAACCTAACTTGCAATTGAAAAAAAGTTAGTAGCAACCCATTTTTTTACTGAAGAAAGTTAGTTGCAATCCGACTTAAAAATAAAAGATGTCAGTCGCAAGCTCTCTTTCAATTGAAAAATCTCAATTTTAACTCCTGTGTGAGTGGAAAAGTTATAAGTTAACAGTTTGTCTCCGCTATATCTAGTTTTTTCAAAATAAATTATCTCTTAGTTTGCTAGTGTCTTTTGTTGGCCTTAGTTAGCAATTAAAGGAAAATATACTCTTACAAAGAAAATAAAAGGAAAACAGTTGAGGCCGATAAACGGAAATGTCCTACCAAGCAAAACAGAAAATGAATATGGCTGAAGCGAGACACATCGGCTCAGACATGCCTCCCGCGTCAAAGCCCACGATATATTCCTGGATCGTTATTACCGCATGGCTGGTCGTTAACCAATCCCTCGATTGGGATTAGTGATTAATCGTGCTCCAAGTTGACATGCCAACATGGGTGACGGCAGTCGAGTCAGAACTAACTAAGTTCTTGCTCGACTGAGCCTTACGCGCACCCATATTCTTAATGAAAAAATTATGTGGGTGGAAGAATTTACTAAATTATATAATGCATAGGTAGTACAAAAGGAGACATGTCTTATTAGCCTGTTTGTATCACTTGATGCATAGACTAGGAGTCTGTATGACCCTGTATTGAACAAAAGTAGACAATTGAAATGTCATCGTGCAGAATTTGTGAATAAGGGCATGGATTCTGCTTCTCGGTAAAAAAGTTGCACGTGAACAATAGTATTTGTAAGAACGAGTGGCAAGATTTTTCCTAGATGTAAATTAATTTTGTGATAACAATTAGGAGGAATAGTAGTATGTTTATTAGGAAAAAAAAGTATGTCTAAAGAGTGATAAAAGGGAATCTAATCTTTGCCCAAAACATTAGGATGAAGAATTGTGAAATCAGAATTAATTACTACGGATTTGTGATGGAAATAAGATGAAAGATATATATGACATAGATATGCGTGGAAGAGAGGATTAACAGGTGGCCTACAATTTACTCAGTTGATGGGTCCTGTATAATTTTTTTCTGGAGTAATAATTAGACAAGGATGAGTCGAGCATGAGTTGTCATATACAGTCACATGATAAAATTGGAGTATACTATTTTTTAAAAGTATACTACGGAGTATTAATTTGGTATGTCATCAAGGCATATGGGAGGATATATACTAGTACAACGGACATATTGCATTTTGATAAAGAGAATCCAGCCATATATGTGCATGCAAGCATTCATATTGATGCACATACAAAAATATACGCATATATCTGATCCCAATTAGCTGTCACGCACATCCAATTAACGCTGCTAGATCTAGACAATATTTTGCCGCAATATTTTGGCCATTAAGATGGAGTAGCGAATACAGCCAATCGTTTTCCCTTCCATAAAATGTCATTACGCGTCGATATCACTTACTTCCATTTGTATATATGTGATGTGCGTTCTCTATTAAACCCATCCGTCCCGGCCTTAAACCCCCGGCCACCCTTCAACCAAGCTTTCACATACATCCAAATGGAGTGCACCGCGCCTGCCGTCGCCGCCCCTCTGGCCGCCGCGGAAACCACGCTGGTCATCCGTGACGAGGGCAACAAGGCAGCGAAGCGGAGCTCAACGTCTTGTTTTGCACCGTCATCGGCTTCCAACAAGAACAAGAAGCTGAAGGAGTCAGCCGCGCCTGCCGCCGCCGCGGACACCACGCTGCAGCCGCTGGCGGCCATCCGCGAAGAGGGCAAGACGGCAGCGAAGAAGAGATCAAGGTCGTCTCCTGCGGCGTCATCGGCTTCCAACAAGAACAAGAAGCTGAAGGAGACGATCCAGGGGTTCTACTGTGAGCCCTGCCAGCGCAACTTCCTGACCGCGCCGGCGCTGAAGCAGCACCAGACGAAGACGCACACGAACCGCCACGTCGGCCAGGAACCGAAGGAGCCCCGTCGTCTAGCTCCCGCTGTGCCGCAGGTGAGCGCCTCGTCGCTCATCCCCTTGCTGGGAAGACCTAACCACTTCTACTTGGAGGGGAAGACATTCGAATTGACCGGCTCTGGCCTCGTCCCTGTGTTCTTCGGCCCTGCTCCTGCTCAACCATCAACTGGAGGTGGAGGTCAGGTTGGTAGCGGAGATCATCTTGGAAGCCTGCGTGAAGTGAATCAGGGAGGTATTGCTCACGGCATCATGCCTATTTCCCCCGGAACGGGCAGTGGCACCAGCAGCCTTCCGGGGCCTTCGTGTGCCGCCCTAGCACCTGTGGCGGATGGCAACGGCAGAACTGGAGATGGAGATGATCTTGGAAGCCTGCGTGAAGTTGATCGGGAGGGGATAGTAGATGGGATTGACCTCACCCTGAGGCTCTAGCTTGGATCATGCATTGGAATATTTTTGTTTATCACCTTCAAATCTAAATTGTTTTGGTTAGTTGGAATTTGTCTGTTTTTTTTTATGGTGAACTCTAAGATTCATTGCAAACACCAATTGTAAGGAGTTACTGGGTCGGTCAAATCATTTACTTTTTATCTATTGGAGTCGTAAGACGATGCAAGTATTTTGAGTATTGCAGCAGCGTATGTACTTATTTGATGGACGATGCAATCGCAAAAAAGTTTGATTCGCTGTATATGATCTCTACACAAATTAATAAGAGTTCTCAGCTAAAAAAATTCAGATGTTGCTTCATGACATTTTGGATGTCTGATCTTTATTCAATGTTGAAGCTCCAGGTTTTGAACGATTTAATTTTGGGACTAGCTCTATATGCCTTCAGGAAATACAGAACATGCTTCCCTATTCTTTTATGTACAACTATATATATGGACTGGTGCTAATCATGTACTACTTAGATTAAGATATTTTCGAACTTTAGATTCTATAGCTTGAATTCTGCTGTTCTGGGGATCATGTGATAAGCTAATAGCGGCTCGGAATTTCATTTTTGATTATGGTTTCCCATAGGTATCTAATTAGGTTCTCAATATAACTTCATTTTTTCTCATATGCTACTTAATTATGTTGCAAATTTCCTGAATGAGAGCAGTACGAATCTTGCCGGCATCATCTCCTTCCCCAATCATGGATATGGGTGCAGCAACGCTCATGCTACCACCAGATCAAGCGGATCAAGAGTTAGGTGCCCATTGAAATGCTTCAGTTTGCTCGAGCCCAGCAGTCCTAACAGGGGATGAGGACGGTGGCGGCCTTAGCTATAGCACGCCATTACACATTAACTTATGATTGGCCAATCCTTGACTCACCAAGCAGACGGCCGTTGGCGACTACGTATCGACCAATGATGCTTCCCGGCTGCATCTTATCCTGTGTTTCCAGGAGTACAGAGATCCAGACGTTGCCACAAAGGTATGGCTACGTTCAGACCTGCATGTAAGTAGCTGGACAAAATCAGTTGGATTCTTGGTGTAAATTATTTTTCCTTCACTTCTTTGCGCAAATTCTAATTGATTACTGAATTTTCTAATGATGCCTGGTTCACCTTACCTACACGTAAGTAACTGGGCCAGATTAGTTTAATTCTTAGTGCATTTTTTCTGAACACTTCTTAAGTTCTTATCGCAATTTCTTATATACTACCATTTTCCTGATGATCCCTGGGTTAGTACCTTCTTATAGATTTGACAGCATGGGCTCATAAGACTTTACTTGAAAATGGCGAGAGACGATAATATTAAGACGAATACTGATTACATGGATGGAAACTTAAAGATCAAAAACTGCATTCTGATCATATAAGGAGCAGACCAAGGGTCAATACTAAAAACAGATCTCTGTTTTCTGAAGCTAGAAATGAGAAACAAACCCCATGGTTCTCCCAATTTAGGGTACATATAATCATGAATTCAGATATCTCAGGCACTTCTATGTTATTTGGAATTAGGTTACATGAGCATACCAAGTTAGATGATATCATATCCCATCAGAGATAATCTAACACCTATGCATCCAATTTTTCCTAATAAATAATTGAGCTTGATTTTTTTTCTTATGCAAACCTGTTAATTATCTCAATTGTGCAGAAAACCACAATGTTGTGAGGCGGCTAATATTTTTTTCTCAGATGGCCTGACTGGATCTCTCTGACTTCTTTCTCACAGCCGTGTAACACAGTACTTTCTGCTCACATTTAAGTACTATATACAAGTAGACTACAGCTACGCTACCGCAGTATTCCTTCCACATGTTCATTGAAATATTTAATTTCATATGTCACATGAAATTTGGCACTCTATAGTTTGCATCTACAAGGTCGCAAATTTCGAAATTTTAGATGGTCGGTGCATGCCACCTTTCATCCTGCTTTGTGTTTGAGGGTATATGACTCATTTGATTTTTTTTAGTTGTTATGCCTAAATATATCTGGGAAGACATCTTTAACTACTTGTAGCCTGTTCTCGGTAGTAACTTCGGATAAACCATGAAAAAAATGCAATGTTGAATATGTTACTTCTCTGGGGAATGAGGATTTCTAAGACAATGGTGAATACGTTTTCTGTCAAGTCCATTTCGAAAAAAAAAGTTTTCTATCAAGCAGAGATATGGAAACATAAGACCGTGTGTTCTGGGATCCTGATGTATATCAAGCAGGGAGACAGCTGCATATCAGGTCAGCAAAAAATTGAGTACTTTATTCATTCTGTGGTAGATTTGCTGAGATCGTCATCAAAGTTCATCCAATCTGGAATATGGTGGAAGCTCAAGTTTACTACCAAAAGAAAAAAAAAATGTATGATGGATCTGCTCTCAGAAGGTTTATTTTAATGGTGCCCGAATGTTGCCGAAGGTTAGTGCAAAAGGAAATTCATATGATGCATTTTCCCTCGGAATATTTATTAAACTTGTGTGCTGAATGTTTTCGTAATTGTAGTTCTCGCCCTGCTGTTCCTTTAGGAGGATACTTAAGTGACAACTCTAAATTTTTTTTTTTGCTTCACATGGCTCTTGGTTGGCAAAACATGTTAAAGTGTTCTTTGATAATAACGTGGTTTTAGAAAGGAAACTCAAAAACAAATGACACGGTTTGGGTGGTGTACTTCCTTTGATTTAAAATATAAGTCATTTTAGAAGGCTACTTCCTTCTAAAACATCTTATATTTTAATACGCAGGTATTATTTGTCTTTAGAAGTAGTTGTACTACTGCACCTTGATGCACCAGTGCAGGTGGATTTCAATGAATATTTGAACCATTGGGGCATCATTTTTCACTATTTAAGGATACCACTATAGTATATGCTAGATCTTAACTTCTTAAGACACTCCTCTATGGAGTTCTTTACTGCTAGGTGCTTAACGTTTATAACTTTCTACTCTTTCATTTAATTGGTACAACATCATCTGATAACATATTGTTACAAGGCCGTTGAGACAAAAATTAAAGATTCCAGTCTAAGAAAGATAAATAAAGGTTTTAGGGTATGACTAGATCCACTAATAAATATTGTCACTTCACATCGCATACATTATCTATTGTGCTTGGTTTATATGGAAAGTGAAAATTATCTTGCACCACATGTGTACATTTATATTTTATATGATGCTAAGAAAATCTGAAGCTGCCTAATTGTGACACAACTGAGAAAACATAAATATAATATACTAGTATGATAACCAGTTAAGAGCATAATTTTTTTAAAGAAAAAACCAATTGAAGAAATATATATATTTCAGAATTACGAATCATTTTTTTATAAATTATTATATGTTACAAAATGTACTTTTGAAAGGGTTGTAATTGCAACTTCTCTTTCATTGCAACTAGACGGGTGCCTACCTTCTTTATTATTAAAATATTTTCAATATAGTTCGAATATGCTGTCTTGTTATGTGAAATGAGTTAAAAACATGAAGTAGATAACTACAAACTGACATAAATTAAACTGAATTTATATTTATAAATTGAATGGAAATGACGACGTAATATTTTTAGAGGGGCTTCAGTATTATAAAGTATTCTAAGGTATTCATATATTTATGATTACGTCGTGATAATGGTAATGAAACTATATGGCAGGAGGATAAATTGGAAATTTAGATTTTTCATAAAATAGATAAAGGTTTGATTTCTATCAAAGATATAACAACCATATTAAGCTGACTATGGCTGCTGAGTCCTATAAATTTTTAGGGTGTATTTTGTGTAGTAAGTATGGATGACTTTTCCAGTGATGAAACAGACCCATGGTTCATCCTTTAGATTACTAAATGAACTCCCATGAGTTGTCAATGTGCACAAAAAGAGAAACTCATATGAGATGTCTTGGATCAAATTGGGAGGAACATCGTCCACAATATGGACCTTGTCCCATCATTGGATTCTAATTGACTAAGAGAGCTGATACAAATATCCCAACAGAAAAAATAAAATGAAGTCAACCATGTGTGGTACACACGTGTGGTTGCAGCCGCCGTGGTGCACAACTCACACAAAGCTGACAGGTTGCAACGAAAAATAGGATGGTTGCTGCTAGTGATATTGCAACACGTCTCCGTGAAGTTTTTTTTTCTTTCTTCTTCAACAAAATAGGGAGAAGTTCATCGAGAAGACACATGCAAAGGCTTGAGGTTGAGGCACATTGCGCAATTTTTGATCCACCAGAATATATATTATGCAAATCAGATGACTATGAAAAGTGGAGGCTACAATGGAGATTAAATTTGTTATTATAATAGATTTATGCACAATATAATGTAGAGAATGGACCGATCCTAATTCATACCTAACTTTCTGTAAGAAAGAACCAAAGAAACATAATATATGAATTTTGGTTCCAGCTTGGTGAACACCTTATACAAAATAATTGGAATAATAATACATGAATAGAGAATGATTGCGCTCATAGTAATAAATTATTATAATTAACTACAATTAAATTTAACGGTACACATCATCTAGACAAATGCAAAACAACCATGTAATTAGTAGTTGAGGGAAGGATAATTGGTTGGACTACATCAGTAACAATGGTTCTGCAGCAATCAAGAAACACTACAACAAAAACGCATGTTATTTCTTATTTCTTCTTTGTCAAGATGATTATCCGCTAGATAGTTACATAGGAGGCACAAATAACTGCAGAGAATGGCCAACTAAGAAAAATGCAATCTAATTATCACTCGGTATATGCCAATGATACTGTGGTGGGCATGGGGCGATGAAGCCCCATGGTTTCTCAACGAGGTGTAGTGTAACACCTCTAGTCGGTTGTTGATTGCTGCAGCTTATCCTGTGTTTTTCTTCTTTTTATCTTTGATATGCTTTGTAATAGGATTCCCTCGTCACTTTATATCTGTTCGGCCGTGTAGCTTAGGAGAAATCTTGCATTTCCATTTGTCTCTACTAGTATTATAAAATTAAGATATCTTAAACTTTGAAGCGAAAATGAAAATTTAACCTACTCACATGAGATCCAAATTTGGACAGTATTCCCTATACCATCTTCACCGATTAGGAATTTTGTTCAAACATATCATATGGTGAACTAAGTGTTAATTGTACTTTTCATTGGTCAATTTTCAAATCAACAAGGAACAACATGTTAGCAAAGCTCAATATGACTCCGTATTTTCATGTTGCTTGTGAGGCAAACATTAGATAAAAGGGAAAGAACAATCAAGAAATAATCATATAAAATTAATTAACTGATTCTTACATTTCCACTTTTACCGCTAAGAGAGACAACAAAAACTGCATCTCCAATGAAAGTGTTGCAGATGACTGAAACTGAATATGATTGTATGGCACATCCTTTACCTCTGCATCTGCATACCTCAGCAATTTAGTTACTAAAAGTACAGTTTATATATGGATCTTCATCTATCATGTAGGGATATGGATTTGTACTTACTTTTTGCGTATAAGAAATAAATAGTATTATAAGCTACGAAAGGTAGCATGACCACATCTCTTAATTATTATACTTGCACATAATTCCAACTCTCTTGGTTTCTATTCCTGCTTTAATTTATGATTGTTAGGTTATATATGGCAAATACGTGAGGGCAAAATAAAATACCATAGGAAAGATAGACTTAATTCATTTACGTAAATGGTATAAGATGGATATTATCTGCCAAAATATTAAGTACAATGAGTATTTTATCGCAGATTGGTTAATCTAAACCTGAGCGACTGGGTTGGATTCCCGTTTATCTCACTTAACTGAAAGATAGAGAACGATGTGCATACAACAGCGAAAATTAACGCAAACACGGTAGCGATTTTCCCTAAGCCATCATTTAATTAGGTTTAGTCATCCACCATAAATATAAGACATCGAGTAAATAGCTTTAGACCCATCCACCATTAGGACAACCATTACCGCATTTACACTTGTATTTTATATGCTAGCTAAATTTGGAGATGGTGATTTCTTTGGTCTTTTCTTCTTTTCAGCAATGTATCAAGTCTCGGTCATTTCTGCTTCGTTGATTACTTTCTAATAGAAGGAGAGAAAAATTATAAAATGTTACTAATTCTATATCTCTTCAGAGGGAAGTAGTACAAATGTCTCCACGTCAACTCTTATTAAGAAGATCTTAGCATATCTACAAAATCATTTCACTATGCAAACAACGACATGAGTGAGTTACCTGAATGATACATGAAGAAATAGCACCTTCTATCTTCAGAGTGATAATTAGTTGGAGACATTGAACACCTTGAAGAAATAAGCTTAATAGTTAGGGCACAGAGCACTGTTTGAAATTTCATCATGATCCTTGAGAAAAGCAGCTGAAAACCGAAACTGAGTAAATATGGTTAATAGAATTCATAGCTAAACTTACTATTTTCTTGCAGCGATAACTAAGAAAACAATCCATGCTAGATAATTGATCTATTCTATTATAAAATTATCTATTAATCCTCTTGGTCCTCCTCTAGCTTGGTTTATTGCTCACCAAAGTAGCAGTTACAGTCTTCTGTTCATGTTGATTATTACTAATCGAAATAAAGACAAGAAGCTACGAATAGTGTTTTTCAGGATTAACAATATGGCTCCAAATATCTAAGCAATACGTCTCTTATTATATCTTTTGACATAAAAAATAGTACATGCAGTGCAAACATCAAACACCGAATTATAGATAGTGCTCCACTTGTCCTGGATCGACAATGGTATACCAAAAACAGATATGCCATAAACGATTTAATTAGAATTACATATTACATAAATACTCCTTGCAATGATGGATTAGCTGTATTTTTTATTTTCGAATCGTTAGGAGGTACTGTAGGAGCAGGCCAGCATGGACTTAAAGATGTCCCTGCGGACATCCTGAAAAGTGGATTTGCATCTGAGATATAGAATGAATCTAGGATAATTTATCAAGAATTAAAATAAAACAATTATGTGTATAAGGCAAGTACGAAGATTATACAATCAAGAATCAAGGAACTCAACATATATATGTTCATCCGCTCACCACTGTATCCCTACATGCAGATATCCATGAGAAATTGTTTTACCTGCTGCGACGACCGAGCACATCCGATTCAACCTCCAAACTGCTACAATCAAATAAAACCTGAAGCCTTCCCCGATTGATGCATTGTGCTTCCAATTCCATGCACCCTTTTTTGCGGGTCAATTTCATGCATATATCTAACATCACGACCTTACAGAAATCTCACGTAGATGTGATTTTATTTAGCATCTATATAAGATGAATATATGAACTTATTAGTTATAATTTCATAATATATTTTTCATCAATCTATAAAAAAGTTTTATACATATTCATATGCTACCCTCGCATTCGTGAGGGCCACCTTGCTATTTAGGTAAAAAGACTTGGCACTAACATGACATATGCAAGCACTGATATCCTCTTTTGTATTAGACCAGCTCAACGAATGGTATTTATATATTCAGTTGTACCCAATGGTATCTTCTTCAACCAACCCTAGCCTCCCTGGTCACCTCGGGCGACTCTTGAGTCCCCCTGCGCCACCACTCTAAATTCTCTCTCCACTGCCCCTCAACCCTGCCGCCGCCGGAGGAGATCGCCGGTGGATAATAGTGGTGTGCCCCCAATAAAGCTTATCCATTGGTGTCCCTATCATGATGATCTTCCGCCACTTCCATGTGCACCCTCTTCCCTCAACGATGAATTAGGTTCTCGTGCATAAGGTTCATTGCGACAATTGGCTAACTAAGTGATCCCTCGCGAATTGCTCCAGATAGATCAACGACATAAAAAATGGCCCAGGAGACGTTCTTGCATTTATGATTCTTCATGTGCTGGATCGACTTCTTTGGTAGCATGCGCGAAGGGATCTTCGTATTTTTCGCCCCCGCGGGAAGGGTGCAAGACATGAAGAATCATTTTCCTTTGGCTCGTGGCTATAGGGATCCACCTTTGTTCAGCCTTGGCATCTTCATTGTTGTGATTACCGAAGTGTTAATGCAGGGATTATGGCAATCGTGTTTGAAGAAGAACAGATAGGATCTGGAAGTTCCATCTTGCATGCTCGTGTCGAGTCGAGAAGATCCTAGAGAATACTCGCAGCAGATCGGAAGAAGTATGAATTCAGACAGACTTTGTTCTTGGTGTTGCTCTTTGAGCTTGGTGTCTCAGTTTGAGTGTTTAAATCCCTAGGTCTGGCATTTGCTGTTCTACCTCAAAATGGTGGCTTCCTAGTTATTTCCTTGTTGAATGCATTGTCTTGAGAATGGACATTCTCGAGGGCAAAAATCCAAGATCTAAACATTCTGGTTGGACTGGGCATCAACGTTGTTTATGCATTTTTACCTTCATGGATGCGTTGTTTTAGAGAAACTTTTTTGGAGAAGAGGTGTCGTTACCAGTGTTTGTGCTATTGCTGCGGCGAGTTTCAGATTGCTTCAAAATGGTGTTTTCTTTGTTTCTTATTCTTCTTTATTTGTTTTCTGGATGGTTGCAACGTTGATGTCTAGACTTGCTATATGATTAATGCAGATGTTGGGTATGATTCATATTATCTTGGTATTAATATATTCCTATTATCCAAAATGTGAAGAATCACGACGCCAAACAATGAAATATAATAATGTGCTGTGACTTCAGAGATTGATTTTAGGCTACTACTCTCTCAGGGGAAATGAATTCAGGTCAGGTAGAAGATCCTCTTATTTTGCAGAGAAAGAAATTAAAACCACAAAGAATATTTTTTTTTGTAAAGAATCACAAAGAAGATCCCAAGGGTTCACATATGTAAATATTGTAACACGATACTGCCTCACAATTTATAGCAACCCACAATTATCTCTGTGTAATCCTACCCTTTAAATGACTCCATAATCTTTAAAGGAAAAGAAAATTCAACGGAGAGCTCTTGTTACCTTGTGAACCGACATACTCCGTGGACTCAACATGGACACCAACACAATCCGTATGGACATAATTCAGAGATCGCGCACCACCTAGCACTCTTCCCTTCCTCGCTAGTGCATCCACCACTAGTAGGGAAATAGCTATAGGGGCAAGCTTATTGGCAGCGGACCACTTCCAGCGCACACGACTGCTCTTTTTAGAAGCGGGTGAAAGAAAGGCATGTGATCGATACACACATAGTGGCAGCACACCGAGCAAGAAGGCACACGACTACTAAATGGGCTCCAGCTGTACCCTGGTCCAAAACATATCCGCAACGCGTGGTACTGGTGACATGCGACCGCGTGCCAAAATTAGGAGTCGCGTGCACCTTTATGCGGGAAAATCGCGCGCGGCAAGTAATGCGCGGGAAAGAAGCGCGTGTGATTTTGCCGCGCGGGAAAGGTTGTCTGCGCGCTATAAAATGACCACCGCGCGCCACCCCCGCACCCGTCGTCTCCTCCAAATCGCGCCCTACCTCCCGCAGACCGCACCAGCGCGCACCGCACCACAACACCACCGCGCATCCGCTGTCGCCATGCCGCGCCGCTCCACCACCACCGGCGTGCGGGAGCGCCCTAGCGGCGCGTTCTACGCGGAGAACCGTTCCAGGCCGGAACGGATCAACCTCAGCACGGACGAGACGGCGCACGAGGCGACGCGCGCCTACGACGTGGCGGCCTGGCGCCTCGGCCGCCCGCACGCGGAGATGAACTTCCATGACGTCTGGATGCAAGAGCAGGCGGAGGATCTGGCGCCGCCTTCGCGCCTCTTCACCGACGAGGACAAGCGCCGCCACAAGATGCTACAGCGGCAGCTCTACCACGCCGTCGAGGACGAGCGCCTCATGGCCGAGCGGAAGAGGCGCTTCCCAGCGGACGTCCAGGAGATGCGCGCCTTCTACATCGAGCACAAGGCGGTGCGGAAGGCAAGCCGCGTCGCGAGGAGGAAGGATAAAACAGAGCTCCGCGTCTTCATCCTGGCGCAGGAGGCCGACCCTCAGACGATCGGCGACAATGACGACATGTGGCAGGACGTGTTCTCCTCCACGCCGGTGTCCGACACCACTGTGTCTGCAAGATCGGACTGGAGCGACTAGAGGAGTAGATCGTCTCCGGTCCAAATTAACTACATATATATATGTTTCATATTTTATCGTACTAGTGTAATCGACACCGAACTCGATCTATATATATAATACTACTACATATTTTTATCTATATCACTTTTGTATAATTATTCATCTGCTTATTTGGAGTAAACTATAAACAGTATGCTAATAGCCGCGTGCAACGTTGTGGTGTGCTGCCAATTAGTTCATAGCCACCGTGTGCCCTAGCGTGCGCTGTCAGTAAGTTAATATCCACGTGCGCCCTTGGGTGCGCTGCTATTAAACTATGGCCGCTCTTATAAGTTAGGCGCGCGCTTGTTACACTTATCCTCAATCTGCTCGTCTAGCTCGGCTGCGCTTGCTGCCTGCTCGCGTGCGCGCTCCCTGCTCACCTGCGCGCCGACTCTGCTCCGCCGCGCGCCCATCCTCGACACTCGCCAACGTCGGACCTGCTCGCACCGGCGCCGGAGCGCGTGCAGGACGGACAAACCTGAGCGGCGCACGTCTTCCCCTTCTCACCGCGTGCCGAGGGTGAGTCCTCCACCTACAATGTCTCTTCCTCCTGACTGCGCCTGCTAACCGCTCGATGAAATGTCCGGCTGACAATGGCATCAACTCCGCACTGGAGGGCTTCTCTATACCGGCTATCACAACCAACTCGCCAGCATCGACTCTCCAACGGCTGGCTCGTCTTCACCAAACCATGCAAAAAATCCGGACGCGCCTCTGAGGGAGTGCCTTTGTGTGTTGTTGGATCCTCTTGCGTGCGTGGTGTCCACCACCAATCCGTCTTTTCAGCCATCGTTCAGGACTTCACCAACACCAGCGCCATCGATTTTTATATGTGCACCATCGTCCACGCCCTCACATATATGGGCACATGTCAGCCCGATCAACCCATCTCACGCGCGTCTTTGCCAAGCATGTCTGTGAGCATGCTCCTATCACCAATCGAACATCAGGCTGTCGCTGCATCGCCTCTTCAGGTCACAACACCTCCGCCTTTTATTTTGCCCATGCTACCTGGTTACAACACACGTCACTGGTGGTCTGCAGTAGTTGCACTAACTTGCGCCAATCAGTTCTTCCTCTCCTTCGGGTTGTATCCTCGCTGCAAGCGGCCAACTTCCTAGTCCCAGAAAATCGATGTCCTAGGCTGTCACCACACCGCCTCCCCTGCATGAGTCGCGACCGTCCATCGATGATAGATACCATGCCACCGGGTTCTTCCTTGCCTAATTCGAGTGTCATATCCGTGTTGAAGGAAACATACCCTAGATGCAACAACAAGTTGTATTATTCTATATTTCTAGATTCATGAACAAGTTTGTAGTTCTGTTGTACAAGTGTATTGGTTTTGATATTGTGATATCGTAGGAAAACGTAATTACGCATGTGGAGTTAAAAAAACGAAATATACATTTCCAGTGTCGCCTCTAATACTAGTTCGTATATTATTGATCGTCGTGTTTTGCTGGCTATAGGAAAATGTGAAGTTTTACCATGTTGGATAACAACATTGTTAGGGGAACAATGATGTTTCATAGATCCTGAATGATATATCGTGAAACATATCGTCAATATTTTTATAGGTAGTTTCTCAATGACAAATATTACCGTTACTAAGATCATTAGATCATAAGAATTACGTGGACATGGATACGATATGAATGTCGCGATATCATGAAACTTTACCTCATGATTGAGTAACCGTAAAGGTGGTCTTCGTGCATACCGGATAGTGTGCCGTAGTTCAACATTATGTAGTTATGGGAATTGGTACTCCGACGATGAAGAGATGCACTCTAGGGTGTCCACTCATGTATCATGGTGTTCTTCATCGTCTTACCTAGCATGTGACTAAGTTGTTATGTCACAGGAACATCAATGATACAATATGAGTAAAGGAGTACATGTTGGATAATGAGGATAATACAATGGTTTCACCTCCAACTATGTAAGATATCGAGTAGTAATACGACTTGTATTATAATTAATATGGAATGCTGTCATGATAAAGATCTCAGTGTTACTTCTGGGGATCGATGCGGTTATCAAGCGTCAAGACATCGATCATTCTCACGGAAGGTATTCCGGGCATGCCCACGTGTACCATAACCCGTAGAGTCACAAACTTAACGGTTTAACACCATTTATGAGCGTAAGTTGTACATGAATGTAAAAGAAGATGTCTGGGAGTGTCTCGGATGGTCTCTTCCGAGAAACCCAGAATCTCGGAAGTCCCCGGAATGATCTTGGAAGTTTCTGGAATGGTTCAGTGCATATAGGGAAGGGGTCGTAAAGTACCGAGAGGTTATGGAAGGTTCCGAAAGGGTCTGGGATGCTATGGGTTATTTTAGAAAGTCTAGAAGCTTCCATAATTGGTACAACCACTTTGCCTTAAATGGCAAGGAGTTTCATCCTAAGGCAATTCGGATTTGACAAAGAAGTTAGTAGGTTTGCTTTGGTGAAAACCAACCGAACTCGTCGAAACTTTGGGGGCTGCACTTGGAGGACCTAGGGCTGGTTTGGATGCCCCAACCACTTCATAAAGAAGGGAGAGGGCTTCCCAAAGGACACCAAGTCGAAACCTTGGACTCCCCTCCTTGGCCGCCACCTCCCACGAGTGAAACCCTAGCCATCGGCGCCTGACACGCGCACCTGACTCTTCTTTGCGGAGCACTGGCCAACCCTAACACCATCTTGATCTAATATTGACACCGATCATGTAAGAGATGTTGGATCTTCATCGCTTTTTCTGTGTGCTAGATGACATGTTCGACGCTGTGACACGTCCGACACTTGATCGTGGAAGCGGTTCGTGGGATAATACATCTCCTCGCAACTTGGTGAGTCTACTTGTGGGGATCGATTTGTGACAACATTAAACTCGTCATCAACAACATTTCGCTAATTTTCTCTATGAGGGTATTACTTTTACATCTCTCCTCGCATATGATTTTTCTTATCCACAAGAATTTGTTTGTATTGCTTAGCATGTTCCCCAAACCGTGCTTCCACAGGTAACTTGCATGGATACTGGTCATCATATGTCCTGTCTACTACCACTACGGCAATATAGGCAACCAACATTACTACTCTAGGCCGCCGTTAATTTTACAACCTTCTATGTCATCATTGATGAGGACCTAGTCGTTAGCATCATTGTCAAGTCCCCAAATACTATGTCTACTTTGACAAGCGTAGGCTGCACCGACACGTCTCTCTCTTCGCCGCTATGCTACGCGCAACCGTTTTGGAGGCCTCCTATGGTAGTCCCTAGGACACTGACCGAAAGTTCATGATTGTCTACCCCTACACGACCGGTCTTGGTAGCACTGGTACGTCTTCGTCCCCGAAGCATCAACCTCGCTATCAACTCCCTCCATCGTCAATGGTTATGAAAATTGAGTACTTATGATTTTTTTTAGGTATGATGAACTTATGAAAATTGATCTTCTGAGACATTATTACTAATGTTGAGGGAATAAGTGTAATCAGGAGGCAAACAGTATAGTAGCGATTGAAAAGAGTCCAATCTTTTTTGTCCACAAACATTTGTTGGAAAATAATGAAATTGAATTAATTTCTATTGATATCTGTATATCGGATAAAATCTGCGACAGATACAAATAATATATTAAGGTGTCAGGTCATCATATGCGGTGCAATTTATCTAGTTTAATTGCACCATTTATTGGGGAGTAGAGGGATAAGGATGACAAGCAATATATGCATGCCTGTTTTGCTCATACAATCGCATGCCAAAACTTGGATAGATTCGGTTGTGGCATGTTTCCATATTCAATTCCCCACTACACTGCTCTTCCAAGTTCAAGCCATAAAACAGATGGATACATATCTAGACACAAATAACGAATCCAGCAAGGACGCGTACGTCAAATGCACTGATGCACAAAAGATGGCAAGAAACGGTACAACAATGCATGCAAGGCCGCAGATACGAAGAGCAAAATGCTTTCACTCCTTAAAACAAGAAGATCGTGGAGCGTTTATTTCCGTTCCTAGCTCGTACATGCTCCCCTCGCCACAGCTATTACAAGTAGAACCCCGGCTAGCGAATAGATCACAATATCAACAGCGTCTAGATCCACACCCAGCCTCGATCTCAATCTCCAAATGGAGTCGACCGGCTCAGGCAGCTGCTCCACCGCGCCCACCTACCACGGCTCACCGTCGCTGGCCATCCGTGACGAGGAGAAGAAGAAGGGCACGGTCAAGTGCAAGTTCTGCCCGCGCGTGTTCGCTTCCTTGCGGGGGCGGGGCGGGCATGTGAAGGTGCACAAGAACGAGAACCAGAAGCAGCCCATGCACCGTCGTCCCGCCCCGCCCCCGCCGGTGCGCGTCTGGTCGACATTGTCCAAGGACCCCCGACTGCGCAGCCCTTGCCGCAACCTCCACGCGGCGCGCTTCAACGCGTGGCCCAAGCGCTACTTCCGCGACGTGCCTTTGGCGTTCGCCGGGACAGGCCGCCATGATCCCGCTCAACCGTCATCTGCGACCAAGAGATGCCGCCGGGCCAAAGATGGAGGCCATTCTCGAAGCCTGCATCTGCGTGAAGTGAATCGGGAGATTGCTGAAGTGAAGAACTACTTCCCCTTGCCCCTCTCCGGCAGCGCCATGCCGTTCTCCCTGTCTCAAACAGGCAGCGGCACCAGCGGCCTTACTCAGGCTTCGTTCGCGGTACCAACGCTGGCGACGGACGGCAACAGCCGGACTGGGGATGGAGATCATCTTGGAGGCCAGGAAGTCGTGCCTGAAGTGAATCTGGAGGAGGCTGACGACGGGATTGACCTAACTCTGAGGCTCTAGTATCATCAGGCCTTGGATTGGATTTATCACCTCCAGGTTCAAGTTTTGATATAATATGTTATGTTGGATTTGTCATCTGGTTTCACCGTATTTACCTGTAATTCATATATTGCGATGGAATAGGTCTACATGGTCAATGGTTTTTCAAAGTGTAATTCAATAAGATTCTGGATGTGCCTTTTCTCGTGTATACATGAAATCACTTTTTACCTTACCCTCTCATTCATAGCTGTGTGTATTATATATGTTTCACCTTTTTAATAGATACTGTACATAAGTCAGAAGAAATCACAATATGGTTTTATTGGGTCAAATCACCTTTTCCCCCATACATAAGGGAGTTTTTATTTCAAGGGGCCAAGCCCTTGCTCTACATTCATTCACCCACACAACCATTTTATTGTATAGTTTCGTAGATCTTTAAAAAAATACATAAAACTGGTATATAAACACTTCATTTCGCAGAAATAGTACTCCCTCCTTGCCAAAATGTAGTGCATATAAGGTTTTTTAGAAGTCAAACTATATACAGTTTGACCAAGCATGTAGAGAAAAATATCAACACCTTGATCGAGTACCAAATGAATACCATTAGATTCATCACGATGTATATTTTTATATGGCGTACATTTGATATTGTAGATATAGATAATTTACTCAATAAACATGGTAAAACTTTACATCTTTTGACTGTTCGAAATTCCTTTATGCCTACATGTCCAGTAGGTTGTACCCAAAGTGAAGGTTCTGAACTTCCGTATGCTCAGGACCACATACATGTCGAATAAATGGGTTTTCAGCTAACATATAAGAAGTTGCAAGAATTTCTTTGATACATCGATCTAAAGGAATAATTGTACACCAATGTTTTTTGTCGAAAAGGAAGGTCACGCCTCCGGCCTGGTCGTATCCGGCCGGGGAGGCACACTAGCTAGTGTTAGAGTTAACCTTGCTTAGGGGTACGTGTTACACGTTTAGGTACTATATGCGTGTGTTTTCCTAGTCTATGTCGTTCATCTGGGCGTGAGTTCTAGTCCTTGATGGATTACCATACCGTGTGTGGTATGTTCTTAGAGCATCTCTAGCAGAGCCCGTAAAATGCTTAAGATCGAAAAATAACCGCCAGTTTACAGGTCCGAGCTGAAAAATAGCGCTGATCAGTGACCAAAAACGAGGCAAAACTTAAAATATTTTTTCGGGCCGAGACCGAAACCCATACTCTGCCTGTATTTGTTGGGGCCGACGGAGCGAACCGAATACAGCCCGAACAAAATTCCTAGTTCGCGAGCGAGGGAAGTTTCAGCTCCTTCCAACCGCCGCCGCCGCCGCCGATCTGCGCTCCCTCACCTTCCTCTGCGGCGCCGTCGTCCGATTTGTCCACGATGAGTCTCGAATCGACCCCGCCGGCCACCGTTGCTAGCTCGCAGGCGCCGCCACCCTCTCCCGCGGTCACTGGAGCTTCCGCCGCTCCACCAACCACCTCGGCGACCCCTGCGACTCATGTGACCCCCGCGGAGGTATCAACCACGGTCTCGTCGGCGAGCGTGCTGAAGCGGCGGCGCACTGGAACGCATGTGGTCCCTCAATCCGGGGCCGCGGCGGCCACCGGTGATGTCCCGCCGGTGGCAACGAAGCCGAAGGCATCCCGTGCGAGACTGAAGAATTAAGCGCCCAAAAGGACGAAAGTGAAGGTGTCGATGAGTCGTGTCACCCCGCCTCCGTTCCCCTCCCCGCCAACGCCGCCGCCACCGGAAGCCACAGCCAATGTTGCCTAGGACATGCTCGACGATGGGTCAACAAGGTACACATCAACTCTTCCTCGGTTTTTCATCGCGACTAGATATTGAGGCCGCGTAATGTTAGGAAGGAGAACACCTCGTACATGGAGATGATGGATGAGGTGAACATTAACCCACTCCCTCCGTTCGACGTTGGGATGGGCAGAGATGAGGCCGACGGTGGGGACGGAGGGGAAGAAGGGGACGAAGGGGGAGAAGATGAAGGGGATGACGGTGTGGTCGAGGTGGAGGCCGATGGAAATAGGAAGAAGAGGCGGGCCAACAACTACACGGAAATTGAAGACGCCACCTTGTGCCGAGCTTGGGCCGCCATGGGGATGGATGCAGTCTCCGGCACCGATCAAACAGGGAAGCGGTACTAGCAACACATCGAGGACAAGTTCCATAAACTTATGCCGCGTGTTCGCCATCTTGTCGATCGCACCTACTGATCCCTCCAAGGACGTTGGGACGCGATCAAACCAGCCTGCAGCCGGTGGGCAGCAGCAATGGACCAAGTGGTGTCAAATCCTCCAAGCGGCGCAACTGTGGATGAATATGTGAGTGAATGTTTCGTTTGTATAATTGTAGTTTCTCTGTGATGACATATTGACAATTTTTTTGGTTTGTTTTGCAAATTTAGGACTGCATTGCCGATGCGAGGTACGGAGACATGGCCAGCCGCAAGGGCAAGAGCTTCACCATGCGTCATTGCTTTTATGTGCTTCTGTTATCACCAGAATTTAACCAAGTCTGGAGATGGGCCGTGGTTAGATGGGCTTAGAAGATATACATGGAAAATATTCCCGAACCGGCCTTGTACAAGAAGTTTGGGCAAGATTGCCCGTGTATCTGTAAATTATAGTAGGTTACGTGTCGGTTATAATTAAGAGATAGAGTTTAGCTCGTACACGGTTGGGTTTATTCCCAAGTTAGAGAGTCTAAGGACTATAAATATGTATCTAGGGTTATCGAGAAAGGAGGACGATCACGTTCACAACAAATCAATCTAGGCGCATCGCCACCCCTTGTTTCGAGGGTTTCTCCCGGGTAAGCAACATGCTGCCTAGATCGCATCTTGCGATCTAGGCGATATCAGTTTATTCGTTGTTGGTGTAGCTCGTGCTGAAGCCTTTTTGATGGCGAGCAACACCCTTATCTTAGGTGTTTTGGGGTTGATGACAATGCTTTCACGATGTACTTGTTTAGCTACGCTACCCCTCGATATCTAGCTGCCCTTACACCTATTTTAGGTGTAAGGGCAGCATCTTGCTTGATTCTTTATTTAGTAGATCTAATCCGTTATAGTTGCTCCTTGTTCTTCAAGGATTGGTTTGATATCCGTATGGTTAGGCCTTATAAACGGGTTGAAGGATCCGGTAGTGCGTAAGGTGTGGTTTATTAAGCTCTAGAGTGATTGTTCCGGGGATCAACTTCACGTTGGTTTTTAGGCCTCTTTAGGGCTGGTTTTCCATCATCTTACGTATCTGCTAGGCTCAATTACGCATAGGATGTTCCGATTATACGGTGAAAACCCTAGACTATCGTAGATTAGTTTAGCTTGATATTGATAAAGCACGATCCCCATGTCCTTATAAATCTAACATGAACCATGGGGCAATCGGCTCTTTGAGCCGATCCACAGAACAACTTAAGAGCCGATCGGGGCTCGTATTTAATGTTTACGTGTTTGCCATGCAGGAAACTAGTCGAATCAATCCATCACCTTCCTGACTAGGTATAGGTCAGGTGGGACGCCCTCGTAAGCACCAGGACGTGTGCCAGAAGGCATTGCGGGCCGTCGCCCGAGGGACCAGGGTCCACCGCAAGCCTGGGAGCCTCCCGGCTCTACTGTGTGTCCCGTTGACATGGGCATCCCTAATGGGCCTGCCGAAGATAGTACCCGGTGTTTACTGAAGGCCCACTACTCGAAGAATAAGAAGATTCGGAAGCCCAAGATATTATTAAGGAAATCTAGAGTTGTAATAGAAAGTCTTATTTGTAATCTTACGGGATGAGTTTGATACCTTCCCGGACTTTGTAACTTGTACAGCACGAATCCCTCGGCTCCGCCTCCTATATAAGGGGGAGTCGAGGGACGCAGAGATCATCGAATCATTGTTTACAAACCCTAGTTTTCATAATCGTCGAGTACTTTTCGGCTGAAACCTTCGAGATCTACTTGCCCTCTACTTCCAACTAAACCCTAGCCTACAATCCATAGGCATTGACAAGTTGATACCTTGTCAATTGGCGCCGTCTCGTGGGAATTAGAGGCGACAAGGAGCTGATCTCGATGGCACGTTCAAGATCGTCGACTTCATCAGTAGCAAGCAACATCATGGACAGAGGTAAACAGATCGAAACTGGTCTTGTTGATTTTATTCCTCACCCGCCCTCCCGTTTGGATGCATATGCGTATCTGGAGGAGCCAATGAAGATGACGTTTGGAAAATTCGATTTCCGCGTCCAGAAAGAAGGAGTATATCGTCTCGAAGTTCCGATCTCGTCGGGATTATCGGTGGGTGGTCCTGATCTCTCAAACTCAGTATCATCCGTCGAGTCAAGCGATAAGGAGATTTCGTCGCCACGCTTCATCGACAGCAGAGCAAGTGAAAAACTCACGAAAATCTTCAGCGACATGTCCTTCGAATCATCGGCGGACTCTTATATAAGCGATGATTCGAGCGACACTGATAGCTTCGACTTCATCGACAAATCCACCTCTATTGGGAAGGTCTTCACCAAACTCTATGATGGTGTCACCGAACCAAGCAAAGTGAAAACTCCAAAATATCACCAAGTTTATGCCATTGGAGATGCAAGTCGCGATCAAGAGGGAACATCGGAGGCTTTCGACGATTTGGGCAATCCCTATGTCGATCCCTCAGATCTAAGGAGAGGTTTGGGCACTAAATATGTCGGGCCCACACCACGCGTCAGAGTTCAACTTCCGCAAACAGCCTGGGATAGAGCTGCGAAAGCTTTAGATGGTTCGGAACCAATGACGACAACTGCTACAGTCCAAGAACTGCAAGCTTATCAATATAGACTCGCCAGAGCTGGAAGAGAACTGGAAAAACAGACAGAAGCTTTAAACAGAAGAAAGGAGGCAGCCTCCGCGTCAAGCAGACGAAGGGCAGAGTTAAGTCGACAATCTGGAACCTCGGGAGATAGCCATAGAGAAGCTCGGAACAGAGCAAGGTCAAGATTGCAACACATACCTGAAGGAGAAAGAGAGTACCTGGTTCAAAATCTCGACATGTCTTTTATGTCGATAGACACAAGAGAGAATATTATCCCCAAGACACCAGAAGCTGGGTATATGGCGACACAAGCCTTTATCCTTGCATCTAGGCCACCTCCAGGAGATCCAAGGGAGGCTTTGTACAACATGGCAGTGGCAGGAGCTGAAGCCATGGGAACGGCGTTTGCACCAACACCGCCAGAAGGAGCAGCAAGGCAAAATAGTCCACGACCTACGACAGCAGCAACAGAGCAAATGTCGAAGGAACAAGTGGAGCAAGAGACACGGCAGCACAAGCAAGGGTAGACAGAGCACGACAAAGCAGAAGGGAACATCGGTATTCCCCAGAATTAAACGACGAGGATATGTGCGGTTTGCCGTGCTTCACAAGGAGAGTACGAAAAACTCGAGTCCCTTCGGGATTTAAGTTGCCTGATAATTTCAAGAAATTCGACGGCCTGCAAGATCCAGAGGATTGGCTAGTTGATTACCTCGAGACGGTGAAGTTAACTGGAGGGACCAGGGCAACAGCCATGCAAAGCATTCAGGTGCATTTAAGTGGAGCTGCACGATCTTGGATCAAAAAGCTTCCTCCAGGGTCTATCGACAGCTGGGATAGCTTTGAGGACATATTCGTCAAGAATTTCCGATCCACCTGCAAGAAACCCGCGTCTCTAGAGGAGTTACGCGCGTGTCGACAGAAGCCAGACGAGCCAATGAGAAAATATATTCAAAGGTGGAACATCATAAAAAACTCAGCAGAAAATATATCTGACGAGAGGGCAATAGATGCATTTGTCGCAGGGATCAGGCGTGGAGATTTTGTCGAAGATTTGGGAAGAACCAATCCAAAGACAGTATCTGCATTAATGGAAATAGCAAACAGATGGGCAGATGGAGAAGATGCTGTCCACAACAAACGGCATAGGTCGCCAGAGGAGGACCGCGGTCGAAATTATCAATCAAGGCGACGATTTCCTCGGCAGTACTCGAATTATGATGCTCCAGGTCAAATTTCGGCTGGTTTCCGGGCCAGTGCAGGAGGAAATAATCGAGATGATTACCAGAGAAGTCATGAGCAACGAAGTGACAATAGAGATGAATTTCGACACAATTGGCAAAATAGCGGGCCAAGGTTCCAAAGGCCTTCTGTGTCTCTGTTATCACCAGAATTTGACCGAGTCAGAGGTGGGCCGCGATCAAGATGGACTCGAAGAATATATATATGGAAGAAATACGTGAATCGGCCTTACATGCAAAGTTTGGGCTAGTTTGCCCTTGTATCTGTAACATATTAGATTACGTGTCGGTTAAGAGTTAGAGTTTTACCCGTGCACGGTTAGGTGCACGCCTAAATTAGAAAGTCCCTTGGACTATAAATATGTATCTAGGGTTTATGGAAAAAACAACAACCAACGTTCAACACAAACAAATCTCGGCGCATCGCCAACTCCTTCGTCTCGAGGGTTTCTCCGGTAAGCACCATGCTGCCTAGATCGCATCTTGCGATCTAGGCAGCACAAGCCTGCCCACGTTGTTCATGCGTTGCTCGTGGCCGAAGCCTTTTTGATGGCGAGCAACGTAGTTATCTTAGATGTGTTAGGGTTAGCATTGTTCTTTGAATTACATGCTTTCGTTATGCAACCCTTGCACATCTAGCCGCCCTTACACCTATCTCAGGTGTAGGGGCGGCACCCCGCTTGATCATAGTTTAGTAGATCTGATCCGTTACGGTTGCTCCTTGTTCATCAAGGATTAGTTTAACATCCGCAATAGTTAGGCCCTACAAAGGGTTGGAGGATCCAGCGGCGTGTAGGGTGACGTTTGCTAGCCCTAGAAAGGATGTTCCGGGGATCAACCTCGTGTTGGTTTTTAGGCCCTGTCTAGGATCGGCTTACGGTCACCGTGCGCGAGCGCGAGGCCCAATCGTGAGTAGGATGATCCGATTATGCGGTGAAAACCCTAAATCGTCATAGATCTCATTAGCTTTATCTTGATCAAGCAGGACCACCATATATTCGGACACCTCGTTCGAATCATGGGTGGATCGGCTCTTTGAGCCGATTCACAGGATAACCTGAGAGCCGATCGAGGCTCGTATTTAATGTTTACGTGTATGCCATGCAGGAAACTAAGCGAGGCATCATCCACACCTTCCTGACCAGGTATAGGTCAGGTGGCACGCCCTTGCGATAGCATCGGACGTGCGACCAGGAGGCTTTGCGGGCCTGTCGTGGTATCGTCACGGCATATGCCATAGGGTGGCTAATCGAAGGGGCTCCTGAGAGATCTCACGGCGGTATCCGGAAGCGGGTTTGGGCACGAGCGACACGGCGACGTACCCAGGTTCGAGGCCCTCCGGTGGAGGTAAAACCTCTACTCCTGCTATGAGTGTATATGGTAATCACACAGTACAATGGTGCTCCTAGAGCTGTATCCGGCTGACCCTGAGAGGCTAAGGGAGACGATGATCTCTCTCACAGGGCAGCGCTGTAGGTAGGTGAAAGCAATAAGTGATCGATCGTCCCCTGCACGAGAGGGGTAGTGCGGCTTATATAGGCACCGGCACTTTACATATAAGACCCTATAGTCTACTGGCCGGCTTGGCCGGCTTCGGCTTCCGCTCCTTCCCGAGGCGGTGACGTCGGGAGCCGTTGAGGCGTCATGGCCTCGTCCCATCCGGCTGCCCAGGTCAGCGGTATGGAGAGGAGGTGTCTCTCGTCGCCGTCAGCCCACCGTAGCCCGTACGGCGCGTCGTAAGCCATGATGGCCTGTCCGGCGCGTGGCACTATTGCTCCACGAGTGCCCCGCGCTTTACGGAAGATGAAGTCGGCGTGGACTTTGGGAACCCGGATCACCAACCCGGTTCCTTCCAGGTGCAAGACTCGCCAGCCTCGAGTCGGTCCGAGGTACAGACCCCCGGCCGGATATGGCTTGTAGAAGCCGGCCCAGCTACAGCATTGGCGGCCGTAGCCGGGCCGACTAGGACCTAGAGCCAGCCGGCTCCGGACCAGCCGGCCACGGCGCCGGCCCGGCTGCTCCTCGGCCGGCCTTTGCCGCGAGCCGGCCGGTGGCCAGCCGGCTGCTCCGCGTCCATTGCCCTACCCGGGTCTTCCCCCGACATTAGCCCCCGAAGCCGGCAAGGTCCTGCGTTTAGAAGGACCTAGGCAGGTTTTCCTGGCTTCTCGAATATATTTGACGGCACTTGGAGGGGCCGACTGAGGATTTTCATTCAGCCGGCTGCGCCCTCGTCCGGCTCGTTCCTGCCGGCTGCTCCCAGCCGGCCGCTTTTTACACTTGTATAGTTTTTGCTTTCTTGCAAGATTTGATGGCGCCTCCGCCTTGCTGAAGAGTTTTGGTTCGACTGGAACTTTTTGTCCGGCTCCGGCTTGCCGCGCGCCGGGGTCTCCGCCGCCTCGGGTCCTGCGCCCGACTTGACCGGTCTGACGCCTGGCCTGGCGGTCGGTTCGTCTGGTCACATCAATGTCCCTCCGGATCCGGTGCGGTCGTGGGCGACGTGGTGTGGCAGTTTCCGGTAACGGTAGCGGTCGTGGGCGACGTTAATGCGCAGAAGATCCGGGCGGCGTGGCCCACGAACGCCACTTGGAGGCCAACCGCCCGCGGCAGGAGGCTATAAATGCCGCGGGGGAGGGTACCGAGGCGGCACTTGCCCACTTCTCCTTCCTCGCGCTCCTGCCTCCGTCGCTCTCCGCGCGCCCAAGCTCTTCGCTGCTCCGGCGAACGTCCTCCGCTGGCGAACTCCGGCGACCGAAACTCCATCGTTCCGCCGCCGCCGCCCCATCAATCCGACGTCACGGGGCCGCGCGTCTCGACGGAGCGTCCGCAGCCGCCGCTGTCGCCGCCGCGGTCGCAAGGTTCTTCCTCGCCGTTCCGCCTTTCTTGGTCATCTTCTTCTTCTTCGACCTCGTCAATGGCGTCCCCCAGCGGATCATGGAGGGGCTCCTACATGCGCGAGGATGACATCGAGCGCCTGGTGCGCCTCCGGCGGATCCCGCGGTCGGTGATCACGCGGGTGCCTGGCAAGGAGGCGGAGCCCAAGCCGGAGCCCGGCGAGCGCGTCGTTTTGGCGCGCACCTCGACCGCGGGCTGGGCCTGCCGGCTTCAACATTCTTCCGGCGGTTCCTCGACCATTTCGGTCTTCAGCCGCACCACCTGCCGGCCAACGCGTGCGTCCTCCTGAGCTGCTACGTCGCGTTCATGGAGGCTTACGCCGGCCTGTGGCCCGACATCGACTTCTGGAGCCGGCTCTTCTACTTGAAGGCCCAAACCACCGAGGGCCGCCTGCGGGCCTCGTGGCGCCGCCTCGATCTACACCCGGCCCGGTACGCCTTTCCCCAAAATCCCCACCGTCGATTCGGTGAAGAATTGGCAGATGTCATTCTTCTACGTGCGCAACGACGGGGCGCTCGTCGACCGGATCAACTTGCCGGAGTTCAACCCGGCTCCTCCAGTTGGCCGGATCAATTGGAGCCACAACGCCCGCTCGACGGATCCGAACGCCGAGGTGAACCTGCTGTGGGACTTCCTGGCGACAGCCACTGATGGCGGGCTGACTGCCGAGGATCTCCTCTGCACCATCGCCGAGCGCCGGGTGCTGCCGCTCCAGATGCGCTCCCACAAGATCGGGCACATGTCCGGCCGGTTCGATCCGAACCGGACGTCCAAGGCGCCGCTCAACAAGGCCCAGGTGGCCAGCCGGGTGAACCACATCACCAAGGCGAACCTGACGGAGAGCTGGAGCTACGGGCTGGTGCCTCGCGACAGGGAGCATCCGCCGGCGCGGGTAAGTCTCATGTCTCTGCCATTTTCCGCGCTTGCGGCTGCGAGGCCGACTTCCTTTTCTTCTGCCGACTTCCGGCTTGTCATATGTTCATGTTTTTTCTGTCTTTCTAGCTTTTTGAGCGCCCGAACGCCGAGGACGGCGACCTGGCGACGAAGAGGTGGACGCCGGATCTCGTCGATCCGGCCGACCAAGCCGGCGAGCATGCCGGCGACGACGACCTGCCGCAGCGCTCGATCTAGGCGGCCGGGGGGAGCACAATCCGCCCCTTCACGCGAGCAGCAGGAGGAGGAGGTGGAGCCGGCGACGTCCCGGCACGGGGCCCATCCCCGCCGTGCCTCTCGCGTACGAGGCCGCCAAGCACCACGGCGACTTCGGCGCCCAAGGGCACGAGCGAGCCGGCTCCACCGCCGCCTTGGAGGCGAAGGCGAAGAAACAGCGCCGGCTGCAGCCGAAGATGGTCCCGGAGAAGGCCGGGTGAGTTCTTTCTCTCTTTTTCTTGTTTGATTCCTTTTCTTTCCTTACTTTTATACTTATTATCTCTCTGTTTATCCGGCTAGGGCCCCTATCAAGTTTGCCCAGGGCGGCAAGCTCCGCGCGTTGTGTCGCCGCTTCCCCGCCAGCAGAGGGAGCGGACGCCGCAGCCTTCCTCGCGCGCATCTACACCGCCGCCGCCTGCCGCAGGGGCGCCTTCCTTCGCCGTGCCGCTGGCCTCAGCGCCTGATCGCGGCACGCGGGTTGAGCCGACTCGCCAAGCGACGCTGGACGACATGTTCCCGGGCCGGACTCGTCCTCCCGGGCCCAGCCCGCTGGGGCTGGTCTGGGAATGCCGCCGTCGACCGGAGCCGGAGCCGGCAGCTCCGCACCGCCTGCGACCGGAACCGGAGCCGGGAGGGCTGCGCCGTCCACGATTGGAGCCGGAGCCAGGCCGAGCGTGGTGGTGCTGGACGAAAGTCCGGAGGAGGCACCCCAGGCGCCGGAGGCGACTGGGCCGGCCAGGCCATCTCGCTGCGCCGGAGCGACGCCACCACCGCAGCCCGACGACGGAGGAGCCGGCCCGACAGGAGCCGGCAAGAGACGAGCCGGTGCGCACGGAGGGCGCCGACTCGCGCGCGCTGGTGAGGACGGGGACCCCAACGGTGTCACCGCAAGGCCTGCACGTGGCCAAGGGCGCACTTCTTCTTCAGGTGCCGTCCGCCTCCGACTCCAGCCTCGGCTCGGCTGCCACCATGGAGCAGGCGTGGCTCCGCGCCGACTCCTACGAGGTGACCAGCCGGGAGGGGAACCCCGGCCAAGCATCGGTGGAGATGTTCTTCTCCAGCCTGCAGGCCAATCTCAAGGCCAGGGCAACCGAGGCCGCGGCTAACGTCGCCAAGGTGGAGGAAGCCATCAAGGTATGCTTCAACTGTTTTTTGATCTGAATATTATCCTTGTAGCCCTCCGAGGCATGGGCCGGCTGCTTGGAGCCGGCACGGGTTTCGCCTGATTGACTAACTTCTTCTTTTTTCCTTAGGCTGTGGCGGATCGGCGCACCGCTCTGTACAACCGCGCCGTGACCCACTACCACAAGGCCAAGCTGGACCGGGCCGACTTGGCCCGCGAGCTGGAAGCCGCCAAGGGTAAGCTCTATGCTTCTTTCGACTTGATGTCTTGTTTTCTTTCTAATATTGGTTGGCTGACATTCCTTTCTGGCCGACTTGCAGTTGAAGCCGCCAAGGTCCCGCAGCTGGAGTCGGATCTCCGAGCCGCTCGCGACCAGTGCGCCGTGAGCGAGGAGGCGGGCCGATCCGCCGCCCGCAAGCTTAAGCTGGCTGATCAGGAGCTGACGCGGCTGCGCCTGCTGGAGCAGAACCACCTCAAGGAGCTTGCTGCCCTCAAGAAGGACGGGGAGGAGAAGCTGGCGGAGCTGAGCAGGCGGCTGGACGAGGTGGAGAGGCAACGGCTTGCGCTTCAGGAGGAAGTCACCACCAAGTCCACGGAGCTGACGGCCACCGCCAAGCGCTGGACGGAGGGGATTGGCGCGCTTGATCGCGGCTTGTCGGGTGAGTGCCTCTATGTTTCCTTCCCTTTGCCGGCTTTCGCTGTCGGCTGCCGGCTTAGGTTGGTAGCCGGCAGCTGAAACTTATCTTTTTTCGCTATCTCCATCTTCGGGCTGGGGGCAGTCGGTTCGTGCCGGCTGCCGCCAGGTTTTTGCTTTGCTCCTTCGAAAATTTGCATTTTTCAGCTTATTTCGGCTTTTGGTGGTTTCTGACATGCTTCTTCCCGCAGCGGCCTTCCCAGAGACGCAGGATGCGGCCTTGGCAGCCGTTGGCGTTGAGCGCGAGTCCCGGAGGCAGGCGACTGGCGAGGGCAGCTCGGAGTATTTCTCCATGGAGGATCACCTGGCGTCCATGAGTGCCCGCATCGAGCCCATCACCAAGCTCGGCTGGGAGCTTCGGAAGGCGGCCGAAGAGCTGGTGCCCATGCTGTGGCCTGAAGAGGCGGTGCCGCAAGATATCTCCGGCCTCATCGCTGCGATGGAGCGGGCGCCGGACCGTTTCCTCGACTGGAAGGAGTCGGCCACGCGCGCCGGTGCCGACATGGCGCTGTCCTTCGTCCTCTCTTGGTACAACGAGGTGGACCTGGGGCAGCTTGAGTTCCGGCGAGCCGGCGTGGAGGACAAGCTCCCGCCCGATCTCAAGGCCGCCCGCCTTGCTCGAGCCAGCGCCATCGCCGAGTTCGTCGACAAGACCCTCTTCGTCGCGGACCCGAACCCTCCTCTGTCCGATGGAGAGTACATGGACGATGAGGAGGCGGAGGACGTGCCTGAGGATGACCCGGCAGCCGGCTCCACTGATGCTCCTCCAGCTGGCGCTTAGTTTACTCGTCTTTTGATTGTTGCTTTTGCCAAGACAATTTATCAAATCCCCGGGATGCCGGTGCATATGTAAGACAATATAATTATCCTTTTATTAAGGCACACTTTAATGTGTTTGTTAATCATTTGTGTGCCGGCTTGCTTTCTTCGACTTGTTCGCTTCTTCCTATCCGCCCCACTCTTTGGCTGTGCTCTTGCCGGTCGTACGTCCGACTTGCGATCCGTCGCCGGATCAAGAGCGGGTCACCGAGGAGGCCGACGCATTTCAGCTCGAACGAGCTGAATTCGGCAATCCGACACTTTATGAAAATTTGCAAGTCAATTCGCTTTTACTCTTTCCCTTAGTCGCTTTTCGCGTGCCGGCTCCCTAGGCCTTACTCCCGCCAGCCGGACAGCCGGGTTGCGGTCTGTAGCTGGATCGGAAGCCGGCTGTCGGAAAACCGGATCACGTTACTGATCCGACCGCGTGAGAGGGTTCAAGCCAATTGGCGAAACGAGGTAAAGTACGCGAAAAACTTGTCGGAAACGGCGCTCTTGGCGCAAGCTTTTTCATAACTTACAAAAGGGATACAAGGGATACATACATTCCTGCTCTCATGTGTAAAATGGGCGGAGCAACCTGACATTCCAGGGACGTTTAGTCTCCTCGTCAGCCTTTGTCCGGCTTGTTTTTCTTAGCCTCTTGGGCATCTATGAGATAGTAGGAATCATTGCCTACTCGCCTTGCTCACGATGAAGGGACCCTCCCATGGGGATGCTAGTTTATGCTGTCCGATCGTCCGTTGGATCAGCCGGAGCACTAGGTCTCCTTCTCGAATACTAAGGTCTTGACCTTCCGGCTGTGGTAGCGACGGAGGCTTTGCTGATATACGGTTGACCTGGACTCGGCCATCAGCCGGACCTCTTCAACCAGGTCGACTCCATCTTCGCGAGCTTCTTTGGCTTCAGCTTCTGTGTAGAGCTTGATCCTTGGCGCGTCGTGCTCGATATCAGTCGGCAGGACGGCTTCGGCCCCGTATACGAGGAAGAAGGGTGTGAACCCGACTGAGCGGTTTGGCGTTGTGCGCAGGCTCCACAGCACGCTGGGCAGCTCTTCAATCCAGCAGCCGGCTGAGCGCTCAAGCGGCTCCACCAGCCGGGGCCGGATGCCGGCTAGGATCAAGCCGTTAGCCTTCTCCACTTGGCCGTTGGTTTCCGGGTGCGCCACGGACGATAGGTCCATCCGGATCCCCATTTCTCCGCAATAGCGTTTGAAAATGCCTTCGGCGAAGTTGCTGCCATTGTCGGTGATGATGCTATGCGGGTAGCCATATCTCACGATTATTTCCTTGAGGAATGTGACGGCTGTGGAGCCGTCCAGCCTTCTTGATTGGCTTGGCTTCGATCCACTTAGTGAACTTGTCAATCATCACCAAGAGATGAGTCATGCCGCCTCGGGCTGTTTTGAATGGGCCCACCATATCCAAGCCCCATACGGCAAATGGCCAGTGTAATGGGGATGGTCTTCAAGGCGGAAGCCGGCGTGTTCCTTTGCTTGGCGAAGCGTTGGCAGCCGTTACACTTCTTCACCAGTTCTTCTGCGCCTCTGAGCGCAGTCGGCCAGTAAAACCGTGCCGGAAGGCTTTGGCCACTATGGCTCGGAGGAGGCGTGATGGCCGCACTCACCCCGATGGATTTCCCTTAGGAGTTCAATCCCTTCAGCCGGCTCGACGCACCGGCTGGAGCACCCCACTTACGCTGCGTTTGTACAGCTCGTGGTTGATGATTGTATAGGCCTTGGCCCTTCTCTCAATCTGCCTCGGCCTGGACTCTGTCATCAGGCAAAGACACCGTCGGTGAGGTAGGAGAGGAATTCTTGTGCCCATGAAGGTACGCATCTTATCTCGAATACGCTGACCAACAGTGGTCTCCCGCGTGGGAGCTTCCGGCTTCGATCGCATGGTCGCCGGGTTCGGCTTGCTAGCCGGCGGGTTCGGCTTGCTAGCCCCCGAGTGTGGCGATGAAGCCCCCGGGTTGGACCGAGAAGTCCTCGGTTCGGCATGGTAGCCGGCGGGTTCGGCTTGTTAGCCCTCGACTTGGGCGATGAAGCCCCCGGTTTGGCTGAGCAGCCCCTGGTCAGCCGCACGAATATTGAATCCGAATCCGGTGACGGTATGATGGACGGCTTCTTGATAACCGCCAAGGCGATGCCCGGCGGAATGGCTTGCCGGGTTGAGCCAATCTTGGACAAGGCGTCAGCCGCCTCGTTGTTTGCTCGTGGCACATGGTGGAATTCGCAGCCGTCGAAGAAGCCGGATAGCTGCTGGACATGGAAGCGGTACGAGGCCATGTTGGCGTCCTTCGCATCCCAGTCGCCGGATGCTTGTCTGATAACCAAGTCGGAGTCGCCGAAGCAAAGTATGCGACGCACGCCAATCTCCTTGGCCAGCTTCAGCCCATGTATGAGTGCTTCATACTCCGCCACATTGTTGGATGCGGCGAAGTGGATCTGCAGGACGTAGTCCAGCCGGTCTCCCTTGGGAGAGGTGATGACGATGCCGGCTCCCAGGCCGTTGCGCATCTTTGAGCCGTCGAGTGCATCTTCCAATGTGTGGAATCCGGCACAGGCGGCAGGTACTGCATCTCAGCCCAGTCGACGAAGAAGTCCGCGAGGATCTGCGACTTGATGGCTGTGCGTGGTAGAGGATGGTGTGGGCGGCTAGCTCCAGGGCCCACTTGGCGACCCGGCCGTTGGCATCCTTGCTGCCGATGATTTCCGCCAGAGGCGCTGTGGCAACCACCCGGATGGGATGTTCTTGGAAGTAATGCTTGAGCTTCTTGGCTGCCATGTAGACACCGTAGGTGACTTTCTGGTAGTGGGGGTAGTTTTGCTTCGACTGGGAGAGCACTTCGCTGAGGTAGTAGACTGGGCGCTAGACCAGCTGCTCTCGCTTTCGGCTTCTTTGCGCTCCACCACCAGGACAACGCTAACCACTCGGTTGGTGGCTGCGATGTACAACAGCGATCGGCTCCATTGAACCCGGCGTTGCGAGGATTGGCGCGGTTGAGAGCACGCGTTTTAAGTCACGGAAGGCTTCATCCGCCTGCGGTGACCGTGACGAACTTGTCCGCCTTCCTCATCAACTGATATAGGGGCAGTGCCTTCTCCCCCAGCCGGCTGACGAAGCGGCTCAAGGAAGCCGGACAGCCAGCCGAACTTCCGGACGTCCTTGAGGCACCGCGGCAGCTCCATCTTCTCAATGGCACCGATCTTCTCTCGGGTTGGCTTCGATTCCTCGCCGAGAGACGAGGTAGCCCAGAGTTGGCCGGCCGGCACGCCGAAAGTGCACTTGGCCGGGTTGAGCTTCATCCGGAATCTTCGCAGATTGGTGAAGGTTTCTCTCAGGTCATCAAGGAGGGTAGGCATCTCCTTGGTTTTTACAACGACATCATCCACATATGCGTGAACATTTCGCCGATTTGATCCTCGCAAACACTTTTGCATGCACCTTTGGTAGGTGGCGCCTGCATTTTTCAAGCCGAATGGCATAGTCGTGTAGCAGTAAGCTCCGTACGGGGTAATGAACGAAGTCTTTATTTGATCAGCCTGATTCAAAGGAATCTGGTGGTAGCCTGAATAGGCATCTAGAAAAGACAACAGTTCACAGCCGGCAGTCGAGTCTATGACTTGATCTATGCGCGGCAGGGGGAAGGGGTCCTTCGGGCACGCCTTGTTCAGGCTGGTGTAGTCGATACACATGCGCCAGGAGCCGTTCTTCTTCAAGACCAGGACCGGGTTTGCTAACCAGTCCGGGTGCAGTACTTCCATGATGAAGCCGGCAGCTAGGAGCCGGGCGATTTCTTCACCGATGGCCTTCCTTCGTTCTTCGGCGAAGCGCCTGAGAGGCTGCTTCACCGGCTTGGCGTCAGCCGGACGTGGAGGTGGTGCTCAGCCAACTCCCTCGGCACACCCGGCATGTCTCTTGGAGTCCATGCGAAGATGTCCCGATTCTCACGGAGGAAGCCGGTGAGCTCGCTTCCTATTTCTTGCTCAAGCCGGCACCGATGGTGACGTACTTGTCCGGCTGCGCCGGGTCCAGCGGGATCTTCTTGGTGCTGTCGGCCGGCTGGAAGTGAGTCGTCCCAGCCGGGTTGCCTCCAGCCGGCATGTCCGTTTGCGCGGCCTTGGCGAGGGCAACGGCGTCGTGGATGAGCTGCTTCTCGGTGGCGATGACCAGCGTCTGGGCCATCTTGGAGCTCTGCGTGGCGCAGTCCATGGAGCGGCGATAGTCGCCGGCTATGGTGATGACCCCCTTTGGCCAGTGCAGCTTCATCTTTAGGTACCCATAGTGGGGCACCGCCATGAACTTGGTCGGGGCCGGCCTGCCCGGAGCGCGTGGTAGGGACTCACGAGGTCCACCACCTCGAACTCGATTCTCTCGGTGCGGAAGTGGTCCGGCTTCCCGAACATCACCTCCAGCGTGATCCGGCCGATCGGCTGGCAGCAGTGGCCTGGCACGATGCCATGGAAGACGGTGGGGTGGGGCGCAACTCGGCCTCCTGGATGCCCAGCTTGCGGGCGGTGTCGCGGTAGAGGATGTTGATGCTGCTGCCGCCGTCGATGAGGACGCGCGAAAATCGCACGCTGCGCCGAGTCGTGCCGATGGTGGGGTCGAGGACCATGGCGTAGCTGCCCGGCTTCGGCAGGACAGCCGGTGTGTCGCGGCGATCAAATGTGATGGCCTGCTCTGACCAGTTTAGGTACTGGGGGACCGGCGGTATGACCGCGTTGACCTCGAGGGAACGGCTCTGCTGGCTCGTCTTGTCCTCGGGCTCGGAGGTGAAGATGATGTAGGTAGCATCTTCGGCCAGATATCGGCCATGGTGCACTTGGTTAGCCTCGTGGTGCTCGAGGTTGGCGTTCTGTGCCGCCTTGACCACCCGGCCCGCCGGCTGGAGGGGGCGGGGGGGGAGGGGGAGGGGTTCGCCACTTGTCAGCCGCTTCATGAAGTGGCAGTCGCGGGTGGTGTGGTTGGAGGGGTTCTTGCCGCTGTGATACTTGCACGGCGAGTCGAGCATCTGCTCGAAGGTGTACTTCGGCTTCCATTGCCGGTCTGTTTGCTTCGGCGGCGGCTGCCGCCGCCGCGTTGTCCGACACGGCTGCCACATGGGCGGAACCGTACCGGCGGTCCGGCTGGTCGCTGTGACGCTTGCCGCGGTAGTTGTCCCGCCGGCTGCCATGCGAGCCGCCCTCGGCCGGCTTGTGCTCAGCCGGCTTGTTGTCTCGTCTTGCTGGGGCTGGTGAAACGTCAGCCGGCGCCTTGCCGGCTTCCTCAGCCAGCGCGTACTTGTCTGCGATGGCCATCAAGGCGGCCATCGTCTTGGGCTCGCTGCGGCGTAGCTTGTGCCACAGCATGGTGTTGGGCCGGCAGCCTCCCATGAAGAAGCTGATGGCTTGCATCTCGTGCACGCCCTCGCAGGAGTTGCGCATCTCGCACCAGCCGCGTTAGGTACGCGCGATCCGTCTCGTCCGGGCCCCGCTTGCACATCTCAAGCTGTTGAGGGCGACCCGGCCGGCGAGTATGTGCCGGTGAAGTTGCCGATGAAGGCGGCCTCGAAGTCCAGCCAGCCGTTTATGCTGCCGGCCGGCAGGTTGTTGAGCCATGTGCGGGCGGAGCCGAGCAGCATGAGGGGGGAGTAGCGCACAGCCCAGCGCTTGTTGCCCCGAGAGATGCCGACTGCGGTGGAGTAGTCCAGCAGCCTGGTCCTCCGGCTTGGCGGTGCCGTCGTACTTGGGCGTGTCGCGGGGGAGCCGGAAGCCGTCGAGCACGGGCTCGTTGGCGATGCGGGGCCCGAAGCACTTGGGGCAAGCCGGCGCCTCCTCTTCCGCAATGCGGGATTCGATCAGCCGGTCGAGGCGATCTCTGGCGTCGGCAGGCTCGATGCGCGGGCCCAGCCGGGAGTGGGCCGGCTGGCGAGCGCCGCTGGCTTCTGGAGCCGGCCGATGTGGGCGTCGAGGCTCGGAGTCTTGCTCCTGGTTCCTGCTTGGTGGGGCCCGGCTGCGGCTGCCGCCGCCGCCTGGTTGGTGGCTCGGCCGGCTCGGGGTTGCGCGCGTGGCGCGGGAGTCGTTGCGCCGGCTTGGTGCTGGGGAGGCGGATTCGGCCGTGTCCCTGGCACCACGAGCGTGAGGAGCCCTAGGGTCTCGGGCGTACCTGGGTCTTTCGACTGCCTGTTGGCAGCCTTCACCAAATCAGCCACCCGCGCAGTCTGGCGGCGTAGCTCTTCGCCTTCGAGGCGGTGCAGCTCTTCTGCGGCAGCTTCGGCCGCGAGCATGTTCTTGTCGGGGGTGTTGTAGATGGGCAGCTCCATGGATGGAGCCGGCTCGTCCGCGCCGTCGCGGTCGATCTCGGCGCCTAGGTCGCGTCCTCTCGCGGCGGATCTGGCCGGCTCGACTGGGGTTGTCGCCGCCTGGGGTGAGGCCGTGGGCGTGGTTGTACTCGCGCTGGGTGATGTCCCACTGGCGCTTAGCAGCAGCCAGCTCCTCGGTCTGCTTGAGGAGGAGCACGCGGTGCGCCTCCAGGTCTGCCTCGACGGCGGCGGCGTCGGTGCCGGCGCCGGTGGTGAGCGGGGTGCTCAGCTTTGCCCGGACTTGCTCCAGCCGGGACGGTGGTGGTGGCGCCTTTGGGCCCGAGCCGGAGGCGTTGGGGTCAACGTTGCGCTCCAGGTTGGGGCCGCGGGTGCGCGGGTTCTTGGTGACTTCTTCGCCAGCCATCATGACTTGCACGATGGCGGGGCTGGCGGGAGCGCTGCTGCCGGCTCGCGGAGGAGGGCTAGCGCAGCGCAACACCTGCCGCGGGTAGCGCGGCGGTGCAACGGTGGCGACGTAGACGTCGTGGCCGCCGAAGGAGATGATGCGGCCGCCGGCTGGGAAGGGCCGGTCGGCGAAGCAGCCAGCGTTGTCGCTGACGCAGTCGAGGGAGCCGAATCTCCAGATCAAGCCCGAAGCGACTCGCTCGCCGGTGGTGATGGTGAGGCCCGTCCGGATGAAGACACCGGCCGAGGATGCTGAAGGCCCCACGGTGGGCGCCAAATGTCGTGGTATCGTCACGGCATATGCCATAGGGTGGCTAATCGAAGGGGCTCCTCGGAGATCTCACGGCGGTATCCGGAAGCGGGTATGGGCACGAGCGACACGGCGACGTACCCAGGTTCGAGGCCCTCCGGTGGAGGTAAAACCTCTACTCCTGCTATGAGTGTATATGGTAATCACACGGTACAATGGTGCTCCTAGAGCTGTATCCGGCTGGCCCTGAGAGGCTAAGGGAGACGATGGTCTCTCTCACAGGGCAGCGCTGTAGGTAGGTGAAAGCAATAAGTGATCGATCGTCCCTTGCACGAGAGGGGTAGTGCGGCTTATATAGGCACCGGCACTTTACATATAAGACCCTATAGTCTACTGGCCGGCTTGGCCGGCCTCGGCTTCCGCTCCTTCCCGAGGCGGTGACGTCAGGAGCTGTTGAGGCGTCATGGCTCTGTCCCATCCGGCTGCCCGGGTCAGCGGTATGGAGAGGAGGTGTCTCTGTCGCCGTCAGCCACGCGTAGCCTGTACGGCGCGTCGTAAGCCATGATGGCCTGTCCGGCGCGTGGCACTATTGCTCCACGGTGCCCCGCGCTTACGGAAGATGAAGTCGGCGTGGACTTTGGGACCCGGATCACCAACCCGGTTCCTTCCGGTGCAAGACTCGCCAGCCTCGAGTCGGTCCGAGGTACGAGACCCCCGGTCGGATATGGCTTGTAGAAGCCGGCCCAGCCTACAGCATTGGCGGCCGTAGCCGGGCCGACTAGGACCTAGAGCCAGCCGGCTTCCGGACCAGCCGGCCACGGCGCCAGCCGGCTGCTCCTCAGCCGGCCTTTGCCGCGAGCCGGCCAGTGGCCAGCCGGCTGCTCCGCGTCCATTGCCCTACCCGGTGTCTTCCCCCCGACAGGGCCGTCGCTCTGAGGGACTGGGGCCAGCCGCAGCCCTAGTTGTTCCCGGCTCTACTGTGTTGCCCGTCTCTGCCCGCCAGGGGGTTTCTGACGTCAACACATTCTGGCACGCCCGGTGGGACAACCTTCGACATCCACCACATCGCCATCTACATCCGAGATGGCGGAAGGTACTCCGGTCAAGTACGAGGATCTGCCTGATGAGCTCAAGAAGAAACATGACGAGATCAAGGCAACCCTCGAAGCCGAACTCATCGGCTCTTTCCACCGAACCCGCTCCCATGGCGTCAGGTGGAAGGGTTTCACGCCTGAAGGCGCACTCGATGGAGTGGACCTGTCCGCCCCGTTAGAAGAACGCACCAGGTCGCTGCGGCAGGAAATCAACTACATGGTGGCTCATTCGCTGCACCGCCACTCGAGAGCTCGGTGAACACTTTGGAGCGTGTCGCTCTGCGCGTGGTCCAGGAAATCATGAGCCACCGGTATTCTCCGTCGGGACCAGCTTGGGGGACCTTCAAAGGAGAGATGCCACTCCAGCCCCAGCCGTTCGCATGGGCAGCACCGGAACTGCCGAACTCATCGGCATACGTCGTCTACAAGATTGGTGGTGATCCTAGTGACTACCAATTCCTACCCGAGGCACCCAAGGAGATCCCGCACGGATACGCGTGCGCATACGTACCGGATCGCAACACCCGGGCACTCTCGAACCGAGGCTGCAACATCGGGGGCCTGCGGAACGGCAGGAGGAACGTCGGGAGCCGATCCTGAGAAGCAAACGTGGCTAGCTAAGTACGCCGCTCCGACAAACCTCCAGAGCCCAGCTCCTGCAGTTGGCTTAGAACCGGAAAAGCAAGCATGGCTGGTTAAGTATGCCACCCCGGCGAATCTTCAGGGTTCGACACCTTCAGCCATCACGGCGGATCAGATTTGTGCAATCCTGAAAGATCAGTTCGGCATGATGCCGAAAAGGAAGACGTTCGGCTACACCAAGCCGTACCCCAACGACTACGAACTGATCCCGCTACCACCCAAATATCGGCTCCCGGACTTCACAAAGTTTAGTGGATCAGATGGTTCCAGCTCCATCGAGCATGTGAGCCGATATTTGGCACAAGCTGGGCACGATCTCAGCATCGGACGAGTTGCATGTGAGGTTCTTCGCACAGTCCCTCACAGGATCGGCTTTCGGGTGGTACACATCGCTGCCACCGAACTCCATCCGGACTTGGAAGCAGTTGGAAGAGCAGTTCCATGAGCAGTATCACTCAGAGGCTTCCGACGTTGGTATTGCCGATCTAGCACAAGTACGACAGAAGCGCGGGGAGACAGTGTCAGAATACGTCCAGCGCTTCAGGACCATTAGGAACCGATGCTTTTCGGCTCACGTAAGTGAAAAAGAAGCAGTCGAGTTGGCGGTGGTGGGTCTCTCATCATCGATTAAGGACGTGGCCTCCCAAGGAGACTACCCTTCGTTGGCGCACATGGTGCAGAAGCTGTCAGCATATGAGCAGCGCCACCCAGATGTTTACCAGGACAAATTCAAGCGTGCGGTGACCCTGGTTGAGGCAGACGAGGATGAAGGTGCTGCGGGAGATCGAGAGGTAGCAGTGGCTGAATGGACTCGAGCGACAGGCCCCGTGACCTGCAAATGGGTGAAGCCACAAGGCCCTCCAAAAGGGTTCGACTTCGACGTGACCAAGACTGAGCTGATTTTTGATCTCTTACTCACGGAGAAGCATATAAAGGTACCCGAAGGCCACAAGATCCCCACGGTGCAAGAGCTGAACGGAAAGCCATACTGCAAGTGGCATAACACGTTCACCCACACCACCAACGACTGCAGGGTGTGGCGGCAGCAGATCCAAATGGCGATAGAAAATGGACGGTTAATTTTCAACCAGTACGCCATGAAGGTCGACACACACCCCTTCCCCGCCGTAAACATGGTGGAGTATACTTACCATGGAGGGTACCAGCCGGATTTCTCGTGCAATATCAACATGGTAGGACCTGGACACCACTCTGGTAAGGATGGGGATGAGGGCAGCTGCTCTCATAGCAAAGATACAGAGGAAGCCGCTCCACGCGATCGGCTCCGCCAAGACGGCAAGCGCTACGTCACAGAGGGAGAGGTAAAAAACATAAGGTATCAACGACCTCTCTCTGATCACCTCCTCAATAAGTATGTGAGTCAGTATGACCAACGCCGGCGATTCAACGACGATGATGAAGAAGATCGTCTGGCTAGGGACGACAGGAGACGTCGTCGGCATGATTGTGAGGAGGAGGAGCACGTGCGCTGTGCCAAGGAAAAGTTGGGGGAGCGAGTCGACGAGGATAGGCACTAGGACTGTCCCTTCTTCAGACACTGCTGGGATTCAGGAATGAGCCGATTGCCCACGATCGGCAACTGCCCAGAATGCAACCAGAAGAAGAAGGAGACAGCCAACGTGTCTGTGTTCAAGCGCCTAGGGCCTCTGCCGCCACAAAGTAAACGCGCTGAGTCCCCTCGGTTGAAAGATCTCAAAGATTCAGAAGACGAGGGAGAAGAAGGAGACAGGTACCACCGGCCAAGGTGGTGCCCTGATGGACTCAGCCGTTCCGAGAAACGCAGGGTTCAGCGATTGCGCGGCCTGGAGGAAGCCGAGAGGTTATACTTGCATACATTGAGAAAGGCAAGGCCTGATCTGGCTGCGAAGGTTCAGCGAACCCTGGATGAAGAGGGTCGTCCACGGAAAATGGAGTGGCGCCCCAAGCAAAGGAAAGCCGATGATGAAACATCGGCTGGCACAAACATGGTGCTCGTTCTTCCGACGAAGCTTAGTGCTCCACGATTACACGATGCACTCCAGGTGGACGACAGCAAGCGCACCAACATGATAAAGTCAGAGATTGGGCTGGTTTTATCTACCGGCCTGAACGAGTAGCAAGAGCACGTCAATAAGCAAACGTGGCAAGGCTGATCCTTGTGATCGGCCCCAAAAAATTTGTGAAGGGACATTACAAGACCTTCACCGAGCAAGCAACGTGGAGGCCGATTCCAGCAATCGGCCAAAATTATCCTCACCATTCATTCTGCCTGGGTTCAACATGTAATCCAACAGAGCCGATACCATCAATTATCTTGACAGAATCGGCTCGGGGGGGGCACCCAGGTGGACAAAACACGAGGATATGCAGTAGAAGTGTCTCGTCCTTTGGTGATGGGTATTGAAGTATGGGGGCCGATGCATAAGTCGGTCGTAAAAATTCAAAAAATTCGAAAAAATTTTAGCACAGCCGATGCAGCAGACATCGACTTAAGGATATAAAAGCCGATGCATGGCCATCGACTCAAGAGGTATAACTGTCAGAGGGTCAATGGAGCATGAAGAGAGACTATGATGGGAGAACTTCTCAATGGAGTGGTTCAATGGTTCAATGGCTCGGATCCTCTCTTCAAGAACAATGCCGAGAGCAGCCTGGACGTGCAGAACAGGTCAAGGATGGATTGCATCAGATCCACCGAAGGAAAGGAGCCAATCTAATCAACAAGGCGCAAGGGGTAGACTGAAGAAGCTCGGGGGGAAGCTCACCCTGAAGGTTCTCTGCTCTGGGGAGCCGATTTTGTTGGAATCGGCTGGCTCTGCATTGTGACGTGAGGTCAATGGCGACATGATTGACTATTTCGCTACCTTTCTCGCCTTGACTAAGGCTCGGAGGGCCACTAACTCGGGAGGTGCTCTATTTTTGAGAGCCGATTGGAGTTGCATTGGCTGGCACTGCATCATGATCTTCTCAGGGAGGAGCTGGGAAGGAAAAGCCGTCGTCTTGTACAGGGTTTGGACCGTGCTGGTGCTGCAAGAAAAGGAAGGAGACTGGTTTCTCAAATTAGCCGATGAACAGTCATCGGCTGCGGGACTGCAAAATACCACGGTCAAGAAAAAAAAGATAGTAATCCGATTCGTTGCTATCGGTCTTGGTGTGGCAAGCGGGAGGATGGAAATTGGATTAATGGAAGGAGAAATTGAAAGAACAATTCTCATTAATTCAAAGGAGCGGCTTTACAAGAAGAGCCGATGGCTCTCAAAAGAGGGATCTGGTGCCTAGTGCACTGCTACTGCTGGTCCTACTCTACTAGTCGTCGCTGTCCTCATCATCGCCGTCGTCGAGGTCGTCGGCGCTACTCCCAGGAAGCTCCTCGCCGCTGCTGCCCCAGCCGTCGGCTGGAGCCTCCTCCTCCTCCTCGTCATCATCATCATCCTCGCTATCCGCCCAGCTGCGGAAGCGCTTCGTTGGAGGATACCCAGCGGAGGAGGAGGAATCATCTTCCTCCTCCTCATCTTCTTCTTCCTCGTCGTCATCGTCGTCCTCGCTGTCCGCCCACATGCGGGAGCGCTTCTTCGGCGGGAGCCTGGCGGAGGGGGAGGCCTTGGTCCTCTCCGCTTCTCCTTCTTTCTTCTCCTTGTCAGAGAAGATGGGGTTCGCACCGGAGCGGGGATCGTCCTCTTCCTTGTTCTTCGGCGACGATTGGAGAGAGAGGCCTGAAGCGGAGGAGGAAGAGGAAGACATGGCTGCAGGGGAAGAGGGTTTTTTGGTTTGGTGAACGAGAGCGAGCAAGGGGATGGAGTGGTGAACCGTTTGGCACAGATAAATAAAGAGAGTGTAGTGGAGATTTAATGCCATGACGGTTCTCGAGGACGTGATGCCGAAATTGTCAATTCGTGCAGAGGAGCCCAGGAGGCGAGGCGTGATGATGGAAGATTCTGCGGCAGTTCTGCTCGCCACGACATGACCCGACGAAAGAAGAGCATAATGATTTTGGAAATGTCATTTCCAAAACCAGGGGGCATGTGTTATCACCAGAATTTGACCGAGTCAGAGGTGGGCCGCGATCAAGATGGACTCGAAGAATATATATATGGAAGAAATACGTGAATCGGCCTTACATGCAAAGTTTGGGCTAGTTTGCCCTTGTATCTGTAACATATTAGATTACGTGTCGGTTAAGAGTTAGAGTTTTACCCGTGCACGGTTAGGTGCACGCCTAAATTAGAAAGTCCCTTGGACTATAAATATGTATCTAGGGTTTATGGAAAAAACAACAACCAACGTTCAACACAAACAAATCTCGGCGCATCGCCAACTCCTTCGTCTCGAGGGTTTCTCCGGTAAGCACCATGCTGCCTAGATCGCATCTTGCGATCTAGGCAGCACAACCCTTGCACATCTAGCCGCCCTTACACCTATCTCAGGTGTAGGGGCGGCACCCCGCTTGATCATAGTTTAGTAGATCTGATCCGTTACGGTTTCTCCTTGTTCATCAAGGATTAGTTTAACATCCGCAATAGTTAGGCCCTACAAAGGGTTGGAGGATCCAGCGGCGTGTAGGGTGACGTTTGCTAGCCCTAGAAAGGATGTTCCGGGGATCAACCTCGTGTTGGTTTTTAGGCCCTGTCTAGGATCGGCTTACGGTCACCGTGCGCGAGCGCGAGGCCCAATCGTGAGTAGGATGATCCGATTATGCGGTGAAAACCCTAAATCGTCGTAGATCTCATTAGCTTTATCTTGATCAAGCAGGACCACCATATATTCGGACACCTCGTTCGAATCATGGGTGGATCGGCTCTTTGAGCCGATTCACGAGATAACCCGAGAGCCGATCGAGGCTCGTATTTAATGTTTACGTGTATGCCATGCAGGAAACTAAGCGAGGCATCATCCACACCTTCCGACCAGGTATAGGTCAGGTGGCACGCCCTTGCGATAGCATCGGACGTGCGACCGGGAGGCTGCGGGCCGTCGCTGCGAGGGACCGGGGCCAGCCGCAGCCCTAGTTGTTCCCGGCTCTACTGTGTTGCCCGTCTCTGCCCGCCAGGGGGTTTCTGACGTCAACAGTCTCCCGAAGAAATGATGAACGGGCTGTGTCAGATGCACTTTTTCCTCGACAGCAACGGAAAAAGACAGTCGGGACATCTGCAGAAGGATTGTCGAAATTTCCAGGCAATGCTGAGATATGCGAGGCATGCTAATGCTCAGGCAGCTCAAAGAAATCCTCGAGAACCCAGAAGTGAGGTTCACCTGCCACCACCTCCCGCGATAACAGATGACAACCGACATCAGCTAAGAATAGCGGCGGCGCCTGCACCACCACCTTACGTTGATCCCAATTCTAATGGAGCGGTCTCGATGATTCAGAAGGGAAGGCCATCCAATAGAACTCAGAAAGTAATCTCGCGACAGGTGTTCATGGCAGAGAAAATGCCTCCACCAACAGTTGAGTACCTTAATTGGTCAGGGCAAGACATTGGCTTCACTATAGCAGATCATCCGCAGCAAGTTCCTCGACCAGGGCAGTCAGCACTCATACTACCAGCGGTCATCGCAGGATTCGACGTGTCTCGCGTGTTTATAGATGGTGGCAGCAGCTTGAACCTTATGTACGCAGATACATTAAGGAAGATGAATATATCCCTAGAAAACCTGAAACCAACAGACACGAGATTCCACGACATCACACCAGAGAAGCCAAGCTATCCGTTGGGGAAGATTAATCTCGACGTTCAGTTTGGGACCCGAGAAAATTACAGAATCGAGAAATTGGAGTTTGAAGTCGTAGATTTCCCGTCACAATACCACGCTCTGTTGGGACGACCAGCATATGCTAGATTTATGGCGGTACCACATTACACGTACCTATTGTGGAGGATGCCCGGACCTAAGGGACCAATCACAATCAAAGGAAGCTTCGCCCTAGCCGATAAATGTGACAAGGATTTTCATCGACTATCAGAAACCATCGGGATGCAAGCTGAGTATTTGGCATCAAGGCTCATGACTGACTACGACGTGCTGCCAGACGTTGCAAGGCCAAATAAATAATCAACTTTCAACACTGAGAAAAATTCTAAGGAGGTGCAGATTCACCCGACGGATCCAAAAAAGACGACATCTATCGCAAATGACATGGACCTCGCATAGGAAAGCGCGCTCGTCAAGTTCCTCCGTGAGAACTGGAAAATCTTCGCATGGTGTCCAGCTCGACATGCCGGAGTACCCGGGGAACTTGCCGAGCACCACCTAAACTTGGATCCACTAGCGAGACCAATCAAACAACCTTTGCGACGTTTTTCGGAACCAAACCGCAAAGCTATGCTATCGAAATTGATCGACTCGGAGAAGCTGGTTTTATCAAAGAGATATCCACCGAGGCCACCTGGGAAGCCAACCCAGTGATGGTGCCAAAGAAAAACACGAAAGTCCTTCGCATGTGTGTCGACTTTACGTGTCTCAATAAACATTGTCCAAAGGATCACTTTCCCCTCCCAAGGATCGATCAGATTATCGACTCCACGGCAGGATGTGAACGTCTTTCCTTTTTAGACGCATACTCTGGTTATAACCAGATCAGATTAAAAGAAGACGACGAAGCCAAAACAGCGTTCATCACACCGTATGGCGTATTTTGTTATAAAACAATGCCCTTCGGGTTGAAAAACGCGGGAGCAACGTATCAGAGATGATGCAGAAGTGTTTGGCAACACAAATTGGAAAAAATGTGCAAGTATACATTGATGATGTAGTCATAACGTCAACAAAGGGGACGACGTTGATCGAAGATCTCAAGGAAACTTTTGATAACCTCGACAAATTCTGCCTCAAGCTAAACCCGACGAAATGCTCTTTTGGCGTCCCAGCAGGAGAACTTCTTGGGTTCTTAGTTTCAGCAAGAGGGATTGAAGCAAATCCCGACAAAATACAAGCCATCGTAACGATGAGGAAGCCAACCAAGTTAAAAGAAATACATCAATTAACTGGGCGAGTCGCAGCTTTGAGTAGATTCGTCGCCAGGCTGGGAGAAAAAGCACTACCGTTCTACGCTTTGATAAAGCAAGGGGAGAAATTCCAGTGGAACGAAGAAGCCGATAGAGCTTTCGAGGATCTGAAACGCAAAATCTCGACACCACCAGTCTTGGTGGCGCCGAAGGAAAAGGAACCTCTCCTGCTGTACATCGCAGCCACACCCCAAGTGGTTAGCACGGTGCTAGTTGTCGAAAGAGAAGAAGAAGGAAAACTCCATGGAGTGCAAAGGCCGGTATATTTCATTAGTGAAGTTTTATCGCCTTCCAAACAGCGGTACCCGCAGTACCATAAACTAGCATATGGAGTGATTACAACAGCAAGAAAGTTGCGCCACTATTTTTCGGCACACCCGATAATAGTAGTCAATGAAGCACCTCTCTCAAATATACTGAACAATCCAGAAGCTACAGGGCGTGTCTCCCTTTGGGGAATAGAAGTTTCCCCTCGAGACATCACGTATGAAAAAAGAAAGGCAATCAAGTCGCAAGTTTTGCCAGATTTCATCGCAGAGTGGATGGAGCTGCAAAACACAGGACCCCCAGATTTGTCGAGAACTTGGACAATGAATTTCGACGGATCCAAGAGAGTAGAAGGAGCTGGTGCAGGGGTGATACTCATATCACCTGAAGGCGACAAGTTAAAATATGTCCTACGGATGACGTTCCCAAACGCATCCAACAATGAAGCAGAATATGAAGCCCTTATACACGGGATGAAGATGGCAAAAGCTTGCGGTGCAAATCGACTAAAAAATTTTGGCGACTCACAATTGGTGGCTCAGCAAGTTATGAACCAATGTGATGCAGTCAATGATAGCATGAGAGCATACAAGGAGGTGTACAATGAGCTTGAGAAGCTGTTTGATGGATGCGAGGTAAATCATATCGATGAGATCGAGCAATGATGAAGCCGACGTCCTCGCAAACATCGGGTCACAGTGCCTCACAATCCGCCCAGGCGTATTTTGGGAAGAAATAGCGGAGAGATCAACGAAGCCGAAGAAGATGCAGAAAAAAGAAAAAGAAGGAAAAACTTCGGCGTCTCCCAAAGAAACCGTGGAGGACGAAGAGGACCAAGAACTTGTGATGATGATAGAAGTTCCTTGGATGCAAGCGTACATATCGTATATCCTCAGGAAGGAAATACCCGACGATCCAGTTGAAGCAAGGCGAGTTATTCGATGATCCAAAGCTTTCACAGTGGTGTGTCACACCAGAAGAAGGAAGAATAATCCTAAAGGATGTGCATGAGGGAATATGTGGTCACCACGCAAGCAGTCGAGCTATTGCAGCCAAAGTCTTTCGGGCAGGATTCTACTGGTTGACAGCAATCGAGGACGCAAAAGAGATAGTACGAACTTGCGACGCGTGCCAGAGATTTGCCGCAAAACCGCACTCTCCGGCGGAAGAACTAATGCCAATACCATTGTCATGGCCCTTTGCCCAGTGGGGACTCGAGATGGTAGGCAAGTTGCACAAAGCCTCGCCAGGAGGATACGAGTACCTGTTGGTTGCTGTCGACAAATTCACCAAGTGGGTAGAAGCGAAGCCAATAAATTCACCAGATGCACAATCAGCAATAAAGTTCGTGAAGGGCATCGTTTTTCGATTTGGAGTACCATCACAGATAATGGCAGCAACTTTACGTCGAAGGAGTTCAAGGCGTACTGTGCAGAAGTGGGCATCAAATTGCACTTCGCGTCAGTTGCACATCCCCAAACTAATGGTCAAGTCGAAAAAACCAATGGCATCATCTGCAATGGCATTAAAAAACGCCTGCTAGGACCGCTTGAAAAGGCTCGACACACCTGGCCAGAAGAACTGCCAAGTGTTTTGTGGAGCATCCGAACAACACCAAACACGGCGACACAAGAAACCCCGTTCTTCCTCGTCCACGGAGCTGAAGCCGTACTACCAATTGAAATAGAGCACGATTCTCCAAGAGTAACAGAGTATGACGAAGAAACATCACGAAAAATTCGGGAGGATGATATGGATGCACTCGATGAAGCTCGAGATGAAGTACTGTCACAGGTTACCAAGTACCAGCAAGACTTGAAGAACTACCACAGTCGACGATTGCGGCCGAGATCTTTCCAGGTCGATGATTTGGTCCTACGGCTCAACCAACAAAGTACAGAGAAACTCGAGTCACCATGGTTGGGGCCTTACATCATCACAGAAGTCATTGACGGAGGAGCGTACAGGATCAAGGATAAGAAGACAGGGGTTCCCGAGAAAAACCCCTGGAATGTGGCGCAGCTCAGGCGGTTCTACGCCTAGAGCTGAAATATAGTCCTTCTCTGTAAAAATACAATGTACTGAAACGCCTGCGAGTTTTCAGACGCACTCTTTTCCTTTTCGGGGCACCGAGTGGGGCCGGAAAGGTTTTTAATGAGGCGGGCTCGCGGTGCTGCAATATAATAAAGATAGTGGAGATATACTTCTTATTCTTCGACACGCTCGGGGCTCAACGCCTTTAAGTCTCAAAATACGTACAATATAGACAAACTAGATTTACCGGAATATTTCGCCTTGGTACACTAATACCTCGCCAAATATAAAAATCGGAAGCCAACAATTATAAACATAGTGTACACGTCAAAAATCTTATTGCTTTGGTCCAAGAACCTCGCAACAAAAATATAGAACTTCGATATTAAGATACTCGAGGGCTTGCAATCCATCAATGAAAAAACAAGGATGTCTTATTACAACAGAAGGAAAAATCTTCAAGATAAAAAAAACAGTACAAACTCTAAGCCAGAAGGCTCGGGGGCTCCAACAATATAGAGCACTTTGCAATATACAACAAATTTCTTCGGAAATAAAAAAAAGAAATCAAAAAAGATAGAGACACAAGGTTTCCAATATGGTACAAATCAGTCAAAGCCCAAAATACTATCTACGGACAAGCCTCTGGTTGTTTTATGTTCAGCATAGGACCCCTTGATGAAGAATTCTGAGTCCATCCGAAGAAGCTCATCTATCATCGACTCGGCCACAGGAGCTACCATCTCATCGATTGTGTCAATATCATTTTTTCGCCGCGTTTTCTTGGCCAGACAATCAGCAACAATATTCGTCAGGTCTAATTTTGGATGACAAATATTTATCATAATCATGGCGAACCTTGCTCCAGCAGTCAATTGAGCTCACACAAAATTATGAATGCGGGGAGCATCTCTGAATATCTCCAGCAATTCAGGAAGAGTTTTGGGAACTTCATTGCAAGGAAACAAAGTCTTGTAAACAAGGGTTAATGTTGTCGTGCAAAAATTGAGAAATTCGCGCACTTGGCAAGCACGATCTTGGAACCTGACAATTTGTTGGGTTCGTTCAGGAGTGGCCCAGAATAAACAGCCATGGTTAAGGGAAAGATTGACAAGGAGATTCGTTCTCTCGTTCACTCTTCGATCTTCGGCAGCAGCATCAAGAACCGAGCCTATTAAGCGACAAGGCAAGAAATTTGAAGGAAGGCACAGCAAAATAAAGAGGAGGCATTGTGAGGTTGGAAAAACATACCTAACATATCTGTGCTAGCTTCCAACATTAGCTCGAGCATGCTATTTTCTCGGGTAGTGGCTCCCTTTGCTTCCAATACAGCAGTATCCTTGGCAGCCATAGCCTCTTTGGCTTGTTGGAGAGCAAGTTTTTCTTGTTCGGACGCTTTCCGAGATTGTTCCATCATTGCCAGAGTTTGTTTCTTCATGGATTGAAGTTGTTGTCAAAGTTCTTGCAAATCTTCCGACAAATGTTTGCTTGAAGAACCTTCGAGGGGATTATCATCGACTAGTATTTTCTTCGAGAAGGAAGACGCAGGTGAAGCAGCGGCAGAGCAAGGGTTGGTCGAATAATTATCAAATATTAACTGGAAAAGAAAGTCCCAGGATCAATGATAAGTACGAAGAGGAATTTCATTAATTTCTAGAAAATTTACACGGACATTACAAAAGAAGTTCTCCAAAGGGACTAACAGGGTAATTGTCGCCAAGGCTAAAATGGCGACAACAGCAAAAGGAATAGAGAAAGCAAAGGAAAGAAGAAGAAAAGGCATTCAACTAGACCTCCGGCCTTGATGAGCTAGGAGTTGAAGATGGCTTGATCCCGAGATAGGCCAGGATTTTCTTCGTGTTGGGCTTGGCTGCCTTGATCAACGACCTCCATCTTGATTGCTCTATCTGCTCGGTGTCGCCTACCTTCATCCAGTCAACAGTTTGTTGACTGTCAGCGACCAAGGCAATAGTGTTCTCAACAGCAACCTTCATGTTCTCCTGGCGCATCTTCAGTCCAAGATCCTCTGGTGGATTGAAGTCCTTGGCAAGGGCAAGGAAAGTCTTAGGCTCCTCTTTCTTCGGGAAGAAGTAGGGGAACAACTTCGACAATCCTGCGTCAGCATTCACCACGCCTTCGCGAATTTCTTGGCCGTGAAACTCCGGATAAGACAGTGCGTCAAGCAGAGGATCATTGGTGGGATTCTCAAGGTCAAAATCTTGGCTTGTTTGACCTGCCATAGAAATTATATGTTAGTTGACAGCAAGTAAAAACAAAAGAAAGCAAGTCTTACGAAAAATAGAAGGGATCAACAAAGCTACCGAGGAAGCGACGATTTTGTGTGTTCAAGCGCTTGAGGATTCCCTTTTCACGGGCGGTTTGTGCGGCTTTGTGCTCATTTAGAGCAGCTTCGAGCATCTTCAAGTTTCTTCGCAGTTCTTCGACACCGACAGCTTTTGCTTTGGCCTCATCGGCCTCCACTTTTGCTTGGCTAGCATCAAGTTCGGCTTTCTGGCGAGCCGTTTCACTTTGCTCCAATTTCTGAGCAAGAGTGTCGGCAAGCCTGTTGGCCTCTGCAAGTTTCTCTGCCAAAATAGAAAAGAACAATCAAAATTACGGCAAGAATAGGAGCAAGAAAATTAGAAACAATGACAGCAAAAAGTGGTTACCTTCAGTCCTGCTGGCGTATTCACGGTACCCAATGAATTGGGACCCAATGCGAACAAGCTCTTTGATCATGGGCTGTCAAAGAAGAATAGAGAAAGAAAATATAGCGGCATATAGCGTGGAGCCTACAACCAAGCACAAGTCCTTGGCTGTAGCCTCGGGGCTACTCCCATCGGGAACGCTGTTCGCGTGCCCGATGAAATTATAAAAAAAAAGTCAGAATGGAAAGAAGAAACATAGAAAAGCAAAAAGAGTATATTTCGAGTTATAAATAACTCTGCATATACTCCCATCGGGAGCGCAATATAAGTCATTCTTGACTCGATAAAATGTGCCATTCCATCAGCTGAATAAGCACTCGACAATATATTCTCAGAACGCCAAAGTTGCGATCAATTTCTGAATGCCGCAAAACTTTGCGAAGGTAAGACCCCAGATCTATTCTGTGAGGCGTGGCGCCGTCTCTGTCGTCGGTTTGCTACTTTTATCCGTATCAACAGATACGAAGAAAAATCCTAACGGACGCGTTAGGTACCCGATAAATATAACTGGGACTCGACAGAATGGTAAGACCTTAAGCGGCACTCGTCGAAGTTTACACCAGTATCCCGAAATCATGTCCAGGGACGTGATTTTGAGGTAGGTTTTTGCGGATTGCCACTAGAGCAGTTAACTAGTACCTGATCCGTCAGATGAACTAGCCCCAACTACCATTATCCCTGTACAATATAGAAATTTATATGAATAAATATAGAAAAGTTTAAGTTGTCGAGTAAAAATAAACAGTGGAGATTTTCCCTGACTCTACGATTCAAGCAAAATCTCGGGGCTACCGACATGGGCATCCCTAATGGGCCTGCCGAAGATAGTACCCGGGGTTTATTGAAGGCCCACTACTCGAAGAATAAGAAGATTCGGAAGCCCAAGATATTATTAAGGAAAGCTAGAGTTGTAATAGAAAGTCTTATTTGTAATCTTACGGGATGAGTTTGAAACCTTCCCGGACTTTGTAACTTGTACAACACGAATCCCTCGGCTCCGCCTCCTATATAAGGGGGAGTCGAGGGACGCGGAGATCATCGAATCATTGTTTACAAACCCTAGTTTTCATAATCGTCGAGTACTTTTCGGCTGAAACCTTCGAGATCTACTTTCCCTCTACTTCCAACTAAACCCTAGCCTACAATCCATAGGCATTGACAAGTTGATACCTTGTCACCCGTCGCTGCTCGCCGGTGGGTTTTTGACCGCAACACATTCTGGCACGCCCGGTGGGACCTTCTGCAACAACAACAACATCGACATCCGCAACAACCATGTCAAAAGCTGCGGATGAGGTGGTTGGCGAACCAGTCACGTACGCAGATCTGCCCGAAGAGCAGAAGAAGAAGTATGATGAGATGAAAGCCATCTTGTAAGCCGATCTCATTGGCTCCTTCGTGAGGACCCGTTCACATGGCGTAAGGTGGAAGGGGTTCTCCCCTGAAGGTGTTCTTGACGGAGTGGACCTGTCTACCCCTTCGGAGGAACGTACCAGAGCTCGCGCCGGAAATCAATTACATGGCGGCTCATTCTCTACACCGCTATTCCGAAAGCCTGGTGAATACTCTCGAGCGCGTCGCGGTCCGTGTAGTGCAGGAAATCATGAAGCATCGGTACTCCCGTCGGGACCTACCCTAGGGACTCACCAGGGAGAGATACCGCTCCAAATCAGACCGCCGCTACCATTCGCGCTTGCAGCACCAGAGCCGCCGGGTTCACCGGCGTACGTCGTCTACAAGGTTGGAGGCGATCCTAGCGATTGCCAGTTCCTATATGAGCCGCCTAAAGAGATCCCACATGGATACGTGTGCACATACGTGCCGGACTGCAATGCCTTGGCGCGCACCAGGCAGATTGCACCAACAGGGATTGCTGGAGTAGATGCTGACAAACAAGCATGGCTGGCTAAATATGCTACTGGAACGAGTCATGAAGGCTCGGTCCCTACAGCTAATACCATGGAGCAGATCAGCACCATCTTGAGAGACCAGTTCGGCATCCTGCCGAAGAGGAAGACAATCGGCTATTCCAAGCCGTACCCTGACGAGTATGATCTGATCCCGCTGCCACCCAAGTATCGGCTCCCTGAATTCTCAAAATTCAATGGAGCAGAAGGATCTAGCTCAATAGAGCACGTAAGCCGATATTTGGCACAGCTGGGCTTGATTTCAGTATCAGACCCGTTACGTGTGAGGTTTTTCGCACAATCTCTTACGGGATCAGCCTTTGGGTGGTACACCTCGTTGCCTCCAAACTCAGTCCGGACGTGGAAGCAAATGGAGGAGCAGTTTCACGTGCAATATCATTCAGAAGCTACCGAGGCCGGCATTGCCGATCTAACACAGGTGCGGCAGAAGCGGGGAGAAACAGTATCTGAATACATCCAACGTTTCAGGACTATCAGGAACCGATGTTATTCGGTTCGTTTATCTGAGAAGGAAGCAATCGAGCTGGCAGTACTGGGCCTCGCAACGCCGATCAAGGATCTGACTTCCCAAGCAAGTACAGTTCATTGTCGCACATGGTGCAAAAACTCACATCGTATGAGCAGCGGCACCCTGAATTGTACCAAGACAAATTCAAGCGTCCGGTAGGCCTGGTTGAGATGGAAGAAGCTGAAGATCCTGCACCAGACCTACAGGTGGCTGTAGCTGAATGGGCTCGGGGGGCAAACCCCGTGTCTTGTAAATGGGTAAAATCACAAGGGCCTGCAAGAGGGTTTGACTTTGATTTGAGCAAAGCTGAGCAGATTTTCGATCTATTGCTTAAGGAAAAACAGCTGAAGTTACCCGAAGGCCATAAAATCCCTACAGCACAAGAAATGAACGGGAGGCCGTACTACAAATGGCATCACTCGTTCACCCACACCACCAATGACTACAAGGTGTTTCGTTAGCAGATACAAATGGCGATAGAACAAGGCCGATTGCTCTTCGGACAGTTTGCCATGAAAGTGGACACGCATCCGTTCCCTGGCGTCAACATGGTGGAACCTAACCACTCCGCGAGGCGTCGATTGAATTTCTCGTTTGATGTTAACATGGCGGGGCCTGTGCACCACCATGGCAATGATAAAGAAGAAAGCAGTCACTCCCGCGGAAAGGAAAAGGAGGAGGCCGATCCACGCGACCGGCCCCGATATGATGACAAGCGGTACCTCACCAAGGAACAAGTGAGAAGCGTGCGATACCAAAAGCCACTTTCCACGCACCTCCTCAACAAATATGAATATCGGTATGACCGACGTCGGCGATACGACGAAACGACGAGAGATACAATCGGTCCGATGAAGATAAAGGAAGGTACCGTCGGCACGACAGAGACGGCGAAGGACGCGAGCACCGCGTTAAGGAGAGGTCAAGGGAGCAGGAAGACATGGATAGACACTGGGACTGTCCCTTCTTTAAACACTGCTGGGACTCAGGGATGAGCCGATTGCCTACAATCGACAACTGCCCGGAGTGTAGACGCCGGAAGAAGGATGCAGGGGAAGTTTCAATATTCAAGCGTCTAGGACCTCTCCCGCCACAGAACAAGCGTGCTGAGTCCTCTCAAGATGAAGACTTTGAAGAGTCAGAAGATGAAGAAGAGGATAGGTACCACCGGCCAAGGTGGTGCCCCGATGGACTCAGCCACTCCCAAAAGCGTAGGGTTCAGCGGCTACGCAGCTTGGAGCAAGCCGAAGCGCGATACTTGCACACGTTGAGGAAAGCGCGGCCTGATCTGGCCGTGAAAATTCAGCAGACCTTGGACGAAGAGACTCGTCCACCAAGGAAAGTTTGGCGTCCCAAGCAAGAAAAAGCCGATGTGGGTACATCGGCTGGCACAAACATGGTGTTCTTCCTTCCATCAGAATTTCGTGCCCCAGGAACTGAAGAAGTGCCGATAGCACAGTTTGACTGCGGTCCACGGCCAATCATCTTTGAAAAGCCACGAGAGAAGGGCTACAAACACATGAAGGCCCTGTACCTAAAGGGATATATCAATGGGCAGCCCGTCGGCAGGATGTTGGTTGACACGGGAGCAGCGGTCAATATAATGCCATATTCCATGCTACGGCGTTTGGGACGCTCCAGTGCCGATCCGATCAAGACCAACATCACACTAAACGACTTCAACGGCCAAGCATCAAGGACGCAAGGTGTCCTGAACGTGGATCTAACCATAGGCCGAAAGACGATCCCAACGACATTCTTCATCGTCGACAGCAAGAGCACCTACGCTGCCCTGCTAGGAAGGGATTGGATTCACGCCAACTGCTGCATTCCATCTACAATGCACCAATGCCCGATACGGTGGGATGGAGACGACGTAGAAGTCGTGCATGCAGATGACTCGATCGACGTCTCGATAGCCGGCATGAATATTTGGGACTCGGAAGACCAAGAACCGCTCTCTGAAATCAGTTTGGACGGCTGTGATCGCATCGAGGTGACAAAAAACGGGGTGAGGCTGGTCTTATCCACCGGCCTGATAGAGTAACAAGAGCAACATCCATCGACATACGTGGCAAGGCCGATCCTCGCGATCGGCCCAAAAAATAAAAAGCAAGGATCTCACTTCAAACATGTCACGTAGTCGTGTTAGGGAGACTCCCTCCTGTAAGGGAGCACATACAAGTTGTAAACCTTCATTGAGCAATTCAATCGACATGGAGGCCGATTCCAGCAATCGGACAAAATTATCCTCGCCATACGTTCTGCCTGTGTTCAACGTCGATCTAACAGGCGACGGAAAGCTAGGGTATGGGTTTACGTTAGCTGATGAGCTAGAAGAGATTGACATTGGTCCTGGGGATAAGCCACGACCAACATTTATCGACAAAAAGTTAGATCCGCATCCGAGGGGCCCGATGATAGCTTTGTTGAAAGAGTACCCGGATTGTTTGCACTGGGATTATACGAGAGATGCCCGGGCTAGACAGGAGCATCATTGAGCATCGGCTACCTCTTAAGAAAGGATTTCGGCCGTTCCGAGCAACGAGCACGGCGGATGAAGGCCGAAATTCTAGAAGAAGTCAAGAAGGAGATTGAGAAGATGTTGAGCGCCGGGTTCATCAGGCCATGCAGGTATGCTGAGTGGATATCTAGCATCGTACTCGTGGAGAAGAAGGACGGCCGATGGCGCGTCGCCATAGATTTTCGCGATCTCAACAGAGCCACTCCGAAGGATGAGTACCCTATGCCGGTAGCTGAAACGTTGATCAATGCAGCAGCTGGTCATAAGGTTTTAAGCTTCATGGATGGCAATGCCGGTTACAACCAGATTTTCATGGCTCCAGAAGATATACACAAGACGGCCTTCAGAGTACCAGGTTCGGTGGGTTTGTTCGAGTATGTGGTCATGACATTTGGGTTGAAGAATGCCGGTGCAACGTACCAACGAGCCATGAATTACATCTTTCATGATCTGATCGGCAAGTTGGTGGAGATCTACATTGATGACGTGGTGGTCAAGTCTGTCTCAGTGGAAGGACACCTGGAGGATTTGCGACGCATCTCCGGACCGAACTAGAAAGTTCGGACTTAGAATGAATCCAAAGAAGTGTGCTTTTGGTGTGATGGCCGGTCAATTCCTGGGCTTCCTAGTTCATGAACGTGGAATTGAGATCGGCCTGAAAAGTCAAGAGACAGTGCGAACAATGAAGCCACCTACCACCAAGAAGGAACTCCAAAGTCTCATCGGCAAAATCAATTTCGTCAGAAGGTTCATTTCTAATCTGTCAGGACGAATTGAGACGTTCATGGGATTGGTAAAAATCAAACCTGATGAGGAGTTTCACTGGGGGGCAGAGCAACAGTGAGCGTTTGATGAGATTAAAGAGTATCCAATGAAGCCGCCCGTGTTGGTTCCGCCCCAGCAAGACAGGCCATTCTATATTTACCTGTCAGTAGCCGATACTTCTATCGCCTCAGTGGTAGTGCAAATCTATGATGGCATGGAAAGAGTTGCTTTCTACCTCAGCAAAAGGATGTTGGATGCAGAAACGAGGAACCCGGAGATCGAGAAGTTGTGCCTCTGCCTATTTTTTACCTGCACCAAGCTTCGTCACATCTTTCTGACGGCAGAGATCGTCATCATTTGCAAATCAAACGTCATCAAGCACATGCTGTCGGCTCCTGTTTTGAAAGGCCGACTCGGTAAATGGATGTTTGCGTTATCGGAATTGGATCTCCGATATCAACCTGCGAAAGCAGTCAAAGGACAGGCCTTGGCCGATCTGATCGCTGAGCGAATCAACACTAATATAGCAGCACTGTCTATACGTGCATGGGCCATGTTCTTCGATGGGTCAGTTTGCGATGATGGTTGCGGCATCGGCATCCTACTCGTGTCGCCCCGGGGGCAACCTACACCTTCTCCATCAGGCTATCTACCCCTTGCACCAATAATGTTGCTGAGTATGAAGCAGTACGTAAGGGGATGGAGTTGCTAATTGAAGCCGGGGCAGAAGCAGTGGAACTCTTTGGAGACTCAAAGTTGGTGATCTCCCAGCTCACGGACGAATACAAGTGTGAGAGCGAGTCGCTCTTCCCGTTATGGATGCATTGCCGCGAGCTGATGACACAGTTTAGGTACATAAACTTCAACTGGGTCCCGAGGTCGCAGAATACGGAGGCGAATGATCTCGCACAGATGGCGTCAGGCTATAAGGAGACAGTGGAAGGAGCCGATGTCCAGATACATTTCATGGAGCCAGATGATTGGAGAGCCGATATCTTCAATTACTTGAAAGATCCGGCTCGGGGGGCACCTAAACGGATAAGGTACAAGGCTATGAAGTATGTCCTTGTTGGAGATGACATGTTCTACATGACCTTGGAAGGGTTACTTCTCAAATGTTTGGGAACAGCCGAGGCAAATCGGCTTTTACACGAGGTACATGAAGGCGCCTGTGGAAATGATCAATCAACTCATAAGATGAAGTGGTTGATCAGGCGATCAGGGTTTTATTGGCCCACCATGCTTGAGGACTGTTTCAATTACTATAAAGGGTGTCAAGCATGTCAGAAGTTTGGGAGCATTCAGATGGTACCCGCATCAGCAATGAACCCTATCATCAAGCCTTGGCCGTTTCGAGGATGGGGCATGGACATGATCGGAAAAATCCATCCTGCATCGAGCAAAGGCCACGAGTGGATCTTGGCCATTACAGATTATTTCACTAAATGGGTGGAGGCCGTCCCTATGAAGTCTGTGGCATCGAAGGACGTTATCAGTTTCGTGAAAGAGCATGTCATCCACATATCTGGGATTCCCCAGACCATCACGACCGATGGAGGTTCGGTTTTCGTTTCTCGCGAGTTCGGAGATTTCTGCGAGAGCATGGGAATTAAGTTGATCCGATCATCCCCATACTATGCTCAAGCAAATGGGCAGGCTGAAGCGTCCAACAAAAGCCTTATCAAGCTGATTAAGAGAAAAATCGACGAGTACCCTAGGCGTTGGCATGAGGTATTATCGGAGGCTTTGTGGGCTTATCGCATGTCATGTCATGGAGCAGTGAAAACTTCGCCATACCATCTGGTCTATGGACAAGAAGCCGTGTTAACCTGGGAGATCACGGCTGGGTCGAGACGTGTCACGTTTCAGAATGACTTAACAACTGAAGAGTATGCAGCCCTGATGAGTGATAGCGTTTAGGATCTAACGGAACTTAGACTTTGGTCACTTGAGAAAATTAAGGAGAACAAGGCCAAGGTAGCTCGTGCATATAATAAGAAGGTGAAGCCAAAGGAGTTCCATGTTGGTGATCTGGTATGGGAAGCTGTGTTACCGTTGGGGACTAAGGACAAGGCGTATGGTAAATGGTCTCCAAATTGGCACGGGCCGTACAGGGTTGACCAGGTCCTAAAGGGCAATGCATACATGCTCGAGCAGTTGGATGGTGTGAAATTCCCAGTGGCCGTCAATGGCCAGCATCTCAAGAAGTATTTCCCAAGTATGTGGGATGATGGGCAGTGAAATACGGAGGCCGATTTTAAATCGGCCAGTAAATTTTTTTTTTCGTCAACTTGAGCAGTGGAATATGGGGGCCGATGTATGAAATCGGCCGATACAAAAAAAAATCTCTAACAAAAGCATAGCCGATGCACTGACCATCGACTTCAGAGCTGAAAAGCCGATGCGGAGCCATCGACTATAGAGGAACGACTGTTATTTCAGGTCACCTTTCAATTTTACATTCGATTGTGGGACTGGCCTTGATGGCGTTTTGGGCAAAGACCGATGTATTGCCATCGGGTTCTCGAGCAATGATTTATTTTGATAATCGGAAGAATTAAGCATGGAATCCTTCTTCATTGATAAAAAGGGGGATTTTTTACAAGGAGGAGCCGATTGCTCAGGAATGGAGGAACAAAAGGAGGATAGATTGCTACTTCTAGTCCTATGCTAAGTGGTCCCTACTCTAAGGACCATCGCTGTCCTCGTCGTCGCCGTTGTAGCCGCCACCGGTGCTGCTGCTGGCGAGCTCCTCGTCGCTACTGCCGTAGCCCTCAATAGGGGCTTCTTCCTCCTCATCATCGTCGTCTTCGTCGTCATCTGACCAGGCCCAGCCGCGGAAGCGCTTCGCCGGCGGCTCGTCGGAGGAGATGTCGTCCTCCTCTTCTTCCTCTTCGTTGGAGGAGGCGTCGTCCTCCTCATCCTCCTCGTCTTCCTCTTCGTCGGAGGGGGTGAAGCTACCCCAGGAGAGGAGGTCATCCTCACTCTCCGCCACCAGTTCCCCGTCGATGAGGAACCGGAGGTCGTCCTCCCCATCGGTCAGGGGCAAGTCGCCATCTGACCCGACGAGGGCCTCGGGTGGGCCATCTGGCACGAAGTCGAAGTCCCACTCCGGCTCATCCCATTGGTTGTGCTCTGGCATCGGCTCGCTTGAGGAAGAAGATTGGAAGGAGAGAGCCGATGCAGCAGAGGAGGAGGATGAGTCCATGGTGGAGGAGGGCTTTTCGGTGGCTAGTACTGAGGAAGGGGATGAAGAAGCGAGTTGCTCGACGCGGTTAAATAAAAGGGGATATAGTGGAGATTTAATGCTGTGACGGTTTTCGAGGACATGGTGCCGAATCTGTCAAGTCGTGCAGAGAAGCTGAGAAGGAAAGGCATCATGATGAAAGATTCTGCGACGGTTCTGCTCTGCCACGACGTGACCCTACGAAGCAGAAAAAACAGAGTGGTTTTGAAATTATCATTGCCAAAACCGGGGGGGCATGTGTTATCACCAGAATTTAACCAAGTCTGGAGATGGGCCATGGTTAGATGGGCTTAGAAGATATACATGGAAAATATTCCCGAACCGGCCTTGTACAAGAAGTTTGGGCAAGATTGCCCGTGTATCTATAAATTATAGTAGGTTACGTGTCGGTTAGAATTAAGAGATAGAGTTTAGCTCGTACACGGTTGGGTTTATTCCCAAGTTAGAGTGTCTACGGACTATAAATATGTATCTAGGGTTATCGAGAAAGGAGGACGATCACGTTCACAACAAATCAAACTAGGCGCATCGCCACCCCTTGTTTCGAGGGTTTCTCCCGGGTAAGCAACATGCTGCCTAGATCGCATCTTGCGATCTAGGCGATATCGATTTATTCGTTGTTGGTGTTGCTCGTGCTGAAGCCTTTTTGATGGCGAGCAACACCCTTATCTTAGGTGTTTTGGGGTTGATGACAATGCTTTCACGATGCACTTGTTTAGCTACGCTACCCCTCGATATCTAGCTGCCCTTACACCTATTTTAGGTGTAAGGGCAGCATCTTGCTTGATTCTTTATTTAGTAGATCTAATCCGTTATAGTTGCTCCTTGTTCTTCAAGGATTGGTTTGATATCCGTATGGTTAGGCCTTATAAACGGGTTGAAGGATCCGGTAGTGCGTAAGGTGTGGTTTATTAAGCTCTAGAGGGATTGTTCCGGCGATCAACTTCACGTTGGTTTTTAGGCCTCTTTAGGGCTGGTTTTCCATCATCTTACGTATCTGCTAGGCTCAATTACGCATAGGATGTTCCGATTATACGGTGAAAACCCTAGACTATCGTAGATTAGTTTAGCTTGATATTGATAAAGCACGATCCCCATGTCCTTATAAATCTAACATGAACCATGGGGCAATCGGCTCTTTGAGCCGATCCACACAACAACTTAAGAGCCGATCGGGGCTCGTATTTAATGTTTACGTGTTTGCCATGCAGGAAACTAGTCGAAGCAATCCATCACCTTCCTGACCAGGTATAGGTCAGGTGGCACGCCCTCGTAAGCACCAGGACGTGTGCCAGAAGGCATTGCGGGCCGTCGCCCGAGGGACCAGGGTCCACCGCAATCCTGGGAGCCTCCCGGCTCTACTGTGTTGCCCGTCGCTGCTCGCCGGTGGGTTTTTGACCGCAACACATTCAACACCTCCCCAAATGGAAATTGAGGGATGAAGAAGTAGCACCGAAGAAAGCTGCAATGGTTGCACTTGACGATACCGAGGACGAGAAGGAGGGCCGGAACGCTAACAAGCCGGAGGGGAACAAGAAGGCCAAGGAGAGGCTCAAGCTCGAGGGGGAGGGGGGGGGCTGCATTGTTGAGGGACAAGTTTGATCAAATGATGAAGTCCAAGGAGGTGATAGAGTCCAAGACTTTGGAGACCAAGCTTGTCATCATCGAGACGAAGAAGGAGGTGAGCCTTGCCAAGCTTGAAGCCAGCCGAGAGAAAGCGAGGAACAAGGCCAAGTTGGAAGAGATAAGGATCAATGTGAAGAAGGCCAAAGCAATGAAACAACTATTGGCCGAAGAGAGGGAGATCATGATGATGAACACCAAGGACATGAATGAGCAACAACTGGAGTGGTGGAAGGAGGCCTCGGTGGAGATCACGGCAAGACGAAGACTAGCTCTTCAAGAGGCAACTGGTGGTGGCTCGGTGACTCCTGGAGGTGGTGGCGATGATGGTCACGGCGGACCAACCTCGATGTGATGCTGGCGCTGAGAGGAGATGGTGAAGTATGAACTATTTGTTTTCATTGTGTCATTTGATGTCTGCACTATGAACTATGCATGAATTGTTTGCATTTAATTGTGTCGTTTGTTTGATCATATGCAAAGTTTTTGATAAACCCTGTTTTTACGGGTTCGGAAGCCGCTGGCGTAGAACAGAGCCCGTAAACCAAAACTGTAAAACAGAATTCTGTTTACAGTTTTGGTTTACGGGCTCTGTTCTGCGTCAGCCATTTTACGATCCGAATACACGAGTTCGGTAAAGTGAACTCGACTTTTTCGTTCGCGTTTTTTGGGGCCATGCTAGAGATGCTCTTAGCATGGTTAGTAAATCTCGTTTGTGTCCCCAGGCCAGTTAAGATTAACAAGCCAACTACGTCTAGGTTGTCTTAGTCGGTTGGTCGAGTGCATACATGCATGCATTCCTCGTGTATGAAAGATTGTTCCAAGAAAATAGAAGGAAGAAGAAAGACAAGGTACGAGCGGGCCGGAATATTTTTTCGAACGTGTTGTGTTCCCTGAATTTTGATGTGACCGATCCTTGGGGAAATCCGAATAACTAGTATATTTTTATTAGATGATATGCATGAGAATAATACCAAATCATATTATAGGAGGATTGATTATTTACAATCAAGAACAAATACTAGACCTGTTACATGACACAACATAAATTTTTTTTTTTGAAACGAGGCAAAAACTTTGCCTTTCATTGATATAGGAGAAATGAGTTGACCTGTTTATGAGGAAAACTGGCCGAAAAACCGTTACAACACGACACCACACGCCAGCCCCGAGGCTGCGCTCCACACGGGTCGACACCACACCTCAACGCAACAGGCGGAGGCGAAAGACCGGAGCCACCGCTCCCACTACCACGCCGGCCCCGAGGCCACGCCCCGCCTGGCCGAAGACGAACCCGCCTCCGCTGAAAACCACCAAAACACACCACGAGTCCCTTTGTCCGGTGGACATCCAAAGCGAGGCCCCAAGAGGCAAAGCGACGCAAGAGCGCCGCCCATGCCCGATCCCGCGAGGGATCTAAGGTTTCACCCGGAGAGCCCGAGCGGAGAACAAAGAAACACCCGCTTCGACGACGCCTTCAAGAAGTATGCGGCGCCCACAGGCGTCACCGTCGTCGGTCCTGACCGGCCACCAAGACAGAGCTTTCGCCCAGCGAAGAGTTTCAAGACCTCGCGCCCGCCAAAAAGGACCGGCACAAACCACCACTTGCAACCGCAGAGCAACCCCCACGCCAACATGTAGCCCCAGACGCGCAGAGGGCGGCATAGCCCGAAGCCAACAGAGTACCGCCGAAGATCCCCGTGGACGCCGTTGGAACGCCACATAGAGGGGACGCCAACCAACACCAACACGGGGCTCGAGGACGAACGCCGAAGCCCGCAGGCATGAGCTCCCCGCACCACCAGCCGCCACCGCACAGTCAACCCGGCCCATCGCCGCAGCCTCCAGAAGCAGCACAGCCGCCATGGCCTCCGGCAGGCTCCTCCACCGACGCGGCCATCTCCACGCCTCCGCTGCCCGGGGCCGTCGCCCCGGCAACCCATCAGAACCCAGACGCAGCAACCAGGAGCTCCTCGACACAACATAAATTGGACAAAAACCTTCATTCTTCCAAAGAAAACACCCTTGCGCACTTCCAAGTTCGAATAGTGTTGTCCAGCAAATTACTAAAGGCCAGGACAACGATTTTCATCCCGACATCAATTCACCGTTTTCACCATATATGGATATGAGTAGCATTAGAGCTTCTCGACCCGTTCTTTGAGTGAATCCACCATAATGTCCTCCGAAGATAATTACTGCAAGGACAACCTAGCTTGAAACACATCTTGGTCACGTGGAAATGATTAAAACCATATTTTATATTGTTATGTTTTTGCATCTAAAGATCTTGAATATTTCACCATAGATCTAAAACATTTCAAACCTATAAGAAATGGAAAACCTATGTCTCCATTTTCAAGCTTTCATTTTTGATAAAGTACAAAAAACAGTTTTCAAACAGTTGACCCATTCTGACGGTTTATTGTGTCTCCTCCGGTACTTCTTGTCCTCATATTGTATCTCCAGGAAAAATATTGACTCAGCAAAAAGTTCGCGCTCCGTTTGAGTTCCGTAAGGTACCTGAAACTTAAAAATACACAAAACAGGGATTTCATGTTCTGCAGAGTTATATACCAATGAAAGAGGATCAATGAAAAATCCCCATAAATTAATGCAAAACATGAATATAATTTCTTATAACATGCAAATATGTTGGAATATATGACAATAAATTACAAAGTTCATGAATGCAATTTACATGCAGTACGTAGTACGCCGATGCGAATAGGTATTCCGTACTAGCTCGCTCTGGCGAGCATGAGGTCGATAGTTTTGGGTGCTCCGGGGCTCGCAAGACGGCACCGCCGTCGTCGTTGCTGGTGAAGGAGGCGCCCTTCCTGCGGTCGGTCCCTTCCACTTGGTTGCGGAGGCACCGGAGCAAGTTTTGGTCCGTAGAGGAGATGGGGGACGGCGAGGATCTGGTCCATTCGGCCTCTGAGGTTTCCGATGGAGACGGGGCTGACTCGGAGCAGGGGGATCTCCAGCGGTGGCAGTCGGCCTCGAGCACCGTGGAAGGTTTCATTCTGTAGTGTCAGGAGCTTGGGGGCTCCCACCCGTCGCAGCGATGCTCGTCCTTCGCCCCGGGCGACAGGGTTTCGATATTTGGTGGCTAGGCGCCGCCTCGATTTCGGCGTCTGGGGGATGTCGCAGGGGCACATAGTGGCTCAACGGTGTCGCTGTCGGGGCGCTCCTCCTGGTCATCGGGTGGCGCTCCTTCTGTGTTGGAGGTGCCTTCGCCGGCGTCCGCTCCGGTGGGTGTTCCTTCAGTGGGTGACGGGCTGCGGCGGGGGCCTATGGAACTTACGGTGGGGCAGCCCAAGGGGGCCTTGCCGCCTTCACAAGCCTCGAGCGGCGTGTCTCCGGTAGGGAGAATGTCGTCTCTGGTGACCTCTCCGGGGAATGCGCCGATGGTGGGATTTTGAATTCCTCGGTTCAGTGGGTGTGGGACCGGGAGGGCCTAGTCTCTGCCCCGTTTACCGCTAATGGCGTGGCTTCTACGCCGGCGGGTCTAGAGGGTGGGGTCATCCAACCCATGGGCCTCGCGGAGCCATGCTGGCATGTTTCTAGTCACCCTGTGGTTGTGGACCTGGCGGGCCGGTAGGACAGCCCACCTGCGCACACACGTTTTAGGTGCCTCTGGCTCCCCGTAGGTTGCACGGATCCATCATTGGGGTTTCTAGCCCGATCATGTGAGGTGAGGCAGCGCATATCTGACCCCCTCACGCCGCGCCACCGTCTTCTCTGCTGCATCCCAAATCTGGCCCCGCTAGTCCGCTCCTTTGCAGCGGTGGCCATGCATGGAGGGCGCCTTCGACGATGAGCGCAAGAGTCATTTCGAGGATGGGTCAGGCGCGCGTCGTGACGGTGATGGAGGTGCCCGGCGGTGGTCAGGCGGCGGATAGGCGTCAAGATGGAGGTGGACGACAAGATGGCGGCGGTGGCGGTGGCTTCCGCTACCAGGATGGGGCTGGGCACCTGGAGGGTGGCCGGCAGGACGGCGGCTAGCGGCATGATGGTGGCGCAGGAGGTGGGTAACTCTAACAGGAGGTGGAGCAGTTCTACCGTGACCTAGAGCGCGGCCTTCTGGACTACAGGCCCCCACCACCGTGGTAGGAAGAACAGCGCTGGCGCGAGGAGGCGCTGGCCAACTATCGTGTGGATGGGAGCGCTTCCAAGGGCGCAGACGAGCACTACGGCACGTCCGGGTAGAGTGAGCTCGTCGCAGGGCCAGCGTCTACAGCAAAAGAACAAAGGAAAGAAGGATTTGAGCAATGCGTCACGGGACGACCAATCGGACTGCAGTTTCGAGCCTCTTAGTGTGCTCTGTAGCAGTAAAGGCACGTGGCGGCGAGCTGTCCCGCGAGGGATAAGGCGCTACGACTCCAGACCATGGGTCACGCCATCTCTGGCTGTGGATTCTACAACATTGATGTGGAGCCGCTACGTGGTGGGCTTGGCAACGGCGATGTCTTTGTGGTGATCATCAAGTTCAACTCGGCTCTGCTCTCTGAGGAACAACTGTTTGATGAACTCAAACTCCTGGTGGACGAGCTTTGGGACTGGCAGGTTTGGAAGATATCTGACTTGGAGTTCTCGGTTGATTTTCCTACCCGGCAGACCATGGAGCTGAGCACTGGGACTGGGAAGCTCTACCTTCCCCTGTGCAAAACAGATACGGAGATCCAGGAGGCCTCCCCCCACAAGCCGAGCCTGGTCCTGCCCTCTAACTGGGCCCGCCTCACATGGGTGCTGGAGAATCTCATGGAGAAAGACTGTCTCATGGTTGCGTTCATCATGATTGGGAGGCCGATTGACGTGGACAAGCTTTCTATCCAAAAGCGTGACCATGAATCCATTCGCATGCGCTTCCACTGCCGCTATCCGGAGATGATCAAAGGCTCTGTCCAGGTCTTTGTCAAAGGTGAGGGCTTCATGGTGGGAGTACAAGCTGAAGTTGCGCCGCGCATCGCTCCAGGGGTTGGGACAGGGGGTCCGCCGTCGCCACCGCACGCGGACCTCGACGATGACTCGTACGAGCTCTCCTCCGATAGAAAATGGAACAGGCACGGGCGGAGGGCAGGACAAGAACAAGGAGCAAACCAAGTACGCGGGTGGCGCTTCGGACCCGTCGGGTTCCAAACCGGCCAAGGCATCACAACTGGGGATGTTGGAGGTGTAGGCTCCTGTCGCCGCTGACCCGGTGGCCCCAAGCCTGGATCAATATGGTTCAAACCTAGGTGTGGCTGCTGAGGTCTTCCATTCGCTATGCCTCGAGGGTCTGGCTAAAAACAAGCTTGTGGACCAGCTCCTGCCGGCAGGGGATGCCGAAGGTTCCCGCCTCTTCGCGGAGGGCTCCCTGGAATCAGGTGACCTTGACTCGCAAGTCACGGACCCTGTCGCTTCTTCGGTGGATGACACTCAGTAGGAGGAGGGGCCTGCTACCAAGGTAGCTAAGATGACGACGTCGCTTTACTTGGGCGGTGATGCAAGTAAAATGGCTACATGAACTTTGTCCTCTATCATATTGAATTTCCACATATTTGCAACATATATGATGATAATATGGGGATTACCAATGATATAACCCCAGAGAACAAGAAAATCCAGTTTTGCATATTTTTCACTTCTAGAGACCTATACGGAGTCAAGACCAGGGATTTTTGGAGCGCCACTTTTTCATCGCGAGAAGCACCCTGAGACCTAGAATCACACACCTGGAGAGGCTTGAGGCCCAAAATAGAATAGGTGGCATGTCATACCTTGTTGGGCGCGCCACCCAACCTCTTTCGACCGTCGATCGTCCGATTGCCCTGATTCTTTCGCCCACCGATGTATTTTAAGCTAAAAATCACTATATATGGCCCCGAAGATTTCTAGGGAGGAGAGTGCCGCAGAAAGACAGAAACACGAAAACGGAGGCTACTGTAAAGAAGATTGGAGGGGGAAACTCCGCCGGGATCACCTCCAGAGGGATCTCCACCTTCTCCAACATCTTCATCATCACCATGATCAACGGAGTGTAGTACACCTCTGGACTATGGTTTTGTGGAAGTAGCTTGATCTATTTCTCTCATGTTTTTCATAGTTCTTAGTGCCATATGAGCTGCCTCACATGATTATGGTCATATTTGTAATACCTATGTGGTGGATCCTTATTCTATGATATTGTGCTATAAGTTGATCATATTATGTGTAAGATGTATTGATAGATGCATATTATGTACCCCGTTCTTAAATATTTGTTTTGATCCAACATCTATGCAAGAGCATGTGTGGGGTGATGTGTGTATTAGATGGAGTAGCATGGTTTTAGTGATTGGATAGTGACAACAAATTCATGATATATTATGGCTTTTCCTTTTCTTTTGCTACCTCACTAGGGATAAATTGGATGCATGTGCTACGTTAGTAACATGAAAAAAGTGATGGTCTTGTTTGGTCAAGGTGGCATATTTGATATTCAAACATCATGTCAAAGCACTTAAGCAAATGTCTAAGCAATACGTCTCTTATTATATCTTTTGACATAAAAAATAGTACATGCAGTGCAAACATCAAACACCGAATTATAGATAGTGCTCCACTTGTCCTGGATCGACAATGGTCTACCAAAAACAGATATGCCATAAACAATTTAATTAGAATTACATATTACATAAAACTCCTTGCAATGATGGATTAGCTGTATTTTTTATTTTCGAATCGTTAGGAGGTACTGTAGGAGCAGGCCAGCATGGACTTAAAGATGTCCCTGCGGACATCCTGAAAAGTGGATTTGCATCTGAGATATAGAATGAATCTAGGATAATTTATCAAGAATTAAAATAAAACAATTATGTGTATAAGGCAAGTATGAAGATTATACAATCAAGAATCAAGGAACTCAACATATATATGTTCATCCACTCACCACTGTATCCCTACATGCAGATATCCATGAGAAATTGTTTTACCTACTGCGACGACCGATTGATGCATTGTGCTTCCAATTCCATGCACCCTTTTTTGCGGGTCAATTTCATGTATATATCTAACATCACGACCTTACAGAAATCTCACGTAGATGTGATTTTTATTTAGCATCTATATAAGATGAATATATGAACTTATTAGTTATAATTTCATAATATATTTTTCATCAATCTATAAAAAAGTTTTATACATATTCATATGCTGCCCTCGCATTCGTGAGGGCCACCTTGCTATTTAGGTAAAAAGACTTGGCACTAACATGACATATGCAAGCACTGATATCCTCTTTTGTATTAGACCAGCTCAACGAATGGTATTTATATATTCAGTTGTACCCAGTGGTATCTTCTTCAACCAACCCTAGCCTCCCTGGTCGCCTCGGGCGACTCTTGAGTCCCCCTGCGCCACCACTCTAAATTCTCTCTCCACTGCCCCTCAACCCTGCCGCCGCCGGAGGAGATCGCCGGTGGATAATAGTGGTGGTGTGCCCCCAATAAAGCTTATCCATTGGTGTCCCTATCATGATCTTCCGCCACTTCCATGTGCACCCTCTTCCCTCAACGATGAATTAGGTTCTCGTGCATAAGGTTCATTGCGACAATTGGCTAACTAAGTGATCCCTCGCGAATTTCTCCAGATAGATCAATGACATAAAAAATGGCCCAGGAGGCGTTCTTGCATTTATGAATCTTCATGTGCTGGATCGACTTCTTTGGTAGCATGCGCGATGGGATCTTCGTATTTTTCGCCCCCGCGGGAAGGGTGCAAGACACGAAGAATCATTTTCCTTTGGCTCGTGGCTATAGGGATCCACCTTTGTTCAGCCTTGGCATCTTCATTTTTGTGATTACCGAAGTGTTAATGCAGGGATCATGGCAATCGTGTTTGAAGAAGAACGGATAGGATCTGAAAGTTCCATCTTGCATGCTCGTGTCGAGTCGAGAAGATCCTAGAGAATACTCGCAGCAGATCGGAAGAAGTATGAATTCAGACAGACTTTGTTCTTGGTGTTGCTCTTTGAGCTTGGTGTCTCAGTTTGAGTGTTTAAATCCCTAGGTCTGGCATTTTCTGTTCTACCTCAAAATGGTGGCTTCCTAGTTATTTCCTTGTTGAATGCATTGTCTTGAGAATGGACATTCTCGAGGGCAAAAACACAAGATCTAAACATTCTGGTTGGACTGGGCATCAACGTTGTTTATGCATTTTTACCTTCATGGATGCGTTGTTTTAGAGAAACTTTTTTAGAGAAGAGGTGTCGTTACCAGTGTTTGTGCTATTGCTGCGGCGAGTTTCAGATTGCTTCAAAATGGTGTTTTCTTTGTTTCTTATTCTTCTTTATTTGTTTTCTGGATGGTTGCAACGTTGATGTCTAGACTTGCTATATGATTAATGCAGATGTTGGGTATGATTCATATTATCTTGGTATTAATATATTCCTATTATCCAAAATGTGAAGAATCACGACGCCAAACAATGAAATATAATAATGTGCTGTGACTTCAGATATCTATTTTAGGCTACTACTCTCTCGGGGGAAAGGAATTCAGGTCAGGTAGAAGATCCTCTTTTTTGCAGAGAAAGAAATTAAAACCACAAAGAATATATTTTTTGTAAAGAATCACAAAGAAGATCCCAAGGGTTCACATATGTAAATATTGTAACACTATATTGCCTCACAATTTATAGCAACCCACAATCATCTCTGTGTAACCCTACCCTTTAAATGACTCCATAATCGTTAAAGAAAAAGAAAATTCAACGGAGAGCTCTTGTTACCTTGTGAACCGACATACCCCGTGGACTCAACATGGACACCAACACAATCCGTATGGACATAATTCAGAGATCGCGCACCACCTAGCACTCTTCCCTTCCTCGCTAGTGCATCCACCACTAGTAGGGAAATAGCTATAGGAGCAAGCTTATTGGCAGCGGACCACTTCCAGCGCACGCGACTGCTCTTTTTAGAAGCGGGTGGAAGAAAGGCATGCGATCGATACACACATAGTGGCAGCACACCGAGCAAGAAGGCACACGACTACTAAATGGGCTCCGGCTGTACCCTGGTCCAAAACATATCCGCAACGCGTGGTACTGGTGACACGCGACCGCGTGCCAAAATTAGGAGTCGCGTGCGCCTTTATGCGGGAAAATCGCGTGCGGCAAGTAATGCCGGGAAAGAAGCGCGTGTGATTTTGCCGCGCGGGAAAGGTTGTCTGCGCGCTATAAAATGACCACCGCGCACCACCCCCGCACCCGTCGTCTCCTCCAAATCGCGCCCTACCTCCTGCAGACCGCACCAGCGCGCACCGCACCACAGCACCACCGCGCATCCGCTGTCGCCATGCCGCGCCGCTCCAACACCACCGGCGTGCGGGAGCGCCCTAGCGGCGTGTTCTACGCGGAGAACCGTTCCAGGCCGGAACGGATCAACCTCAGCACGTACGAGACGGCGCACGAGGTGACGCGCGCCTACGACGTGGTGGCCTGGCGCCTCGGCCGCCCGCACGCGGAGATGAACTTCCATGACGTCTGGATGCAAGAGCAGGCAGAGGATCTGGCGCCGCCTCCGCGCCTCTTCACCGACGAGGACAAGCGCCGCCACAAGATGCTACAGCGGCAGCTCTACCACGCCATCGAGGACGAGCGCCTCATGGCCGAGTGGAAGAGGCACTTCCCAGCGGATGTCCAGGAGATGCGCGCCTTCTACGTCGAGCACAAGGCGGTGCGGAAGGCAAGCCGCGTCGCTAGGAGGAAGGATAAAGCAGAGCTCCGCGCCTTCATCCTGGCGCAGGAGGCCGGCCCTCAGACGATCGGCGACAATGACGACATGTGGCAGGACGTGTTCTCCTCCACGCCGGTGTCCAACACCACTGTGTCTGCAGGATCGGACTGGAGCGACTAGAGGAGTAGATCGTCTCCGGTCCAAATTAACTACATATATATATATATATGTTTCAAATTTTATCGTACTAGTGTAATCGACGCCGAAATCGATCTATATATATAATACTACTACATATTTTTATCTATATCACTTTTATATAATTATTCATCTGCTTATTTGGAGTAAACTATAAACAGTATGCTAATAGCCGCGTGCAACGTTGTGGTGTGCTGCCAATAAGTTCATAGCCACCGTGTTCCCTAGCATGCGTTGTCAGTAAGTTAATAGCCACGCGCGCCCTTGGGTGCGCTGCTATTAAACTATGGCCGCTCTTATAAGTTAGGCGCGCGCTTGTTACACTTATCCTCAATCTGCTCGTCTAGCTCGGCTGCGCTTGCCGCCTGCTCGCGTGCGCGCTCCCTGCTCACCTGCGCGCCAACTCTGCTCCGCCGCGCGCCCATCCTCGACTCTCGCCAACGTCGGACCTGCTCGCACCGGCGCCGGAGCGCGCAGGACGGACAAACCTGAGCGGCGCACGTCTTCTCCTTCTCACCGCGTGCCGAGGGTGAGTCCTCCACCTACAATGTCTCTTCCTCCTGACTGCGCCTGCTAACCGCTCGATGAAATGTCCGGCTGACACTGGAGGACTTCTCTATACCGGCTATCACAACCAACTCACCAGCATCGACTCTCCAACGGACGGCTCGTCTTCACCAAACCATGCAAAAAATCCGGACGCGCCTCTGAGGGAGTGCCTTTGTGTGTTGTTGGATCCTCTTGCGTGCGTGGTGTCCACCACCAATCCGTCTTTTCAGCCATCGTTCGGGACTTCAGCAACACCAGCGCCATCGATTTTTATATGTGCACCGTCGTCCACGCCCTCACATATATGGGCACATGTCAGCCCGATCAACCCATCTCACGCGCGTCTTTGCCAAGCGTGTCTGTGAGCATGCTCCTATCACCAATCGAACATCGGGCTGTCGCTGCATCGCCCCTTCAGGTCACAACACCGCCGCCTTTTATTTTTCCCATGCTACCTGGTTACAACACACGTCACTGGTGGTCTGCAGTAGCTGCACTAACTTGCGCCAATCAGTTCTTCCTCTCCTTCGGGTTGTATCCTTGCTGCAAGCGGCCAACTTCCTAGTCCCAGAAAATCGATGTCCTAGGCTGTCACCACACCGCCTCCCCTGCATGAGTCACGACCGTCCATCGATGATAGGTACCATGCCACCGGGTTCTTCCTTGCCTAATTCGAGTGTCATATCCGTGTTGAAGGAAACATACCCTAGATGCAACAACAAGTTGTATTATTCTATATTTCTAGATTCATGAACAAGTTTGTAGTTCTGTTGTACAAGTGTATTGGTTTTGATATTGTGATATCGTAGGAAAACGTAATTACACATGTGGAGTTAAAAAAACGAAATATACATTTCCCGTGTCGCCTCTAAGACTAGTTCGTATATTATTGATCGTCGTGTTTTGCTGGCTATAGGAAAATGTGAAGTTTTACCATGTTGGATAACAACATTGTTAGGGGAACAATGATGTTTCATAGATCCTGAATGATATATCGTGAAACATATCGTCAATATTTTTATCGGTAGTTTCTCAATGACAAATATTACCGTTACTAAGATCATTAGACCATAAGAATTACGTGGACTTGGATACGATATGAATGTCGTGATATCATGCAACTTTACCTCATGATTGAGTAAGCGTAAAGGTGGTCTTCGTGCATACCGGATAGTGTGCCGTAGTTCATCATTATGTAGTTATGGGAATTGGTACTCCGACGATGGAGAGATGCAATCTAGGGTGCCCACTCATGTATCATGGTGTTCTTCATCGTCTTACCTAGCATGTGACTAAGTTGTTATGTCACAGGAACATCAATGATACAATATGAGTAAAGGAGTACATGTTGGATAATGAGGATAATACAATGATTTCACCTCCAACTATGTAAGGTATCGAGTAGTAATACGACTTGTATTATAATTAATATAAAAGGCTGTCATGATAAAGATCTCGGTGTTACTTCTGGGATCGATGCGGTTATCAAGCGCTCGAGACATCGATCATTCTCACGGAAGGTATTCCGGGCATGCCCACGTGTACCATAACCCGTAGAGTCACAAACTTAACGGTTTAACACCATTTATGAGCGTAAGTTGTACATGAATGTAAAAGAAGATGTCTGGGAGTGTCTCGGATGGTCTCTTCCGAGAAACCCAGAATCTCGGAAGTCTCCGGAATGATCTTGGAAGTTTCTGGAATGGTTCAGTGCATATAGGGAAGGGGTCGTAAAGTACCGAGAGGTTATGGAAGGTTCTGAAAGGGTCTGGGATGCTATGGGCTATTTTAGAAAGTCTAGAAGGTTCCATAATTGGTACAACCACTTTGCCTTAAATGGCAAGGAGTTTCATCCTAAGGCAATTCGGATTTGACAAAGAAGTTAGTGGGTTTGCTTTGGTGAAAACCAACCGAACTCGTCGAAACTTTGGGGGCTGCACTTGGAGGACCTAGGGCTGGTTTGGATGCCCCAACCACTTCATAAAGAAGGGAGAGGGCTGCCCAAAGGACACCAAGTCGAAAACTTGGACTCCCCTCCTTGGCCGCCACATCCCACGACTAAAACCCTAGCCATCGGCGCCTGACGTGCGCACCTGTCTCTTCTTTGCGGAGCACTGGCCAACCCTAACACCATCTTGATCTAATATTGACACCAATCATATAAGAGATGTTGGATCTTCATCACTTTTTCTGTGTGCTTGATGACATGTTCGACGCTGTGGCACGTCCGACACTTGATCGTGGATGCGGTTCGTGGGATAATACATCTCCTCGCAACTTGGTGAGTCTACTTGTGGGGATCGATTTGTGACAACATTAAACTCGTCATCAACAACATTTCGCTAATTTTCTCTATGAGGGTATTATCTTTTACATCCCTCCTCGCATATGATTTTTCTTATCCACAAGAATTTGTTTGTATTGCTTAGCATGTTCCCCAAACCGTGCTTCCACAGGTAACTTGCATGGATACTGGTCATCATATGTCCTGTCTACTACCACTACGACAATATAGGCAACCAACATTACTACTCTAGGCCACCGTTAATTTTACAACCTTCTATGTCATCATTCATGAGGACCTAGTCGTTAGCATCATCGTCAAGTCCCCAAATACTATGTCTACTTTGACAAGCGTAGGCTGCACCGACACGTCTCTCTCTTCACCGCTATGCTACGCGCAACCGTCTTGGAGGCCTCCTATGGTAGTCCCTAGGACACTGACCGAAAGTTCATGATTGTCTACCCCTACACGACCGGTCTTGGTAGCACTGGTACGTCTTCGTCCCCGAAGCATCCCCGAGTTTAGTTGACTGAGAACGACACCTCATGTTCATCGGTTTTGGCAACATTTTCTTTAGCATTGACTCCTTCATCACAACAACCTCAACCACGTCACCCACTTGTATGCGTACTCGGTTCTGCCAAAACATAGTATACCCTCATCCCCGGCGTACTCCTAGTTTTGGCAACACTATTGTTGCACCTTTTACTCGATGGCTCGAACCGCATCAACCTCGCTATCAACTCCCTCCATCGATACCTGACCATGACTTATGAATTTTTTTAGGTATGATGAACTTATGAAAATTGATCTTCTGAGACATTATTACTAATGTTGAGGAAATAAGTGTAATCAGGAGGCAAACAGTATAGTAGCGATTGAAAATAGTCCAATCTTTTTTGTCCACAAACATTTGTTGGAAAATAATGAAATTGAATTAATTTCTATTGATATCTGTATATCGGATCAAATCTGCGACAGATACAAATAATATATTAAGGTGTCAGGTCATCATATGCGGTGCAATTTATCTAGTTTAATTGCACCATTTATTGGGGAGTAGAGGGATAAGGATGACAAGCAATATATGCATGCCTGTTTTGCTCATACAATCGCATGCCAAAACTTGGATAGATTCGGTTGTGGCATGTTTCCATATTCAATTCCCCACTACACTGCTCTTCCAAGTTCAAGCCATAAAACAGATGGATACATATCTAGACACAAATAACGAATCCAGCAAGGACGCGTACGTCAAATGCACTGATGCACAAAAGATGGCAAGAAACGGTACAACAATGCATGCAAGGCCGCAGATACGAAGAGCAAAATGCTTTCACTCCTTAAAACAAGAAGATCGTGGAGCGTTTATTTCCGTTCCTAGCTCGTACATGCTCCCCTCGCCACAGCTATTACAAGTAGAACCCCGGCTAGCGAATAGATCACAATATCAACAGCGTCTAGATCCACACCCAGCCTCGATCTCAATCTCCAAATGGAGTCGACCGGCTCAGGCAGCTGCTCCACCGCGCCCACCTACCACGGCTCACCGTCGCTGGCCATCCGTGACGAGGAGAAGAAGAAGGGCACGGTCAAGTGCAAGTTCTGCCCGCGCGTGTTCGCTTCCTTGCGGGGGCGGGGCGGGCATGTGAAGGTGCACAAGAACGAGAACCAGAAGCAGCCCATGCACCGTCGTCCCGCCCCGCCCCCGCCGGTGCGCGTCTGGTCGACATTGTCCAAGGACCCCCGACTGCGCAGCGCTTGCCGCAACCTCCACGCGGCGCGCTTCAACGCGTGGCCCAAGCGCTACTTCCGCGACGTGCCTTTGGCGTTCGCCGGGACAGGCCGCCATGATCCCGCTCAACCGTCATCTGCGACCAAGAGATGCCGCCGGGCCAAAGATGGAGGCCATTCTCGAAGCCTGCATCTGCGTGAAGTGAATCGGGAGATTGCTGAAGTGAAGAACTACTTCCCCTTGCCCCTCTCCGGCAGCGCCATGCCTTTCTCCCTGTCTCAAACAGGCAGCGGCACCAGCGGCCTTACTCAGACTTCGTTCGCGGTACCAACGCTGGCGACGGACGGCAACAGCCGGACTGGGGATGGAGATCATCTTGGAGGCCAGGAAGTCGTGCCTGAAGTGAATCTGGAGGAGGCTGACGACGGGATTGACCTAACTCTGAGGCTCTAGTATCATCAGGCCTTGGATTGGATTTATCACCTCCAGGTTCAAGTTTTGATATAATATGTTATGTTGGATTTGTCATCTGGTTTCACCGTATTTACCTGTAATTCATATATTGCGATGGAATAGGTCTACATGGTCAATGGTTTTTCAAAGTGTAATTCAATAAGATTCTGGATGTGCCTTTTCTCGTGTATACATGAAATCACTTTTTACCTTACCCTCTCATTCATAGCTGTGTGTATTATATATGTTTCACCTTTTTAATAGATACTGTACATAAGTCAGAAGAAATCACAATATGGTTTCATTGGGTCAAATCACCTTTTCCCCCATACATAAGGGAGTTTTTATTTCAAGGGGCCAAGCCCTTGCTCTACATTCATTCACCCACACAACCATTTTATTGTATAGTTTCGTAGATCTTTAAAAAAATACATAAAACTGGTATATAAACACTTCATTTCGCAGAAATAGTACTCCCTCCTTGCCAAAATGTAGTGCATATAAGGTTTTTGAGAAGTCAAACTATATACAGTTTGACCAAGCATGTAGAGTAAAATATCATCACCTTGATCGAGTACCAAATGAATACCGTTAGATTCATCACGATGTATATTTTCATACGGTGTACATTTGATATTGTAGATATAGATAGATCTAAAGGAGTTGTACACCAATGTTTTTTTGTCGAAAAGGAAGATCACGCCTCCGGCCTAGCCGTATCCGCTAGTGGTAGAGTTAACCTTGCTTAGGGGTACGTGTTACACGTTTAGGTACCATATGCGTGTGTTTTCCTAGTCTATGTCATTCGTCTGGGCATGAGTTCTATTCCTCGATGGATTACCATACCATGTGTGGTATGTTCTTAGCTTGGTTAGTAATTCTCGTTTTTGTCCCCAGGCCAGTTAAGATTGAGAAGTCAACTTCGTCTAGGTTGTCTTAGTCGCTTGGTCCAGTGCATACATGTATGCACACGTCGTGTATCAAAGATTTTGCCAAGAAAATAGAAGGAAGAAGAAAGACAAGGTACGAGCAGGGATATTTTTTGAACGTGCTGTGTTCCCTGAATTTTGATGTGACCGATCCTTGGGGAAATCCGAATAACTAGTATATTTTTATTAGATGATATATGCATGAGAATAATACCAAATCATATTATAGGAGGATTGATTATTTAGAATCGAGAACAAATACTAGACCTGTTACATGACACAACATAAATTGGACAAAAACACCTACAGAAACCTTCATTCTTCCAAAGAAAACACCCTTGCACACTTCCAAGTTCCAATCGTGTTGTCGAGCAAATTACTAAAGGCCAGGACAACGATTTTCATCCCGGCATCAATTCACCGTTTTCACCATGGATATGAGTAGCATCAGAGCTTCTCGACCCTTTATTTGAGTGAATCCACCATAATATCCTCCGAAGATAATTATTGCAAGGACAGCCTAGCTTGAAACACATTTTGGTCACGTGGAAATGATTAAAACTGTATTTTACGTTGTTATGTTTTTGCATCTAAAGATCTCGAATATTTCACCATAGATCTAAACATTTCAAACCTATAAGAAATGAAAAACCTATGTCTCCATTTTCAAGCTTTTTTTTTTTGATAAAGTACAACAAAATAGTTTTCGGCAGTTGTCCCATTCTGACGGGTTATTGTGTCTCCTCCGGTACTTCTTGTCCTCATATTGTATCTCCGGGAAAATATTGACTCTGCAAAAAGTTCACGCTCCGTTTGAGTTCCGTAAGTTCCATGAAACTTTAAAATACACAAAACAGGGGTTTCATGTTCTGCAGAGTTATAAATCAATGAAAGAGGATCAATGGAAAATCCCCATAAATTAATGCAAACATGAATATAATTTCTTATAACATGCAAATATGTTGGAATATATGACAATAAACTACAAAGTTCATGTATGAATTTTACATGCAGTACGCCCAGTGCGAATAGGTATGTTCGTACTGGCTCGCTTTGACGACCATGAGGGTGATAGTTTTTGGTGCTCCGGGGCTTGCAAGATGGCAGCGCCGTCGTCGTCGCAAGTGAAGGAGGTTCCCTTCCTGCGGTCGGTCCCTTCTCCTGGGGTGGGGAGGCACCGGAACAAATTTTTGGCCCTCGAGGAGATGGGGGACGACGAGGATCTGGTCCATTCGGCCTTTGAGGTTTCCGATGGCGATGGGGCTGACTCGGTGTAACACCCCAAAATTTCAAAACAAGGAAAACTAAATTTCTCTTTTCCAAAATTTGGAGCCAACAAATTTTTTGAATTTGCATTACCTTATGTGCATAGTGTTCATGCATGTATGGTGATTTTTGTCATGATTGTTTATTTAAAGTGTTGAACGAGTTCAAAACCCTAAACCCTACCCCTTTTCAAAATCAAATAGAAACCAAGAAAAGAAAAGAAAATAAAAAGGAGAAGCATATGTGAGCTTTGGCCATATTTGCAAATCTTGACCTAGGCCATGATTACTTTGTGTAAATGGTTTGAAAACATGTCTAAAATCAAAAGAGTACAATTTGAGTCAAAGAAAAGCAAAACAAATAAAAAGAAAATCAAAAACCAAGTCACATATGATACTGGTCATATGTGACAATTTTAACATGATACCCACTTTGGACCCCTGTGGTTATTATTTTCTAAACTAACCTTGATCATCTCTTTGCTCCTCATCCAAGAACACATCAAGATGATCACTTTGGTGTTGACCAACCTTGTTGATCCATTTTCAAATTCTTATAAATGGCATGAAAAGTTGCAACTTTGAATCAGATTTATGATCAACCCAAATTTGATTTTTACCAAACCCACTCCATTTTTCAAACCAGGGCCGTCAAGAGGTGCCAATCCTTATTTGAATCTCACCCATAAAATATTTTTACAAAATTCAAATTTGTATCTCTTTCGGCCATTTCATCAAACACTTGGTGTGCATCAATTGACTTTGTTCATACACTCTAAAATCCTTTGGGTTTTAGCCTAAACCATCCATGCCTTGTGATCATCATTGTACTTCTTCATCCCCTGGATCAAACCATGCCCTTTGCACCACTGTTCGTGGAGAGAATTGACCAAACCAAGCCTATGTCATGCATCATGCCACTCACCATGCTCACCATGTCCTCTCCCTCTCTAGTCTCACCTACCATGTCAAGTAGGCTTGCCTCACTCAGGTGCGCCAGGATCGGCATGGCCACACCCACGGGCTCTGCAGAGCGCGACGTTGCCCCGTCGCCTCAGACCTCCCCGAGCCCTCTCCTCTCTCCCACGTACACTCCACAACACCAGCTACCCCCAGGACACCTCCATTTCCCCGCCCGCGTCCTGTAGCCCTCACCATCGTCGACGACTTCCGCCGGCCGCGTGACAGACGTTGACGTCGCCCGCACGCTCCCGTCCACCATTCTCTGCGCCATGAGCACCGTGATGATCGCCGTGACGTGTAGAACACCGCTGCGTCATCGCCCACACCTCTCCGCCACTGTAGTGTCATCGCCATGGTCGACCTGCCGGTGACCCCCGCCCCTCTGGCTAGATATAAAAGGAGACCCCCCCTGCCTTTATATTCACACCATCTTGCTCCCCACCTTCCTCTCGCTCTCCTCGACCCCTTACTCGTCCACATTATCGCCGGAGCCGCCCCAATTTCTTGTCGGAGCTCCGCCAGTACACCTGCAAGCTCGCCATCGATTCCGTCCACCTCCGGAGCTGCCGCTGGTGCCAGACGACCTGCGGGAGCTTCCGCGACCGTTTGCCCGCCTCGCCGAGCCTCGCCGTAGCGCTGGTAAGCCCCCAGCCACCCTCACTACCGCCGGTAGGTTTAGCTCGCCGTCGAGCCCTGTTCCCGGACGGAGACGAATGTGTGCCGTTCGATCTCGTTTTAATCCGACGGTGCAGGCTGCGTACCGTTTCGGGGTGGATTAAGAGCCACTGACAGGCGGGACCCATTATCAGGAGGCGCGCGTGTGCGAGACGCATTGCTGGGCCGGCATGCCTTCTTTCTCTCCCTGGCCCAATTCGTTTCCCGCCTAATAAGCCCGTTTAATTCAAATCCCATTTATTATTTTTAGCTGAAATTTAATACTGCTGCCCTATTCAAAATTCAATATAACAAAATCTACTGAGCCAAAATTGATGAATTTTATATTTATGGAAATCTTACGAAATTCCCTAACCAACCCCACTGGTCTCAACCTTTGTTTCACTATAGAACATTTACAAAAAATAATAACAAGGTAGTAAGTTTTCAGATTTCAAATATTTATTAAAAATCAACCATAATTCATTTTGACTTGTTTACAACTCTCAAAAATAACATTTCATATTGTCTTTCTAACTATGCAAAAATATGACATAGTTGTTTCATATGATCATGGACTAGATTCAAATAATGGCTATGTGGCTATTTCTAGCTCATTTAAATTATTTCAAAAATAGTATTTGAAATTTATGAGATGTAGCATCTCATTTAAATCTCTTTTCTAAGTAATTCAATATGAGGTTATGACATTAGTCTTCATGACCCCATATGTTATTACTTGAGAATATTAAATCATTTTCCAAAAGTGGTATTTAAATTGAATGAGATGTAGTATCTCATTTAAATTATTTTCCCAAATGGATAAATATGAAGTGGTGACTTTGGTCAACATGATCTCATACTTTATTATTTGAGGAAATTAAATCTTAGTAATTTTTCAATGAGAGAAAATTATTTTCCTAACACTAAATAGGAAAAACCTAGTATAAGGTTGAGTGATGATTATGACGATAGATCATCTTGTGTGAGAAATTATGGCTAAAGAGTCTCCTTAAGTATTGTTTGGTGATTGTTACCTCGTATCCGTTTATAGACGCTAGTATCGAAGGCTACGAGGAGGAGGAGGTCTTCTACGAAGAAGAGGAGGAACCCTTTGACCACTGTACCAACCAAGGCAAGCTATTACCAATACAAGCTCCCCTAATACAAGTTATACCTTTGCAAGATACTCTTGCGATACTATTGTGTTTCAGGATTTGTCCAAGCCCAAGTTTTTATCTTGCAATCATTTACTTTTTTACCAAAGCTTTTTCTTATAATTGATATTGGTCTATAGATTGAATACTACAAGAGCTTCAAACTTAGCCTAGCAAGCTAAACTTTAGTTAGCACCCCCTCACGACTAGTTGCTAGTGCTAAAACTAAAATTTACTACTCTAGATGAGAACTTGTGAATCAAATGACTTTGAAAACCTTGGAATGATGAGTCATTCTATTGAAAGTTTTGAAGGTGAATATGAACTTTGGTGAACAATGTGACTCTTTCAAAAAAACTGATGGTTGGGTTCGGATGCGATACCATTCCAATTTTTAAGTACCCCCACAATACCTGAATCTGGGTAGGGCTTAACTGGAAACTTATGTATACTAGATGATTCCCTGCGCGATTGCTGCAGAACATTAGGATGCAAAACAACCAAGAAAAATATGTACACAATACAAAATATTTTTATAGTGAAAGGAATGAGAAGAGATTTAAAAACAAACACAATGATGTTAATATAAAGGAAAAAAGTTAACACACTTGCAATTTGTAGAAAAGATGGTATGTTATCACTAAGGAATCAGCTATACAACTAATATGACCAAGTTCACTGAACTTGGCATGCAAAATCTGTAATTAGGTGTACATGGGGAAACAAAGAGTGTGTTAAATTAAGAGTAAGAGTATTCCTTTTTTTTAAAGAAGTCACACTAAGAATAATACTTATAACATGTGATTTTTTTAATTCATATGTCTTCATTCATCCAATCACATAACTCTTTCGAATGAGACAGCTAATACAGAGAGGAGCTCCTTATTTTGAGCGAGGAAACATGTAGTGAATGTTATAGTAGGAGGACTGAGCCACAGAGCGTTATTTTATTGTTGATACTTAAAGAAGAATGGGAATGTTAAGCATTGATTGTGATTTCACCAACAGTTCAGGAACTTCGCAGATGCATCTATCCCATAGCCCAGAAACTTGGGGCATACTAAATATAACAAATGTTAGGTGAAACTTGTTTTGGGTTTGCATGAAGAATATCAAGGGACCTCCAAGTATTTCCTGGCATCTTAATTAGCCTAATCAGGGAGCACGAGTGATTGACAAAGCCTATAAACAAAACTGGAAGATGAAGACAGTAGGAGTTTCAGTCTCACCTCCGAAACCTTCGGAGTGAAAACATGCAGTAATTTTGCTGATGAAGATACATGAACTTCACTTACCTTCCATTTCTGAAAATAAGTTCTCTTTTAACATACTATCCAAGTTTGATGGGCATGAAGGCGTAGTCCAATGCGACAATATTTTCATATTTGTAGCAGTTGTAGCTTAACAAATATGAACTGTTATATATGTAGCACCAGGAGAATAAGTAGACAGATCTATTAATGAAAACAAAATGCACCATTTTCAATGTACAACACATCACAATGGACAGTTTTCACAGTAGTTTGCCCAAGCAAACAGCTGGGCCAAATTATTAAAGAATCTTACCGCAGTGTAGTTTCTGACTGAATATCATGCATCTCTATTTTCTGGAACAGTGACACCCACATGAAAGATATATAAACTGGTTAGCATGGGAATTCACATGGCAGTACTCTTAGTCGTCGAAGATGACATATTTGATGGCCTCCAAGGATGCGAACTCCCTGTGGTGCAAACAAAAGTTTACTCAGTGAATCAAATGGATGATGCTATACGAACGAAATAGTGGTAGAACGAACACAACAACAGCATAGTGTATAGAGTAATGTAAGCAGAGAAAAAGGAGGGCTAGTCCTGCCCACCATGAGGAAGAGATGAGGTGTTGCTAAAAGAAGTCAACCGAAGATTAACCATCGGTGCATCTCAGCAGGAGGTCTCTAGTTGAAGATGAAAGTGAATATACGAAGGTGTTCAGCCGGTGAGAGAGACACCAACAGCTGCTTTATAAACACTTCTCTGCTGCTGGCCATTAAGAGATGAAAGTGGATATTGTAGTGAAACACTAAGCGTGGAAGCTGGTCATAAATTCATCACCGCACCCGGCTGCATGCGAGAGAGAATGGGAAGAGACGGAAGACAATGTTTGCATGGCCTACGTAAATTGGAGAAAAAAATCGATGTAATGGGGTTTTACCTCTGATGTGGCATGAAAAATAAGTTAGTGAGGTGGATGTGGTGGGCCTGCTGATGTGGCATAGCTGCATGTTAAGAGAAATAGGTTAGTGGGGATGAACTTCTTAGTTATATAGGATTAGTACGGGTTCCCTCCGAACAAACGTCATAGGGGTTATGCCGAGGCTGCCTCCGTTGAAAGTGAAATGACGTGAAATAAGGTGAATGTCCGACCCAAGCCCTTTGCAGTTCCCAGGATGGCGGTTTGCCATGGCTGGGAGGCCAAACTCAGAGGGGGAGGTACATGTACTAGGGTATGTAATTAAAAGGTTATGATTGGTAGTCCGCACACTGAGTGTGATAAATCAGGGCCAGTTACCCTTGACGGATTATTGCAAATATTGTGGCACAAGTGTACGACCTCTGCAGAGTGTAAAACTATTCGAATAGCCGCGTCCTCAGTCATGGACTGTTGGAAAGGCCATAATGTTCCGTCATCAGAACTTTTCAAAATGTGACATGTGACTGGTGACTGGTGAATTGAACTTGAAAGGTGACTTTGACTTGAATCACAACAGAGTTGTGGGAATGACACTAATGTTCCCACTTAAGTAATTTTTGGCAAATAAAGAGTCTTTGACTATTAAAGTGTTTATGAAATAAAACTGGCTTTGTGCAAATAAACCTAGAATCTTAGAACCATGATTACAGCTACTAGTACTTCTATTAGTGGTAGTTTGCGGGTACTTTAAAGTACTCATGGCTTTGTCCCTGGCTATTCAAATGGCCAGACTATGGAAAAGAGCACCAGTACCCGGAAGATGGACAGCAGGACGTCTACGATAACTAGGACTACCTCCTGACGTCAAGCGTTGCCTGTGGAACAGAGGGACCGCTACTACGTTTCTTCCGCTATGTGTTATGTATTTGATCTTTAAATCAATTGTTGTATTAAGACTGGATCATGTGATCCTTTGATGTAAGACTATTATGGTTTGTAATGAATGATGTTTTGTGATATCAATCTATTATGTCTCGCAAAAACAATATTCCTGGGATTGCGATGTATGGCATAATAGACATCTGGACTTAAAAATCCGGGTGTTGACACTCGGCGCAGGGGGATCTCCGGCGGCGGCAGTCGGGCTCGAGCACCCTGGAAGGTTTTCATTATGCGGGCTCAAGAGCTTGGGGGCTCCCCCCATTCAAAGCAACGCTCGTCCTTCGCCCCGGGCGGGAGGGTTGCGAGATTTGGTGGCTCGGCGCTGCTGCATTTTTGGCGTCTGGGGGATTGATACGTCTTAAACGTATCTATAAGTTTTGATGCTCCATGCTTGTTTTACACCCAATTTATACAGTTTTTTCGTTGCATTTTTATACATTTTCCGGCACTAACCTATTAATAAGATGCCACAGTGCCAGTTCCCCGTTTCCTATTGTTTTGTATTTCATAAAAGTTGTACAAGAAATATGCTCGGAATTGGATGAAACAAAAGTCGAAGTCAATATTTCCGTAACGAAGACAGAGACCATAGGAGAGTCGAAGGGGTGCAGCAGGGCGGCCACGCTAGCCCTAGACGCGGCCTAGCCCTAGCCCACCTATAGGGTTGGTGTGGGCCACCCTGGCCTCCACAGACATCGCCCCTCCACCTATTTATTCACGATCTCGGGAAAACCCTGAATACTCGAGCCTCCATCCACGAAAAGTTCTGTTGCAGCCGCCATTGCAGAACCCATCTTAGGAGGGTTCTAAAGCTCTTCGCGGCACTTTGCCGGAGGGGGAAATCATCACTGCAGGCATCTACATTGACATGCCCGCCTCCGAAGTGATGCGTGAGTAGTTCATCTCTAGACTATGTGTACATAGCAGTAGCTAGATGGTTGTCTTCTCCAATTTGTGCCTCATGTTTAGATCTTGTGAGCTGCCCTACATGATCAAGATCATCCTTATGTAATGCTACATGTTGTGTTTGCTGGCTCCAATGAATATTGTATACTATGTTGAGGTCAATTATATATTCATTTCATATGTTATTTGTGATCTTGCATGCTCTCCGTTGCTAGTAGATACTCTGGTCAACTAGATGTGTGTGACTCCAAGAAGGGGTATTTATGCTCGATAGTAGGTTCATGCCTCTAGTTTTCTGGAAGAGTGACAATAACTTCTAATATTGTATATGCGATGTTGCTACTAGGGAGAAAACAACAATGTTTTACCCAAGGGTAATTCTATTGTTTACGTTACACCCATTGCTTAATGTGATAATTTGTTGCTTGCAACTTAATACTGGAAGGGGTTCGGACGATAACTGGAAGGTGGATTATTAGTCATAGACGCAGTTGGATTACGGTCTATGTATTATGTTGTAATGCCCAAACGAATCTTATAGTAATCATCTTGTCATGTATGGTCGATATTTTGTCAATTGTCCAACTGTAATTTGTTCACCCAACATGTTATTTATCTTTATGGAGAGACACCTCTAGTGAACTGTGGACCCGGTCCTTTCCTTTACACTGATAAATTCAACCACTGCACATGTAAGCTCTGTTCTCTTTAATTACTACAAACATCTCCTTTCACTCAATGCATTTAATGCTTTGTGTTCAGCGAAACCGGTGAGATTGACAACCTTTCTTCATCATAGAAATTGTACAATATAATTTTTTTAATTATAATTTTGATTAACGAAAAGTCTTAGTTACAACCCAATTTGGCACTACAAAAATATCGTTGCAACACGATTTGCAATTGAATTTTTAGTTGCAACCATACTGATAAGGTATTAATTTGTCAATACCTACAACTTGTAGACTGGGGTTTTCGTGGAAATAGAGGGCAAGTAGATCTCGAGGGTTTCAGCCGAAAAAGTACTCGACTGCTAAAAAGCTAGGGTTGTGTTGACAATGAATCGATCCTCTCTTTCTCCCTCGACTCCCCCTTATATAGGAGGCGGAGCCGAGGGTTTCGTGATGTACAAGTTACAAACAGCGGAAGACTCTTTGAGTTCGTCCCGTAATAGTTACAAGTCCTTATTCCTAATACAATTCTATCTTTCCATACCGACACTTAATTTGGCTTCCGGGCTTCATACTTTTCGAGTCACGGGCCTTCAGTAAACCCCGGGTACCATGTTCGGCAGGTCCATTGAGGATGCCTATGTCAGTAGCCCCCGAGATTTTGCTTGAATCGGAGAATCGAGTAAAATCTCCATCATTACAATTAACACATGATTTCTTCGAGTCACTAAATAATTTTCATAAAATAATCATATATTGTACAGGGATAATGGTAGATGGGGCTGGTTCATCTGACGGATCAGGTACCAGTTAACTGCTCTCATGGCAATCCCGTAAAAACCTACTTCAAGGTCAAGTCCCTGGACTTGACCTCGGTATACTGGCGTAATTCGACATGTGCCGCTTAAGGTCTTACCATATGCCGAACTCCAGTCATATTTTATCGGGTACATTTGAAAAAAAAAACTTGTATTTGATCAAAGGCTCCCGAAGTTATCTTATTGGAATCCTCGATAGTTCTTCTGCCATTATTTTGAAATACCTATTCGAGATTTTCCAATGACGACGTCGATGCTAACGATAGCCAAGAACTCCATATTGGGAAGGTGCGAGTCCTATCATGTCTCCGATATGTGGGTCCAAACCTCTGCGCCTTTGATACGTCTTGGGAGTGGGGGACACACGTCCTCCACTTTTTCCGGCACGTGCACTGCACCGCCTGTCCAGTAATTTCATAGTGAATATACATTTTTTCCCCTGTAGACATGTGTAGGGCATAGGATCCATTTTTGTTTTCATCCAACGGCGCGACGGTTCGGTGGCATGCTTATAAATTTCTCCCTTCATCCTCATTCATCCCCTTCGCCGCGCCGCTCATCTTTCCTTTCTCTCTCCAAAATCACCATTGCTGCTCCAAGCTCGTGCGTTATTGCTCTCCTCCAAAGCTTGCTTTGATGCCACCGCGCACGAAGCTCCTCAGGCACACCGCTACAGGAACCAATCCATCGATGGAGCCTACGGATATTTCCGGGTGGGAGAGATCTGACATCTCCAACCAAGATCTGAAGACCCTCAAGACATTGGGGCTGCTGAAGACGGAGGAAGCACTAATCTACACTGGCAATGAAAATTCCCCTACGCCGCGCATTGGATATCGGGTAACCTTCCTCGACCACCTCATTCGCGGCCTTTCCACCCCCATCCACGAGTTTCTTCGTGGACTTCTCTTTGTCTACGGGATTCAGCTACATCAGCTGAGCCCCAACTCTATCCTTCATATCTCGATTTTCATCACACTATACGAATGCTTTCTCGGGACCCCATCCTCATTGGGGCATGTGGAAACGCATCTTTTTCTCCGGCGCAACAGCTCTCACAATGTCGCCAACAATGTGGGCGGCATTGTCATCTGCGTCCGTCCCGATGTTGACTACTTCGACGTCAAATTCCCTAACTCCGTTCAAGGATGGCGCCGGAGAAGGTTATACATCCAGGAGGAGAACGTCCACTCGCAGGAATACAAAATCGCTCCTTTTGACGGTGCCGTGAAAATCCTTCGACGCCGGTCGTGGGAAGCCGAAGCTACAGAGGAAGAAAAAACGGCGACAAATGCTCTGATGAAGCGCATCCACGAGCTTCAGAACACCCGCGGGTGTTCAAATCACTGCCCATTTCCTTAGGATTAGGGTGTAGCCTCTGCAAGCTCGCAAAAACCCACGCTGGATGTATGTTGGCGAGGAAGATGTCGACCGCATCTCCAAGGACCTTTCTGTGAAGGACTTGGAGAAGCTTGTTCGATGTTTTTCATCGCTGAGCAAGAAACTGGCGGTTCCAACCTCTTGTCGCGTGGAGACGTACAGCAGCAACAACGCCCTCCCCGAAGTAAGTAACTTCTCTCTCGGGTTATATTTCTATTTTTTCGACTGTTGTCTTTCTTAATTTTCCCTTGGTGTTGATTTTCCTCTACAGAACCATCAAATCCTATCTTCTCTTCCTCCCCTACCTGAGGGTGAAGAGGTAGATGAGCGAACCGTCGTTACCGACGATTCGCAGGAACCCTCTCGTCCTGAGAGTGAAGTCGCAGGATCTCACAAATCCGCGGCTTCCTCCGAAAAAGAGACTGACTCAGAGGCTTATGAATCAGTGCGCTCTCCTCCTTCCGCTGTTTCTCCAAAGAACAGAAGGAAAAAGGATGAAGTCCAAGATTCCAGCACCTCCAAAACCAGTGGGTCACCTGCCGAGGAAACTTCTCCTAAGGAGGAGGGTGGCTTATGCCCTTACGACGAAGCTATCATTAGCTCGTAAGTTAAACTGTTTCTTATGTTTTCATATTTCTTGTGAATATTCTCACGTTTCTTTCTTCACAGTGGCGAAGAAGAACCCGCTACTAATGTGACGGCTCCAACGAGCACGTCGAATACCTTGGTTCTTTCTGAAGCACGTCGTGCTGCCGAGGAACCTTCGCCTCCTCGCCATCAAGATGTGGAAGCGTTGACTCCTCTCGCCAGCCCCCGAGCTCCTTCGCCGAAAAGACCAAGGATTGGACATGGCTAGAGCTACGACTGTTTGGCCGGAAGTTCAACGACTCCTCCCTTGGATGACGTAAGTATTCCTGCTGATATTTTATTTTGTCAGTCTCATTTTTTTACCATTTGTTGAGTTTTTCCCTTCTGAACCTATCTCTCGACTTTCCTTTTGTAGCCCCATGAAACATTTCATCAATCTCGGTACCCAATTTATTGGGTATCGTGATACTGTCGAAGATTTGAAAGGTAATCCTTGCTTTCTGCGGATAAGATATTTTTGTTTTTCCTCGGCTAGACTTTGTTGCATTTTGACTTCAAATTCCTGCATCGTCTCCTTCCTCCAGAGGCTCTCGGCAAAACCAACAACCGCGCTAATGATCTTGCTATTAAGCTTGAGCAAAGCGAAAAGGCTCGCAAGAAAGCTGAGCAAGATGCTGCTTCTATTGGAGATCTTGGCAAGAGGCTCCATCATGCTGAGAATGTTTTAAGCGAGAAAATGACTCAAAAGATTGCGCGTGAAGAGTCCATCATAGGTCGTTTAGAATCTAAGAACCGGCACTTTGTTAGTAAGTTCCTTGATCTTATTTTCTAAGCTTCTTCTAAGATTGGCTCTTGCATATTTTGATGAACTCGAATTTTGTTCCAGCAGGAAAAATGGGTGAAGATTTTACCCTTCACGAAGCTGAGGAGGATCGTCTACTCGACACCCTCTCAATCCTCGAGCTTCATGGGGATCTGGCGCGCAGCAGTATTGCCGATGCGCGGGCCGCGTTCACGCGCCTCTTCCCTTACTTCTTCCCCAAGCAAACAAAACCAAATACTTTCTCTGAGCTTGCCAGGCGCTTCCTTCCCCAGGAGGATCTTGGATTGACTTTTCGGCAGGAAAATTTAAAGGTTGGAGTCGAAGGAACCATAGCCCTGGTTGCCGAAAGTCACCAAATGTCGACTGGGCGAAAGCTGGTGAAACAATGTGCGGGGATACTAGCTAGCAACAATGTGTGACACTATGAACTACTTTGCCATGTCCTCAATCTCGATCTAGATGTGCTGAGCTTGAGCGGTAGTACCGCTCGTTCACGAGCGGTACTACCGGTCCAAGCGGTACTACCGGTTCGAAATTGCGGTACTACCGCTTTGGCTAGTTTCACCAATGTTGCTTGTTAGTGTCCTCTTTGATCCTTAAATTCATGACTTGTGCACTTATCCCCTATTCCCTCCCAAACCTTTGCTGTTCACAGGAGCACCTAGGACCCGTGGTGGCGGCAAGGTTAAGCCACCCTCTCGTCGTCATCGAGATGAAGATGAGCAAGAGGAGATCGTTCCCGCTAGACTCACCAAGCGTCGAGAGGATGCAGCAGCTGTCAGAAGGGCAGCCCAAGGCCCTCAAAAGTCGATGGTAGAGCTCAAGAAAGCCCAATTCTTGCAAGTAAGAGGAGCCAATCCATATTTTCTACCAAGGAATGCTCGTCAATGCCCCAATCCCTTCTTCTATCATGCCGACTCAAGAGAGGATCTACAAAGAAGTCTATGGGGCCAAGGAATTCAACTGTTGCCCTCAATACTCCATCAGCATGGAAAAGCTCAACTCCAACCTCGAATACTTTGGAGAAGCTCTTGAGATATGTGAGGAGCAGGGGCTTATTCCACTAATGACTTTCTCTCACAACTACTCCAAGGAGGTGATATGTCAATTCTATGCCACCGTGGTGTTTCTTGAGGATGAAAATGGTTTTCGTACCTTGAGGTGGATGACTAGGGAGCATATGATGGAGGCCACGTGGGAGGATTTCGCTAGAGGCATTGGATATGAGCTCATCGTCAATGACTACAACGTCTTCCGGATCCATCTCCAAGCCAAGCCAATGTCCAAGGAGAAGATGGCCAATCTCTACATCCCCGGGAGGATGTTGTGTGGAAGTGCTTACCACCTCCTTCCCTTCTACGACATCATGAACCGCATCTACCGCAGCACCATCAACCCCAAGCACACCAACCATGATGAAGTGCATGGGTTCCTTGTGAACCTTCTTGTGCACACTCATGAGATGATGGGCCGCGGCAAGCAATTGGACGTCATAGACTATATTTGGCATGAGATGCGTGATTGTGCTTTCCTTCACAAGCTTCCTAAATATGCACCTTACATCATGAGGCTCATCTGTCTCAAGTGGGAGCAAAGAAG